>NW_025335759.1:7860517-8290036 GCF_004798865.1 Varanus komodoensis
TTCAGCTTGAAAGATAAGGATGACTACTTTTGGATTCAGCTTTGCCCCCAGGATTTCCAGGTATCAGGTGCACGCAGCAGTACTTTTCCTCCACTGCCACTCCAAAATGATCTCCAACAATAACAAAAAAAGTCTCAGTTCTCACAGCGTTTCAACCATGTGAAATAGGTACTGCTCCTACTGAGTTCTAAGACTGGAATGACCTTCCAAGCTTTACAGATGTACATCCAAGGTCAGAATGTAATCTTGACCCTCAAAAGTCACTCACTCCACTTATAGTTAGGCTTCTGGTAAAACCTGCTCATTTTGCCTGGGCTTTTCATGGCAATTGGTCAATTAGCTATTTCTTTTATATTCTCTCTCACTCCCTATGCCATGTTCTCTATTGCTGTGTTTGGAATTTTTGTCATCTTATATGGAAAGTGCTTTGCCCGTTTCTATTAATCCAAGTGAGGGACCTGGTCCAGCCAAGGTAGTCCACTGCAGTTTTAAGAATATTCGGGATCAAACCAAATCACTTGTAATAAAGCTGATATACAGTTAATTGAACACAATGACAAAGTACGGATGCAGAAAAGAAGCAAGCAAAAGCAGCTCATACCCCTCTTATCTGTGGCTGCATAGGCTCCCCTGAATGAGCTAGGGATGCCCTATGGGCCTCCAACGTTGTCTCGGTGAGTGATGCATCGATCCCTCTCCCCAAGCAACACCCTTTGTCATATATTCTATACAATCTCTTCCCACATTTCAGAGTCTGTCACTATGCATATAGGTCCTGAACCCCCTTCCTGAGAAAGCAGAGGAGGCAAACAGTTTTTCATCTCACAGCAAAAGCATCCTTTATCTACAGAATGACCGGGAAAGGCAGCTCCCAGGCAACAATCTCTGGTACTCTTCCCAACTAGTCAAAGGCATAAAGCATTGGCATGTCTACAAAAAATTATTTTGGTGATTCAGCACTGAGAAAGTTCATTACACCACCTGCTGAAGCTTAATAACCTCCACACCATTCTTTTGGTATGGCCCATCCAATTCACCTTTTATGGTAACAACACTGTGTAACTAATGAGTTGAAAGCTGCCTTGGGAAATACACTGCTGAAAAGAAGTAAAATGTTTTAAAGATATTAAGATAAAATATGCCTTTACCCACACATTTCTCCACTAGAATTTTACCACTGTTATGCTGGTGGAATTACCTCTGCAAGGTTCACACTTCCACAGTGTAGTTTGATTTCAATCCAGTTTAGTCAGCACTGAGAAGAACCAACATTAGTTCTCTGCACATGGAGAATGTTGCCCTCAGGCAGTAATAAACAAAAATGAGACAGTTTCAGAATCCAGAATAATAACTGTTTCAGAATCCAGAATAATTACTTCCAATTTTTCAGGTCAGAAAATCTGGCTGGCAAATCCTCTTCCTATTCTGAGGACAAGATAGACATCCGCAGTGAAAGGGGGGAAAGTAAGCACATAGGGGGTATAATTAGGAAGACTTAGACAAGCCATTTTAAAAAAATTAATAAGATACTGCTCTCTAAGGAACATGAATTAGACATCTGTGTACTCAAGGAATTAAAATGCCTACCGGCGAGTTTCTCTGCAATCGGCTTGAATTCCTCAGGACTGATGTACAGGTCATTGTTTATATCCAGGGAAGAGAACAGAAAAAAGCCTTCATTCCCCAGAGAATTCAGGGCCATCTCCTAGTTGGGGAAAAAAGAAAGGCTCTTCAGTTCACACGTTAATGGACTAACTCAGTGTAAGTTCTAGCAAACTGAGGTCCAAGGACACAGAATCTGTGCCAGCACTCACATAATTACTGATTTTTTTGGACACACACCTTGAAAAGGAAAGTTATTTCATGGGATATAAGAAACAGGCTGAGATTCAAAACAAATGTGATGTAAAACATGCATGGTCAGATCCCCCACCATGGGGCAGGAGAGGAAATTCTGGCTGAAGCAGCAGTGGGGCTGTGAGACTAGTTTTCCTGATTAAAATCCCACCCACCCAAAGATATTAGGCCTTCTGAGCTTCCTCTGTTCCTGAGGAGAGGAGAGGTACCTCACGTTCTATATGTCCTGCCAGCAGAGTCGATACTGACTTGGTCTGCATGTCATGGTACAGCTCATGGGGGTTATTTAAGCCATGACAAACTGTATATCCAACACCCACCTGGAGGGGGTTGTGTCATGTGACCCCATTGAACATGGAGTATAAAAGGGTTAAACAACCCTTAACTCTTGATGTGTTTGAGTTATACAAGGGTTATTTAACTCTTGACCGACCATGCTCACTGGGCCCCCCACTACCACCAAAAGGCAATAAGATATGCCAAAATGCGGCTACCAATGGCCCACATGCACCACAGCCTCAGCAATGTGCATGTCACAAGAACCAGCCAATTGTGTGCACGTGTGGAGAGGTACAGATCAAGAAAACAGTGAAGCAGGGGGAAGGGTTGAACCTCCTCTTGCAAAATGACAAAGGCAAACACCCCACCAATGCAGGCTGCTTTAAGGTGAGGCAGATAGACAGTCTGACATTAATGATGCGGTCATGCATATTTTGGCCTGGAGATGTTGGCATGATGTAAATGGGCCCATTTATATGCACTCAATGTCCCCCCTTTCACACCCTCCAAAGTTGTTTCCTGACCTTGGAGAGGCTAGGAGAGCAAGTGGGGCCAGAGCTCAGATTTCAAACTCGAGGGGTGGAGCACCTTCTCTGACCACAGGGAATCCCAAATACATCCTGATTGTACAGAATCCAAAATACTCTATAGCCCCTCAGACACTGTCTTGATCCCTTTCTGGATTTCTTTGGGGGCAATGTTATTGTTTATTGCAACTGGCGGATTGGTATATTTCATATCTATTTCACATAAACTCTCATCAAATTGTTGAACAGTCAATGTACTTGTCTAATGGGTTCTAATTTTTAATAGTGTTTATTATGCAAGACAGGTATTATGGACAGAGGTGGCTGTCACTCTAGTTGGACTGCTGTCTCTTTGCTTTCTGTCAACTGGTTTGTGTACAATGTGACAAGTGCAGCATAGAATCACAACTGACCAGCACTAAATGAACACAAACCACTGCCTTGCATCAGGTCAGGGGACTGGCTTAGTACTGCCTACACCAACCTTCCCCAACCTGTTGCCCTCCAGAAGTGCTGGGTTGTATGTGTTGCAATGCAACATTTCTGGAGGGCATCAGGGTGGGTAGGACTGATCTACAGTGCTTAACAGCAGCTCTCCATATAACTGCAGAGGCTACGAATTAGAGATGCTGGGAACTGAGCCTGTGGTTTTCTGCACAGAAACCGTGATCTCCACCACAGAGCTATCATGGGTCCCCCAAAATGCCTGAAAAACCTGAGATAGGAAAGAGCTGTCTACCCCAGGTCCTTCAAGCTTAGCATTATCTCTGCTGACTAATAATGGCTCCCTGGGCTTCCAGCAGGGGTCTTTTCTAGCCCTGCTTGATGGTATGCAAAGCTGAGGCTCTGAATATTATCTTCTGCATGCAAAGCAGAGGCTCTGCCACTGAGCTTCAGCCTTTCCCAATGAATATGCATTTTCCACACCAACACATTTCCAATTATTGAACCCAACAAACTCAAGATTTGTGTAGTGAATTGTGGAAACTGAAAATAATGAGCAATGCTTTTGATCAACTCACTTACAATGATTAGAAAATAAATACGGAGAGGGACTGTAACATTTTTAAGTTGTGTGTGAGAAGCAAAGGGTGCTGGAAGGGAGGGCAACCTATATAGCTGGCTGGCTGCTGTGGAACCAATGGTGACCATATTGGGGCAACAATAGGTGGCTCAGCACAAACATACACACATGCACTCTTTTTTAACACACACACAGTTTCTCTTCCCAGCTGCAGCACCCAAGAATCACATTTGCTGGTGAGGTGGAAGAGGGCTTAACCTTCCCTGCCCCTGATCCTGATCAGCGCTGCTTGATCTGCTCCCATAACATGGGGCTGGTAGCTGATCAGCCCGGTGTGCCGAAGAAAGCAGGCTAAACATAAAGCAGCGAAGGGCAGTAGGCTGCTTGCACGGGAAAGAGCAGACGTGGTGGGAGGAACTCTTCCCACCCAAATCACCCAAAGCCTCATGGAATGTGCCATCCCTGATTCTCAACATTTAGTAAGATGCAGCGTAAAAACCATTCCACCATTGTGCCCCTAACATTATAGAGCTAGGATGCGGCAATTGTTAAATAACCACTTATAGTCATGTTCTTGTTCCAAATTCCATTCATCTGTGTCATTCCAGGCAAAGTTCCCAATGGACGGCATCCACAACTTGCATTGTTTCATGCTACAATCACTACCCACTGCATTTGTTCAGGCCGTTCCAGGATATTAGAGGCCAGGCCCAATCCCTTAGTGGCGACATCACACCAAAAACCCATCATGCAAGTTGGGTTCCTCTTGGCAGCACAGGGAGATAAACCTCCCCACCCTGAGCAATGAGGTTTCTTCTCTGTAGTTCAAGCTGCAGTGATTCTGTGCTGCCTGCAACACCATTAGCTCCCAAATCCGTTTATTTTCCATCTGCCACCTGCCAGCCTAAAAGGATGCTAATGCTGCCTGGAAGGTGCTGCTTTTGTCAATTACAGGCAGGCAAGCACTCAAGTGCCTCCTAGGGCACATCCAGGATTGCATCGGGCACGTAAAAAGCTGATATGAGCTGGCAAAGGATGTGAAGCCTGGATTCAAAATAACTGGAAGCCAAGTAGAAGCTAGAAATCCAGCAGGCTATCCTGACACTACGTTGCTGGTACTGGATCAAAGCTATTGGAAGTGCACTGAGGAACAAATCTGGAATTGTGTTCTCACTGAGCCAGGCCCTCAGGGATGGTGTCACATTTGATTCTATTTACCAAAAAAAAAAAAAAAAAACTATCTGTGACTCACACCTTGTTGATTTAGAGAACAATCCCCTACTAAAGCATCACAAGTAAAGAATTTTCTGCACATGCAGATGATTCTTCAAAAGATGGCTGCAGGATCCTGCCACTACGCACAGAATGTCAATTTCCAGGACCTGGAACATGCCAGCATATTAACAAGGTTGATCCCTACTATATACACTTGGGTGGACTGGGAACCGTTTGACAGTTATTTATATCCACCTATATCAGTGATTTGGGGAGCAAACTTTCCTTTTTATTTTTCTGTGAAAATTTTCTGTTTCATAAGTTCATTCACAATTGTATTGGAAATGCAATATTAGGTAGTCTTGAAAATGTGAAAGTTGTACATTAGTATTTTTCAGATGATTATCCTTGGCAAGTACATGACAGCACACGTGTCATTAAAATACATATTTGTTTCAGAGTAAAATGGAACTTTTTTACTCTCTAGGGCAGGGTAGGGTAACTTCTAGCCCTCCTAATAGTTCTCATCAGTTGTGGAGAGTACTGCCACTGGGGAAGGATGGCATGAGTTATAGGCCAAAACTTCTGAAATTTTATTTATTTATACATACATACATACATACATTTATAGGCCACCTATAACTGCAGAGGCCTTCCTAGGCAGCTTACAATACATAAAACATATTAACAAAATAAAACCAATTAAAACACAATGAATTAAAACCTGCTGATGTTCTTATCTTTTGCCTATGATAAGGCAAAAGCAGAAAGGACAGAGTAATTTCTAAGTAAGTATAATCGGCAGAGCCCAAAATACCACTGGAGGGATGCAGGCCCATCCTTCAGCTAGGTCACCACTTCAGCTAGGTCACTTCTAATAAGGCAAATCAAAGAGCACAAGAAGAGAGAGAGCAAGAGCAGGCCATAAGGGAGCCCTGGGAAAGCCAGCTTTGGTTCTTCGGCCTGCATTACTGAACATCAAAGAATACGGCAGCTCTTGCACACAGTTGTGAATCTCTGTTCTCCCATGAAAATGCCATCATTGCTCTCAAAGCTATGCTTGTTACAGAGCAAACAGCCATACTATGTGACCTTGTCCATACTACAAACATATTGGTTTAAGATGGGAATTAGCTAAATGAAACTCTGAAAAGTCATCTTTAAAGATCTCTAGTTCCTTCCTCTAGAATTCTCACAGGGTTGCAGGACACTGTAAATTTACATGAAGCGGAACAGGAAACAAGAGTAGGGTATTAGTCCAGCCTTGATGCTAGTCTAAAAAATGCCTACCAGCTGATCTCCCCAGATGTTAGTCACATGCAGTTTTGAAGAAAAGAGCTGCCAGCTTTGGTAATGTCATCCCTGGCACAAGAGACCGATGTTTATTTGTCAAGAAGTGTTCTGGGAAAGTCTGATATTCCTCCATGGAATTCAATCCCTCTGGAGGCAGATTCACGAATTATGATGTATTCCTGCATCTTAAAAGTTGTGCGTACAATGTGGCAGGATGGTGCTTTCCTGAATAATCCTGCTGGAAAAACCCAATACAGATGGCTTATGCAAACACTACCTCAAGAAATGGATGGGAGCTCACAACTTTCAAGGAAGGAACGCAAGAGGAAGACTTTCCACATTTAGATAAACAAGTACCATAGACTACCAGCTTTTTCACAGCTACAATGACACCAAAGATTCAGAGCAGATGGGATCCTCCCAAGCACCCTGAATACCCATGGGGATCTTCCCAGAAGCTTCAGTTTCTAGCTAACCTCCAGCTCAAGTGTCTTTCAGCTGAGTCCTCCCAAACAGCTCAAACCGTATCAGCAAACCTGTTCCCTTCCCAGAAGAACTACAGCACCCATAGCAGCAAAGTCTCACAAACCTCTTAACACCTCCAGTCTTGCTGACCCCTGCTTCCCCTCTGCCCCAGTAAGGTAACCAGCCCTCTCTGTGTGTACTTGGTTTCTTTAGACTCTTCTTCTAAGTGCTATATTGGCATCATCATACAACTGCTAAGACTGTGAGTATAACATAGCGGTTAGTGTTGGACCCGGGACTCCCAAGATCTGGGTTCTACTCCCCAGAAGCTGCCATGAGCCCCACTGGGTAACCTTGGGCTGGTCACTAACTCTCAACCTAACCTACCTCATAGGGCTGTTGTGAGAATATAATGAAGAGGAGAAAGGCCATGTAAGCAGATCTGGGTTCCTTCCCTTTATTTTATAATAATAAAGAAAAAATAAATACCATTGCTACTCCTAAGTCCCTAAAGTTGAAAAGCATATATATGTACTTATCTGGAACAAAACACCACCGAATGAAACAGAACTTACTATTGAATAGACATATATAGCTCTTTACTCATCAGATATGCTTGACAGCAATTTCCATCATTCCCTGCCAGTACGTTTTAATATATTCCCATATTGGTTGGGGATGATGGAAGGGCACCAGGTGAGGGAAGACCGAGGAACCTGATTGGGCTGTTCTGCTGCATCCTTAAAGAAACGCTTACTTAGGACCATTCCCACTGAATTCAAGTGGGGCTTACTTCTACAAGGTCGCCCCATGTGACCTCAAACATGCACAGAGTGCCCACTCCCCAGCTGCTGTGAGTCCAGCCAGGGACAGTGTTAGGAAGGGGCCCACCAGGGCCAAGCGGAGGGGCCTCCAGGGGGTCCGCTGCATCCGTTCCCCCAGGACTGGCTGAATCCGGGCCCAACGGCGCTTCCCCTCCCGCTGCTCCCTCCTCGAATCTCTCCGGCTGTTTTCTTTCCCGAAATCGAAGCTGCCCACACACCCCTTTCCACACGCGCGGCTCTCCGAGGAGACGAGGCGCGCGCGTCCCGGACACAGAGCACGTGCAGATCGTAGGGCGAAACCGGGCGTTGCTTCGCCCCTGCCGGCCTGAGCCGCGCATCTCGTGGCACCGGCTCGGCCGCCGCGCAAGGCCCGCGCACTCCCTCCGCCCGCCCCGCCCGCGTCGGCCCGTCGCAGCCCCGCAAGGCCGCGCTCGCAGCCCCAAGCGCTGCCCCGCCCCGCACCGGCGCCTCCCGCTGCACGGGCGGCCCGCTCCCCCTCAGCCTTACCTGCCGCCGCGCCGCCTCGGAGTCCCGGTAGTGCTTCGCGGCCAGCAGCGCGACCAGCAGGGCCAAGGCCAGGCCCAGCCGCGGTAGCCCGGGTAGCGGGGCCGGCCCGCGCCGCGCCGCGCCGCCGCCGGCCTCCCCGGCCGGAGCGGGAGAGGCCTCGGGCGGCCTGCTCCCCTCGTCGCCCCCGGCCATCGCCCGACGGCCCCGCGCAGCCCCGCGGGCCCGCTTCCCCGCCCGCTCGCTCGCTCCCGCCGCGCGCCGCCCTGTCGGGCTGAGGCGGCGCCAGAGAGGCAGCGCCGCGGCCCGCTCGGCCCGCGGGCATCTCATCTCGGGCAGCCGGCCCCTGCCGGGCGGGCGTTGTTGTTGGTAGTCGGGAAGTCGTGTCCGACCCATCGCGGCCCCATGGACAACATTCCTTCAAGCTCTCCTGTCCTCCATCATCCCCCGGAGTCCACCTAAGCTCACACCGGCTGCTTCAGTGACTCCATCCAGCCACCTCATCCTCGGCCGCCCCCTCCTTCTTTTGCCATCTATTGTTCCCAGCATCAGGCTCTTCTCCAGGGAGTCCTTCCTTCTCATTAGGTGGCCAAAGTATTTGAGGTTCAGCACGTCGCAAACAGAGCAAACCATTTATTATTTGTATTTGTTGTCTACGAGCGACGTATTATTCCGATCCCTTTGCTCCATGCCCACAGTCCTTCGCGCACTCATTTTTAAAGCAGTCCGAACACGTCTACTCAGAAGTAAGCCCTGAGTGCACTGGGGCTTGCTCGCAGGTAAATAGGCATCTGAATGCATTCTTTAGTATACTGGTGCATTCCAGCATTCCAGTAAACGTGCAGCAACCGAAGTGCCTGCACAGCGAATAATAGCAATGATGCTACTCACTAGTATTAATCATTATTAACACGAATTTTATTGTTTTTGCTGTTACAGCAGTCCTTTATCATCTTCCACCTGTAAACTTCCACAGACCCCTTTGGCAGTGTGACTTTCAATAGAGTGGGGCTGACTTCCAAGCAAAGATGCTGCACTGCCTTCCATTGCCATGGTTAGCGATATTAGGGTGCAGGCCTATCCATGTTTAGACAGGGAAAAAGTCCAGCTTCTGGGAACAGGCTGGGAGTTGTAGGACATCTAAACATGTACAGGAATGCAGCCTTGGCATGCTGTTTATTTTTGCTGCTGTTTTTCAGCTTTACAGAAGTGTTTCCAGCCAGATACTTGACTGGTGAAGGTGTAGAAGCTGAAAAATAGTTCCAAGTACTTTATTTGTACAAACTGAGCTCAGCTGTTAAACATGAGAAGCATTCCAGTCCAGATGTTGCTGCAACCCACTATAGTGTACTCAATTGCATCATGTACTGTATTTCCAGGACTGGCCCCTTGAGGGTGGCCAGTAATGATCTCCAACCCATATTTTTTGTGCAACATTCACTAAATCATTAATGTTGCTCCCAGATGACAATTACAATAAGGCATTGGGGATTATAGACTCTGCACTCAACTCCAAACCATCCTAAATGGTACACCCAAACACCTTAGGAGATGGTACTGAGTTACATCTAGCCCAATGCTTTCTTTGGGTGAGGACTGTTGGCCCAATCTGTGTCATGTCATCTGTTGTAGGAGACATGTACATGTATCATCTGGATGACCCAAAGCTTCCTGTGTGATGTACAGTCCCATTTCAAAAATTTTCTACATCTTTTGGCTATTAAAGTCATTGGAACTTGTTTCTAAAAGATATCTGTGAATTTGGGATTTCTTGCTCCAATGTAATGAGGTTTTCTTTTGTTGCCCATCCATTCAATTTGGAAAAAATCTTTGGATCATGGCAGATAACAATTCCAATCGTCTTGGAAATAGTGGAATATTGACCAGCTAATCCTATTTGGAAACTTATAATTCCTGCATAGTTATGTGTTTTTCTACAATGAGGAAAAAGGCAGTTGTTTATTTTCTGTATTGTGTGACATGGCTGATCACGCATGGCATCTCCTTAGGTGTCAATCCTAAGGAGAAGCAACAGAATGGCAGCAATGAGGGTCAATGCACAAATACACTCCTACTAGCTCAGTAGACTGAAATACCTTACCGTCTAGCCACTTGTAGAAGCCCTGGGTGAGATGGTTTTTAGCATCTCAGGTTTTCCTGGCCTGATATTTTCTTTTTGCTCTGAGACCCTCAGCAGGGATTAGCATCTCGATCATTTTTCCTCAAACAAAGACATCTCAACTTTTCTGGTTCGCTGTTTTGTGTGTGGCAAAAACCATTTGGGACAAGGGATTTGTACACTGCCTGGTTAGAGCCAATGGGAAATGATCGAGATGACTGGGAGAATGCCTGTGAGTTAGAAGAATGAAAGCCAGTTCAAAATGTATATTCCAGCCATTTAACACGTGTTTTGTAGCTAGTAAACAAAGCCATCTTCTGATATCTATTGAGGTCTGCAGGTGGCCAAGGATCCCTTCTGATACATGAGGGCACCTGTGGATGTACCTGAATTTATTATCAGTCTACAAGTTCAAAACAATAAATATGCTAGTCTGTGTAAAGCTAATAGATTTATTGTGGTACAGGCTTCTGTTGCAACAGCTGCTGCTTCTCTTGACTTTGTTGCCTGACTGTTGATTCTGTCTAATTGGCTGCTTAGAGCACCTCCATCAGAGAGGGAAAGCAGGATAGAATATTTTAATATAAGCATTTCAGCATTTTGTGATTACTTCAAGAGTGGGAGAGGTAGATGGAAGGATTTAGATAAATTTTTAGTATAGCCTGCCTCCTGCTGGTCAGAACAGAACATGATGCAGCATGGAATGGCATTAGAGAAAAATGTCCAGGTACTGTTAAAATTGGACCAGAAAAATAGAAGTTGGCACCACTCTGCACCTTATCTGGAAGAGGAGAACCCAGCCCTCAAGAAGAGACAGGCCATATGAGAGAAATGCATCATGAACCTCAATAGAGGAGCTGGGGCTACTCATGATATCTCAGCCTCACCTCCTTTGTAGAGTTGTGATCACAAATGTGGGAGAACGGAGTACGCTGGCATGACTGGTTGGGACCCCAAAGGTGGGCTATAACTTTAATAAAGAGCATCCAGGAGCTACAGGGTGTGTTGAAGTTCCCTTCCCAAAACTGAAGTAACTGACTATGGGAAAGGAAGCTTGCATCTCAATCTCTCCCCATGCCCCAGTGCAGCCAGGGCAGGTGGCAGCTGTTTCCCAAGCTCAGAAAAACAAGCTAGGGAAGTGGAAGTTAAAAGGGGGCGTTCCAGGGGGATGAGGGAAGGAGAGACTGGACTTTGCTCCTCCTGTGACCTCCCCAGCCTCAGGCCTGGCGGCATGGCCTCTCCAGAATGTCTCCATCACTTCTCCCGCTGTGCTGACAGCCCGATACCTGTATGCCTCCAGTCCTGGAGTCTTCTGAGTGGGTGGGAATCCCTTATGATTGTGCACCACACTGCATGTTGATGTGTTTTATCGAGCAACCTTATTTTTAACAATAAAAGTTTTCTGCCCTCGGCTTATTCCTGCTGAGCTGTAAACAGTGTAATTGAGGTTTTAAGTAGTAGTAGTTGTGTGCTTCTGTTTTGACACATATACCAGAAATTTAGGTGATTCATGTCACATCTTGCTTAGAACTCATGAATTTTTGCATGTAGTGCTGTGAAAATGATCTAAGTTGGGCCTGCAGTGACACACTATGTATGTTAAATTTTGCAAAGATCTACTTGTTTTGTTGTTGTTAGTCCCAAAGTTGTGCCAACCCATCATGGACAACATTCCTCCAGGCTCTCCTGTCCTCCACCACCCCTTGGAGTCCATCCAAGCTCACACCCACTCTCCATCCAGCCACCTCATCCTCTGCCATCCCCTTCTCCTTTTGCCATCGTTTTCAGCATTGCTGCTCTTTTTAGGCCCACACTATTCCCAATCTTTCCCCCTGCTTGTATAGCTACACAAGGGACTCTCAGACCCTGTAATTTCTGACACAGAGCTGAGAGTTGTTTCCAGCCAGCTTGGATTAATTTCCTCCATCACCCCTTGTTATAACATTCTTTTGATATCACTGTCCTAAACCATTCTTCCCCCTAAAGGCTCCTTAGTTCCTTCTGCATGGATGTCACATTCCAGCTTAGCTAGCCGTTTGACCAAGCAATACATATTAAGTTCTTTTAATCTTCCTCCATAAATCACTGTCTCCTAGCCTTTTCCTGTGCTGTGCAGTCCTACCCTGTTTATGAAATCCACAGGCCGATAACTGAGATTTTGTGCCATTTCCTTGCTGCTTGGGGATGGGGGTAATAAAACCGTTTTTTTTAGCCTGTAGAAAGTAGTGAACAATATGAGAACCAAATGTTTTGAGGCCCATTTCCTTAATTTGCTTGATTTGTTGTTGCTTGTCCCCTCCTGCCCTTCGCCAGCCATGGAAGTACTAACAGTTTAACTCCAGTCAGCAGTCTTTAGAATGCTGCAAGACTGTCCTTTTTGCTATTGATGTATGATCTTTTATAATCCTGATCAAAAGAGGGTACTTGAGAGAGTTCAAGGGAAGTGATGAAATCATACTTGTGAACCAACGGCCTCATTTTAGTTTAGCATAAATACATATAAAACGAAGCCTGGAAAAAAGGATAGGTATTCTGTGCTTGGAAAGATGTGGAAAACATGCATGCAGACATTTCCATATTCACTACAGCACAGACTTCAGCTGGTGCAAGAGACATCTGCTCTGCGCAAGGGACCTAGAACCCTTCTGCATCACAACAAAGGCCCATCTAGTCCAGCATGCTGTTCCCAGAGAGGTCTGTAAGCAGGAAGGCCATAAGCAGGGCATGCATGCAACAGCAACAGCGCTCTCCTACCCATGTTGCCCAGGATCTCATAGAAATATTCTGCTGCGGATCCTGGATGTTGCTGACAAGCAGCCATTGGTCACCATATTTGTTGCATCACCATTTAACACTGTCTATAAGAATCCTGGGAAATACCGTTCTGTGAGGCAAGATTGATAGCAACCTCTAGTGCAGAACTCTTAGCACCCTGATCAAATGACAATTAATTTGTTCCAGATGTCTCCATATGCCTTGAGGGATGTTTGACTTTTGTTAAATCCATTCTGTGTCTTGCAACTTGTCAGGCATCCTTCATTCTGTTATTTGCTTACTGACAATTTGATTTTTTAGGGACATGCAAGAATCTAATTTCACTTGTGCAAGTACACATTAGAGTTAATGTAGATCTGTGCTACATTAGTACATTAACTCTGTAGTAAGACCCTGCTCTGAATGCAGAAGGTTGCATTTTAAATCCCTGGCATCTCCGTGCAAGACTAGGAGGGAATGCCGACTATCCTGTGACCACCAAACCAACCTGTTTCCTGGCTTGAACAAGCTTCAAAGCAGTTGACATACAATTCAATGAAACAAACCTTCACCTTTGTAAGATCTTGAGTTGTCAGAGTCGTGGCTTTTCAGGGTTCATCTCCCTGCCCCCCTCCTCAATGTCTGATGAATTTAAATCTCTGAATGCAGCGCGGGAGAGGTCCTCTTGCCTCCAAGTCACTCAAGTATGAATGTGTGCGTGTGAATGGTAGCATACCAAGCACTGCACAACCTGCCATTTTGCCCACTTGAAGTGGAGAAGGTTCATCTGGAATTGATGGTGGCCACAGACACACGTTGTCGGAGCAACACACACAGATATGTTGGGTAATGGCTCTCCTTCCCCCTGCCAGCATTGCCAGGGGACAGTCAAGGGAACCTGGCTTTGCACAGCCTTTGTTCAATACAGTGCAAAATCCTTACACAGCTGTCAGAGCTGAGTCCATTGTGCGTACCCAGTCTGGGCGAAGCATGCCTGCTGGCACCTCTGAGCACAGCCCCCACCATGGTGCACCCCCATAGCCCCATGGAAGGCGCTCTCCTCTCCATTTCTGGGGGCAGGCTGCCCCACAGCAGGGGGAAGGACAGCCATACATAATTGTCCCATACAACTGCAGATTTAAACGGGAGTCTGCCTCTCCCAAGGCTCCAGCCATACAGCATCAGAGCTCAGGCTCACCTAGTTTGGCCTTCTGTATACATGTTGGCCAACCAGCTCCCCGTGGGAAGCCCTGCAGCAAGGTCTGCATACAGGAGTACTATCCCATGCATGTTCCACAGAAATTGTTGTATGTAGGCCTACTGCTCTGAATCCTGGAGAAAGCATAAAGCCACCAGGAGACATGGCCACTGAGAGCCTTCTCCTCCATTAATGTGTCTACCTCCCATTTAAAGTCATGCAAATTGGTGGCCATTGTGGTAGCAAATGCCATAGTTTTACTATACACATAAATGAACTAATTAAAATGATAATGCGTGTATATATAATGTATTAAAGGAAAGCAATGCTTACAAATAGGTTTCTGCAACCAAGTACCCTCCAGATATTTTGAACTACAATTCCCATTATTTCCCAAAGCAGCATAGACAGTGGTAAGACAGACATAGCTCATCTGGAGAACACCAGGTTGGAGACCGCTGGCATAAGGGAAACAACAAATCTTTCCCATAAGGGTTATGGTGGTGTATAATTAGTGGGATACTAGTGGGGTTTTTATCATGTGGGTTACATGCAATCATATTGTCTTGCTTTAATAATCAGAACACTATAGTACTTAGCACAGTCGGGTAGCCACTTGTTTTTATGAATTAAAAATACAATATGTAGAAAATAAAATCAGCTGGGGCTCCAAACAGATATAATAAGAAACCTCCTGAACCTCCCCATACGCAAACCCTTCTGTGTCTTCTGTTTCATTTCCTTTTTGCTTTCATGTTTATGCGAATTTTGTGTGCAATTTGGATTAGGGTGGGGCAGGCAATTTTCTTTTATTTTCTGCAGATTATGTTGTCATATCACACTTCAAAAATCAATCAAAATTATAAATGAAGTAAAACTACAGAGCTGGAATGACACTCTTCAATTCATGTCAAAACAAAGCTTTTGATTCCACAAGCATATTTTAATCCACTGTAAAATTACTTTGGGCTAAGCTTATTTTCCTGCTATCAAAACCTCTCAATGGGATGACTCATTCCCAAAGCTTTTACTTACTAACAACTATCCATCTAGGAGAAGATTATTTGTCAGTCTCCTTATCCCCAAGATGAAATTAAAGTCCCCATCTGACAAGTCGTATTTCCTTCTGAAACTTCAAGAGGTGTGAATTCAAACTGAAACCTTTTGTCTTTTACAGTTTGCGTGATGTGTTTTTTTATTCCCCCTTTCTTTCATTTGTGTCTGTGAAGAAAGGAACCCACCAAATGTGACAAGAGGGGAGAAACGCTTCCAATGCAAATTATGTTTAGAATGCTCCATGTAGCATAGAGAGGGGGTGAGAGAACGGGACAATAATTCTACCTTTAAAGTGCATCTGGAATGGAAGCACTGAACACACAGAACCAGGAAGAAGGAACCTTGGCCTGCTGGGCATTGGTAGATTCCAACTTCCATCATCCCTAATCCAGATTGCTAGGGGTCAGGGATAAGATTGGTAGTCCAGTATTTGGAGAACAACAGACTCCTTACCTATGTTCTATCCCATGTATACCTATAGCCAGGCAAAAATGTAGCTTTCCCCAGCCATTTGGATGCTAGTCTATGGTCTGTCTGTTGTGGGCCGCTATTGCAGTGTTCATTCTAGGATATGAAATGATAGCGGGAAATTTTGTGCATCACGGATGAACACTTTTCATATTCATCATGTATTTATGGTTTCAGATCATGCATTTAGGGTTTTCATTTTGATTTGTATTGTTGTGTTTATAATGACTGGATTTTTCTTCTGTTATATTAATTATGCATCTCTATATTGTGCATGGAGGTTGCTTCAAGTCTGCTTTTTGTGGAAGGAAGCAAGAAATAAATTTAATAATTAAAAAGAAATGCAACGACAAGAGCACTATTATCAACAGCCACCACCTAACGCAGACTTCCCCAATCTGGTGCCTTGCAGATACCGACAGACTATAAATCTCATCATCCTTGACTATTCACCATGCTTTCTAGGGCTGATGGCAGCTGAAGTCCAACAAGCTGACCACTCCTGGTGTAAGCTGCACTCCCAGTTCACAAGAAGCTGCTGAAGCTCCCCACCTGGTGGTCTCCATCCAGTTGTCCCATCCCTTTCTTCTGCCATCGGGGTCTGTCTGCTCTTTCTAGAGCAGCAGAGATACTTCCATCTGCTCCCCAGTCCAGAGCACTGAAGGATCTGCTGAGGTTCCTGCTTCAGCCGGCCAGCTTTCTCCTGCATTTCATCTTCCGTGGCAGTAAGAGAGATCTGAGCCTTCCAGCCACACCTGATCTGACAGGAATTTTTATTCTATTTTCACTTCTCTGATTGTTACAGAAATGAAATCATTACAAGTGCCTTGTAATATTTAGCTTCAAATGAAAATAAAAACCAAACAAAACCCAAAGCAGGAAAACGCCAAACATTAGAAAGAAAAAAAAGCAAAAACAAAAACAAAAAAACAAACCTCCCCCCAAACAAACCCCACATGATGCAGGAAACATTTTAACAGCATATAGAGGAAAGAGGGAGTGGGAGAGAAATGTTTGGGATTCAGAATTTTGCAGACACTTTCTGGTCAATCATGGCATCGAGACCATTTAGATGCATGTTATTTTGAAAAAAGTGTAAATTAGAAAGGTGATAAAAATCAATTGTATATAAAAAGGAGAGCGCAGGATGGGAGGTGGGAGACAAGAAGAGTGGCACAAACCCACATCAGTTTTATGGCAAACTCCTGTTCCTTTGGCCACATGAAAACTAAGTCAATGGGTTCCATAGAAATTCTCCGTAGAAAGGAATGTCCATGATTTTGTGTGCATTATGACCCATAATCAACATGTCATTACCAGGCTTATAAAGTTTCCTCACAGAGGAAAAAAAACCCCACGAAGGTGCTTGTTTCACAGTTTTTATATTCCCAGATACTGTCCAGAATTGGATGAATGCCCCCAAAATACCCTTCTGGGAACACACACATCCCTTTATTGGAAAGGAGAGAGAAGGGGGAGAAAGCAAGGAACCTTCCACATCCCGCTGCCGAAGCAGGCACCCCTATTGCGTGGTCGTCTTTAGGAGAACGTCCGTATGGTTCACAGGCAAAGGGTGGGCTTCGGTGTTGAACACCCAGTCCTCAAAAGACAGCACATCATCTTCAGAGAACAGAAGATAGAGGTACCTGGAGCCAAGAAAAAGAGAAAAAGGCATGCCCAGATGAGACTGTCAAGCTGTGTAGTGTTCAGTCCTATCTGATGGAGCATCCGTTTGAAGATGATATTTTCAAACTGCATTCAAGGGAAACCAGGAACTGTTTGGACACCTGTCGTGATGTAATGGCAGACCGCCCCCCCCCCCCCAAAAAAGACACTTCATTCATCACTATTCATAGTCTGGGTTCCCCCGTCCCAACAAGTCACACCACGCAATTTCTTACACACACAGGCTTTTGTGTGGACTTGCCCCCAGAATGATCAGGCTCAGCGCAGCAGCTCTCCTCCCTTACGTCATTTTCTTCCCCCTCAGCCCACCAGGTGATGCCCAGGAGGAGCTGTGGAGAAGAATGAGGCTCCTTGCTCTGACAGCTGCGATCACAGCTTGCCACAGCTGTCAAGCAGTCCCTGCTGCACAAATGGCTCACGCCTTGAAGGGCGGCAGAGATGACAAGGAGCTGGCCAGGCACCCTCCCTTTCACAGAAACAGTCAGAAGGGGCCTCCTGGCCATCTAGTCTGACCCCCGGCTCCGGCCAGCTCCACTCATGACGTGCCTACCAGCTCCAGTGGGGACTGCTCGAGCATGAGGGGCAGACCAGCCCATGCTCAGGGAAGAGGTGGGGGAATCGGCTAGGCAACACTGCAGAAAGCAGCCACACAGCTCAACCGATTCCCCCTTTGCGTGTGCTGGAGAGGAGTGACTTGTGGGCCCGAAAGAGCCAACAGCCGGCTGAGAAGCGGCTGGGTGGTGGTGCCCAGTCTGCGGGCTGCGCACTGCAGCAGACTCCACCCTAAGCTTCCTTCTATTCAGAGACACCAAAAAATCCTCAGGACTTACTTTAAAGTCTCTGCCAGGAAAAAACTCTGTTGCATGTTGTCGTGACTTGGACTGGTGGTATAAACATCACGGATCCCAGAAAAACCAGCTTCTACTCGGCAGTATTTCTCAAGTGCCTGTTTGGGCAGAGAGTTGTGGGTTAGAATATCACGTTTCTTCCACTAATGGCAGAATAGCAAACAAGAAACTCATTTAGCAGAATCGGTTGTGTTTTACCCAACCAGGTATACAAGTGTGGTTCCAATTTTATCAAGGGGGTGTTCCCACTGATGAGCTTTTGCTGCTTATCCAGAGGTCTGAGAAAATAGGCTACCTTTGATTATTTGGGGGGAGCTGGACACTCAAGACAGCTGAGACTTCGTTACACCCAGTCTTCCGCAGCAGCTCACAGAGGGCCAGAAGGCACTTGGGCACAGTGGTTAGAGTACTGGATGAGGACTCAGGAGGCCAAGGTTCTAGTCCCCACAAGGCTATGCCACTCCCTGGGTGACTTTGGTTCAGCCACTTTCTCAGACTAACCTAGCTCACAGGGTTGTTATGAGAAGGAAAATCACATTCCCTTGCATGGAAAGAAGGTAGGACATCAAAATAACAGGCAAGCATTGACCACAAAAGCCCCTTCCCAAAATGCTGTATTATTGATACTGTCTGAAGCCTGACAGGCAACAGGGCCAACGGTATGTGAGACGGCAGCTTTCTTCGGCCACTTGGTCAGTCGCTGGGGGAAACCAGGAGTTGGACTAGGGTGGCCTTTCTCCTTGCTATGAGGGGCAGCTCCATCATGAGGCAAGGCGAAGGAGCTGCCACGTAAACCAGACTAGTCCTGGGGTCGCTGTTAAGGGCAGCAGTGCAGGGAAGGAAATGCTTGGAGCCACGTGGTCCAGTCCCTGGGGGGGCACGTGCTTCTTCCCCTGCGGTGAGCAGGGCTTGCGAGAGCCCAGGCCCACGTGTGTCACCGAGTCCACAACAGCATTAATTAGATTTTAAACATTCCAAATTCAGCAATTAGGAATGCAAGCCAAGCCAAACTTAATAAATAAAATATGTGCTTTAATCGCATTGTATAAATCTGCTTCATTTCACATCTGGCTCCAAAACGTGAGTTTGGGATTCTCACTCCCTCCACTACAAGTCAAAAAAATCACTGCACTGTAAGTGTTTCTCACTGCGCCACTTCTAAAAGGTGAGGTGACGGGGGACCAGCCAGCGGGACTGTCATGCCCTTGCTGTGCAGACGCCCTCCACCCTTGCCAGATGCACAGAGGCTTGGTTTTGGCTATCCAAGGGTGGGGGTGGCTGAGAAACAGTCAGCAGATACTTAGAGGCAACCCCTTCCTGAGGATGGCTTGCCCTGTCTGCAGCTTTGATTCGTGCCACTGATCACGCCAAAACACATCCTACGCTATAGCCACTTGTGGTTGCTGCTACTCATCCTGTGTGAAAGCAGCAGAACTCTTCACAGCCCCAAATTCCCCATACACACCCTTCCTGCCCATTTGCTAGGCCTGTTCTGTGCTGAAATGGAGGCCTCTGTTACCCTTTAACTTGGTTCAAGATTTAATCCTACTGAATCCTGCCCAGTGAAATCAGTGTGACTAACTCAAGTCCCATTGATTTCAATGGGTCTATTCTAGGCATGACTACATCTAAATCCAAACCTTCATGCTGCAGTTGCAGGTTTTTCTAGAAAGCTGTGTGTCTTGAACTACATGTGTACAGAATCTCATCTTTCTAGAAGTACTGAAAGCATTTTGGGATGCAAGAAATGTACAGAGCGGCTTGCAGATGTCCTGATTTCAGAATTTTCAACTAATCACTTCCAGCTTTCTAGGTAGGCCTGGGAGTGGTCTAACCATTTGCTGCTAAAATAAGTTTTTCATTTTTATAGGAGGAATTTACAAATGCCCCACTCCAGCCCATCAGGATTACCTGGGCTATGCCTGTACTATATTCCCACCCCGCACTAGTATACTTCCAGAAAACCATTCTAGCAGACAATTATAAACATGTTCAGTTTTCAGATTCTTCAACTAATTGGAATATCCAGGGCTAGGCAAATGCCAAAGTGCAGGGCACTAAACAAGCAGAGAAACAGTTTTCATATTCCTGTCAGCAAATGAGCGGCAGGTCCTAACCACTGTGTTACTGGGGCAAGAAGCTGACCTAATCACAGAGGGCAGCAGTTCAGCCCAAAGCAAGCTGGAGCATGGGGGCTCTGCTGCCTTTGCAGGCCTGCTCGTAGGGGAAGAAGCAGGACAGAGCAGAAGAGCCAGAAGCCTCTACCTGTGCTGGCAAAATGGAAGCTTTGCTTGCTATCTGAGTAAGAATTAGTGCCTTCCTGCTACTGGCAGGCTTTCTGCAACAAAAGCACCCCTTGTGTTGCTCAGAGCTCGGCTGCCCCCTGGTCCTGCCAGGGCGACTGCACGCTACCTGTTCCATTCCTCTACCCCACGGGGCTGTGATTTGGAAATGAACTCAGCCTAGCTTCCTGCTGCAGCTGCCTCTGTGCCGGCCATTTGTTCCTCTGCTGCTGCAGAGCATCTTGGCAACACTGCTGCCAAAATGTTTGCGTTCCAGCATTCTCCTTCTTGCTGTCCTCCTGTCTTTTTAAGAGACCTGGTTTATCGTCATGTCTCTGACCGTACCTGCACAGCTTCCCAGCCCCACTGCCGGTACTTGGGATCATGCGTCAACCTCCACATGTACAAGTAGCTTTCAACCACCTCGGGGCGCAGAATGTAATAGCGATCACTGAGTCGGGTGGCTAAGGCTTCACTGCCAGAATCAAAGCGAAAGGCTTCTGGCCCCAGCTTGGTATCTAGTAAAGGAACAGAGCAGACGTTAGAAATTCAGAGGAAGCTGGAGCTTTGATGCTTGTTGCATACCAAGAAGCTGAAGCATTTATTAAGCTGTATACGTGTGGTAATGGTGGGAATCCTAAAGAAGCAAGTATGCTCATCAGAGTTTGCTGGGGACTGTTTCCGAACCCACAGGAAGCCTTTAGAGTGAAATGGGAGGAGTGCCCCAAGCTTCGTGGTAGTGAGGGCGAGGCTGACAGCAGTCCTTAGCCTCAAGGAAACCGCACGTGCAACAGGTACTGGCAATGCCTTTGTCACTGCTGGGCTTGTTTTAGGAAGGGTTCTCTCTGATCTACCCGTGGCTAATAGGCCCAGCTGAATGCGCTGGGAAGGCAGCAGACAAAGAGCCCAGGAAGACAAGCCCCCGGATCTAACAGCCACTTCTGCAGCAACTGTCTCGAGGCTCTTTTCACCTGTGCTGTGGCCAAAGGACAACACCGGTCCCGGTGGTGCCAGTCATCCTGGCTTGCGTGTTTGTGTTCTGGGCCAATGCTCAATAGCTTTCCATTGCTGCTGCTGGGGGAAAAGGCCTGGAGGGCCGAGATACAAAGCTCCCCACACTCCAGGAGCTGCTAAATATTTCAGTACCTCCAAAGTCGTTAACTTGAGACAACAGCACGCTTCACGAGTCCACACAGTGGGACACGTCAATGCCGCCAGCAGATTTTGCCTTCTCTAACCTGACCCTGTGGAGTCAGCCAGTATCGCAGACAGTCTATGAACGGGCTGTTACTAAGGGAAGCTCCACGCCTGAGATGACAAATGTGGCTGCACGTACACTCATATTGTGCTGCTGCCTTTATCGGCAGGAAGTGCAAACTAACCGGAGTTTTCAACAGGCATTCATGTACTGCCTGGGAGGCCTGGCCCAAGCAGAGCTTTCAAGACCCATGTCCTTAGCATTGCTGGGGGCTGATGTGGCTAAAACTGGGAATGTACCGTCCATTCTGCAGGTGCGCCATATGCTGAGCCACCAGGCCCATCACAGGGGGCATCTGAATGGGGAGGGAAGGGTTTTCAGGCACTGAACTCACCGCACCTCCCTTTGTGGTCCGTTGAGAACTCCTGGACCATAAAACCATTTCCTGTTGGGCTGGGAGATTGCCTGGCCAACAACAGTGCTCCTGGTTGTGGCACGTTTTGGTGCCTTCTTCAGCTCTGACTCCCAGTTCCACTACCCACCTCCTGGCTGCCCTCTGACACACAAGCATCATGGGTACTATGAGCAACAGCAACGCGTGTCAACAGTAACTCCATTTGCTGTATAAAACAAGGTGCCTCCCTTGCTGAAGACGGGGGCAAGAAGACTCTGAACAGGAACGTGTACATTTGCTGCCTCTCCACGGTTTCTACTCAGAACCTGAGCCAAGCAAGGACTGAATTCTGCAAGGCAGAGGCATGGCGTTCCCTCTGCCTCCAGGGCTGGCTTGACTACCCAAGCAGACCAGGTAGTCGTCTAAGCGTGCACAATTCATGCGAAGTCTGTTTCTGCCATGATGAGTACCCACCACAAGCTGCTCCCCATCACAGAGAGTTCTGGGCATGCTCTAAGTGTCTTTGAGTGGAGCAAAAAAACCCAACCAACTCCTAAGCCAAGCTGACTATCACCTGCGGTTGGTGTGCGCAGATTTAAACACATGTAGCTGGGGGGGGGGGAGAGGGGGAGCTTTCCTGGCAGCCCTTTTCATTTGGTTTTATTTATTTATTTAAAACATTTCTATGCCGCCCCATTGCAACAAAGCCTCGGGGCGGCTCACAATATCCATAAATAAACATAAAAATACAATCAATAATTTAAAAACTGGTACCATCTTGGCTATATATATTAAAATCTATAAATACAATAATAATAAATTAACAGTTAAAATAACTTTTAAATAAAAAGGTCTTTGCCTGGTGCCGAAAAGCAAATAATGATGGCACCAGGCGGACCTCTCTGGGGAAAGGAAACCAGTTTTCCTGGTCGAGGAAAAGTATCACCGAAAATACAGTCAACAACATGAAAATGGAAAGCATCGTACAAGTGTTGTGTCCTTGGATGCAGCCAGGTGCGGTGTGCCCTACAGCAGCTTCAGATGGGCACTAAGCCCTGGCCAATGAGCTCGCATGGTCTAAAAGGAGCAGGATGGAGTACTGCACTGTACTGGACCACTCCCTGAGGCAGCTCCTGGGAGTCCTCTTGGCCACCGGGGTGCCCAATGCCATGTCCAAACAATGCAAGGCCCAGTATTGATCAGCCCGCCCTTCAGCAAGTATCCAGCTCCACAGTGATGTCTTTATTTATAGACTTCTCATCCCTTCTCACTGCTGACTTTTAGGGGTCCTGCTTTCCTTTACATCCCTGCCTACAATGCTGGCTTTTTGACTCCCAACTCAGCTGCCAAGGGACCTCTTGCACTCTTTAGTGATTTTTTCTCATGTTTTTATGTGTTGCTAGGAAGCAGAACTCCTTGGCAACACCTGCAAAAAGGCTACCTGTCAAACCGGCCCTCATGAGACTAAGCGTTTCACCCCTTATATCATCATCCCCAGATGAAATGAACCCAAAGCAGATGTCAGTGCATCCATCCTGTCCTTCTCCATATCCCTGGTCAGCACAATTTCAAACAGAAGCTCCTTGGGGCAGGAACTTGCCCATCCTGCTTATTTATCTAGAGCACCCGCGGACAGGGCTACAAGACATGCACATTCATGAAAAGGGCAGTGTAACTTAGGGCTGGGGCTGGAGGCAGACTTTCAGCACACACGGAGTTGCGGTGGATGAATGGGAACACCTTTCTTAAGCAGCTGGTGGGGAAAGCTGCCTGAACTGCCTTAAAGGAGGGGGCGCTGGGCACTCTGGCACAGCCCCTGTGCTCACCGGAGCGGGCGTACGACTCATGGCAGGTGTAGGTGATTTCTGCAGCCAGGTCCATATAGTGCTGCTTCTGCTCTTCCTCCGCCCCATGCTCAGCTCCAAGGGCTATCATGCCCCCGGAGAAGCAGGCCAGGTGGCCCATTTTGTGGTCCAAAACGCCTCCTCGCCACTCTGCAATGTAAGTCAGTCCACTGGCCGATTTTTTCACAAGGTGTTTTTCTATGGCCTAAAGGTAGCAACATGGAGAAGCAAAGACATGTGAGCGGCTTGCAAAGGTAGGCAGACAAGACTATTGAACAGCGCCAGTGCTGTCATGTAACATCGCAGAGTCAGTGTTTCAAGCAATGCCGAATTCTGTTTTACCCAGTCTTCCCTGGCCTGGCACCCTCCAGAGGAGTTTGACTGCATCTCCCAGCATCCCCAGGCAGTGCAGCCATGCCGGGAGTTGTATTCCCACTCATCTGGAGGGTGTCAGGTTGGAAAGGCTGATATCGTTCAGCTCCCTGCCAATGCGGGAAATTCACTCTCACAGCATCTTTTTCAAAACCCCCACCGAAGGCGAGTCTGTTACCTCCCATGATGTGTTCCAAACATTTCAGTTATCTGTTGATCAATAAAAAAAAAACAAACCAACCCCAAGGCACATGAAAATACAATATCAAACTGAAACCTCCTCCAACCAAAATAGTTTATAAAGTCTGCACTGCTTCAGTTCCTTTCCAGTCCATATATCCCTTCCCTTCCTGTCACCCAATCTTGGTAAATCAAATCATTATAATTCCATTTAACAGAAAGGATGGAAATGTCAAGCAGAAACAGGTGAAAAAATTGAGAGTAGACCTGGCATGTTCTTTTCCTCTGCAAATCTGTCTGGAAAGGGATCCCACTCAGTGACGGAGCCCCCACTTTGCTTGTGGAGGGCCCAGGCTCAACTCTCAGCATTTCCGGGCAAGGCTGGGAAAGGATCCCTGCAGAGCGGCTGCCAAACAGTGTTGGCTGTACTGAGCTAGGATGACAGTGACCTGATTCAGAGCAAGGCAGCTTCCCACTTTGAAACTTGCATGAAAGATGTTTAGTTCAGCAGCCCAGACAATGGATCTGCAGTCAAGGGGTTCTTTTTGTGTTGCTTTTGTTTCTGCCTTGTTTTTGCCTTCCTCCTTGTGTGGCAGGCACACTGCCTTTCCTTTTGAAATGTGCATATAGTTTTGTTTAAGCATCCATCTTTTATACTAACTGAAAGAACGAGAAACAAGTCTAGTAGGCATTTTTCACTCTGATGCAAAACTGTAACAGGAAGGGAGGAGAGGTGTTTTGCAATGTGGTCAAACAACGTCCTTCACAGTTCACTTTTTCCTCAACTCAGTCTGAAAATCTACAAAACTAAACTGAACACTCCCCTCCCCGCCCTAGAAAATTCTAAAATCAGTGCTTGCATTTAGAACAAGTCTTGGGCTTATGTGCTCTCCTCCTCTCTGGCGTTACCAGAATTGCCACCTCCATTTTTGATTAAATGCAGTTTGCTGTGCTGCTTGAGTGCAACAAACTACTGTTAGTTTTAACAATGGTTTATTTCAAACAAGCCAAGTTCAAATCACACATTATGAAGCTGGCTTGTTTATTCAGATCAGTTATGCTTAGCCACAGTTCAAGGATGACGCGCATAGTTAGGGATGCGGCTAATCCAAAACAGAAGCAAAATCTGCCAGCCCCTTTCTTGATGCTGCACCAGAAAAGCACACAAATCTTAAGACTCATTCCCAGGCTGATATACCATTGTTTATTGTGTCATCCAAACACAGCCATTTTGTCCTCATCCCAAGGCTGAAAGGCCTAAATTTATCCAATAACTCCTTGGCCAAGGAGTGACTTGCACCCACAGCTCACAGGGTTTAACATTCTGCATCCCAACTGGCGAGTCACATGCTGTTGTTCAGTTAGTCTGATAGTCCCCTCAAGAAGCCCAGCTGCCAAAGGAATCCAGCTTTGTTCTTACCTCCAGTGCTCTGCTATACATGAGCTTGGCTTCAATGTCCCTCTTGCCTGACATCACCCAAGATTTGACCAGGTACTCATAAAAACTATCGCCAAGGCCACCAATGGAAACATGATCTGTGGAAGTGAGAAACACACCATGCTGTGATCTGGGCTGTCACACCAGCAATCACTTCTTTCACACTGCATGGATTTTCAGAGTAGCGCAAATCATTTTGGACGGTGGTCAGCTGCAAAGTGTGTATGTGTCACAGCATGTGCCAACTTGGAAGAAGCAGCCTCCAATGGCAATGCCTTCCTTCTGCTGGTCCCACGGGGTACATGATGGAGCTGCCTTGCTGTACACCTAAGTCAGGGTAGTCAATGCCTGGGTGAGAACCCCAGGCACACCACCTTGGGTTCTGTGATGGAAGGAAGGTGAGATATACATATTCTAAAAAGACACACATGCATAGATACATACGCACACCTATGCCCCTGCTTGCTCCCTGATTTGGGGGACAGAACTGTTTTATTTGATCAAAAGGCCTTTAAACAGTCAATCAGACCATTTGTCTGTGCCCATGTTCTTTAAAAGCAAAACGAAACAGATCTACTTCGGAAGCAGAATTTTGCAGCAGGCACCATATCTGGCCCTCCTTCTGGATGACACCTTTACATCTAGTCCTGTTCCTATACTCCTATGTCAGCTGTTGCCTTTTATCTCGCAGAGGTGAAGCAACTGCAGAGGGTGAGGAAAAGCCGTCAGATGGCAGCATCAAAGCGGCAGTGTAGGGCTTGACCAGATTGCAAGTTCAGAACCTCCAGGCAACTGGCAAAGCCATCTACATTTTATGATGGTGCGTCTCTGCCTGGAGGGACAGACTAGAGTCCTGTGGAGGATCCTACAGCCTGAGCAGATTGACGTGGGCGGAGGTGGACTGAAGACAGCGCTACAATGCCAGGTGTGGAGATGTGCCCAGAATATTCAATTACAGTACTTTTCCAAGGCTACCTGTTCCGCATCCAGCTAGTCTGGGGAAAATCTGCTTGAGAAGCTGGCAGACAGATTTATAACTGTAAAGCACATCAGGGAAATGTAAGTTTTACATCCCAGCAAAGATTCTTCAGGGCAGCCAAAGATGTGCAAATCACCCTCCACCCTGTGTCCATCTGTCTCTCTCTCAAAATAAAAATAAAAAAAGATAAAAAGGGCAGAGAAAAGAGACCAGAATCTACTGCTGTCTATCTATTTCTACTACTGTCTCTGCCGAGTTGCAAGTGCACATAGTCTGCGTCTTTCCCCTTGTTAAGCCACATGGCTTCCTGTTGAAATGCAGGTTAATGTGTGGTGGGGATTTTTTGGGATTAGCTGGTTTCTCTGTTCCTTGCATGCTTTGAGGCTTATCAGAAATACGGAAATCTTGCTTTTGGAGAGACACGAACCCCCTGCTGCATCTCTCTGGCCACAGGCGTCATCAATATGCTTTGCTCTAGCAAAACATAAAGACCCAACAGCTGCGGATGCAACGGGAGGACGAGAACAGTCCACGATCGCAGGCTGCCCTGGATGTCAAAGAAAGGTGCGTGATCCTGCCCCGAGCAGCAGTGTGACTTGCCCACCCAACCGACAAATCTGCTCCTCCCTCCTCTGCCACCACACTCTCTTTTCCACTCTGCATCTTTTCTTCCACTGATCTTGAAGGCAAGACCTAAATCCGGATTAGCAGAAAAAAAGTATTTGCTCAGGGTTTGTTCTTGACTTGCAAATCCTGGCTTGTTGGGGAACAAGGCACCCAGGTTCAGCTGACACACTAAGCTAACCACTTTTGTGTAGCCACTTGTGCTAATGGGAGGTGGAAGTGAACAAGCCACGCGCCGCAGCACATGCCACAACAGCTCATTTACAGCAAGCCAGGCATCACTAGAATCCAGATGTTTCCTGGAAGCCGTCATCACAGTGGCAGTGCCCTCTCCCCACTGGAGCCGCACAGCACTTGACACCTGGCATCCTGCCTCAGAAAGGGTGGGCTTTCTTACACAGTGCGGCCAATTGCTACAGACACGCCTCTGCTTCTCCACGATCCTGATTTAATCACCTTTTACAGCAGCCTAAGGCAGCAGCCATCACCACAACTTGTGAAGTAAATTCTATAAATCAATGTGGGCATTGTGCAAAGAAGTACTTTCTTTTGCCTGCTGCCAGTCAATTCCCCGGTTGACTGAGCTGCAGGAAGCACCAAGGTTCTGGAAGCACTGTATAAATAATCATGATTTAAAGCAGAGCATGTGAACCTGGGTGGACGAGAAAATGGTGTTTGTTGGTGTCAGCAGTTGGGTTGTCAGCAAGCAGCTTTGTCCTGACACTGTGTGGTCTCTGGAATGCAGCTTCCAGAACCAACCCAGTTCACCACCGGAAGAATGATATATGGTGATCGCTTTGTGGTGCCACACTTTGTTTCTCAGATGCACCCAGAGTCCTTCTCCCACAATTGTTTCCTAACAGCAGCAGCAGCAGATTCCTCTTCATATTGTTATTTACATTTCCAGAATGTCCAACAGCCAAAGCTCTCTGGAAGGTTTACAAAAGATTAAAACCTTACCAGAATAATACATAAAACTATTTACACAGGAAAACAACTGAAACCCATCAAGAGCAGAAATCCCAGGGCAAGGGAACACCCGATCAGATCCTTCAGTGGCATGCTGCCTCGAAAGGTGGCCGATCCTCATGGCCAGCAACCAGTGACGGGCATCTTCTCCTCAGGAAGTGGAAGTCTTGTCCAAATGATGAGAAGAAAAGGGAACAGAAACACACATCTGCACAACACAGACCATTACTGCCAGGGTCCAAGGCCAGGACATGGGCAGCAGGAGATAAGGCAGAGGCATGGGAACCAGGACAACAGAACTTGAGCCACAACAGAGGGCAAAGTCCAGAAGCAAGGTTTAATGGCAAGCCCAAGGCACAGAGCAAGCCGGGGTCGGGAACCAGGAGTATGTCACAGGGTAGAACAAGGATGTGGTGATGAACAAACCAAGGGCCCAGAACAGGAAGACAACAGAGGAAGGATGACTGGGCAGGGTACATGGTAATGCAGCACACAGAACTAGGGTCCGGATGCAGCAAGGGGTGGGCGAGAGGCAGGAGCTGAACTGCACGACACTAGCAGGAAGACCTGCACTGCTGAGGTCAGACAGTGGGGCAGGATCTGGGGCAGACAAGATGGAGGCACTACAGCCAACAGGGATGAGCACCAGTTGAGGCAGCCGCTAAGATCTGCTCTTCCCCCAGAGCTCCTGTCACTGGGCTGACAGCTCCAGCAGGGCCTGAGACTGATCCTGTGAATACTGTGGTGACTGTCCTGGTTCTGTCCACCAGAGCAGCCCGGATCCTGACAATACGTGATGCAGCTTACTAAAAGAAACAGACCGGCAACAAAGGATTCTTTAAATACATTAGAAGCAGCAAACTGACAAGGGAGAAAGTAGAACTGTTGAGCAACAAGGGAGCTAAAAGTGTGCTAAAGCAGGCTGCTGAGACCCTGCCTGAAATCCTAGACGGCCGCTGCCACTCAATGCATGCAACGCCATGCTAGGTGGAGTAGCGCTTCCACACAGGAAAAGACTCACTGGCAAATTTTTCAATTAATGAATCTTCTGGCATCTACCCAGGAGTCCTTAAAGTGCTCAAACGTGAAACTGCTGATCAGAGAGGCGCAATAAGTAGACAGATTTCTCAATGCAGGAACTGAAGAAGAGGGTCACCCCAAGGGCCAGTGCTTTTAAACTTCCACGAGGGCCAAGTCTGCTGACAACACCAAAACATTCTGGTTGTTAAAAACAAAAAACTGATTGCATAGAGCTCCAAAATGATGTCTCTCAGCTGGCAAATGGGCAAGAAAACAGCAAATGCAGCTCAATGTAAGGAAGTGTAAAGTGACGCACCGTGTGCCAAGGGAGCCCTAATTTCACATATACACTGATGCAGCCGGGCGGAAGGGACTGACCAGAAACTAAATCCTGAAATTGTGTGCATTTAAGCTTGATGAAAAGATCAATCCAATATGAAGCAGCTATGAAAAACATGAATTCCATGCCAGGGATCACTGGGAAAGGGGGTCCAAAATGAAATAGCTGATCTTGCAACACCTTTGCACAAGTTAGTGGTGGAATCACACTTGGAAGACTGGGTACAGTCCTGGTTCCTGCATCTCAAAAATAACACTGAAGAGCTGGAATAAGTATAGCAGGAAGGACTGCTCTCAATGGCTATTAGCCTTGCTGGAGATGGACTACCTCTGTTATCAGAGAGCCAGTTGACTGAGGAGCACGGGCAGGGTGACCTCTTGCACCCCTCACTTCTTGAGGAATCCTGTGAACAGCTGGTTTGCCACCACGTGAACCGAGTGCTGATATAGACAGACCACTGGTCTGATCCAGCATGGCTTTTCTTCTTATTATTGTATAGAAGAGAAGCGCCAAAATAACCAGGGGGCTGGTTAACTCCCCTGTGAGGAAGGGCTACATTTGTGACTTCTTTGAAAAAGGGAGTCAAACATATATGTTTCTAGGATTATCTGTTGTATGGAGAAAGTAGATCATTTCTTCTCCTTCTCTAATATGAAGTCTTGAATTTTCCAGTGTAGCTAAATGGGGAGAGATTCAGGATAGGCAAAAGGAAACTTTTCTTCATACAGCGCAGAGTTGAAATTATAGAATTTGCTACCACAAGATGTCTTGACTGCCACCAGATTAGATGGCTTCAAAAGTGGCTCTGAGCATAGTGGCTAGTAACTCTACTATGTACAGTATCAGAGGCAGCATGCCCTGAACACCAACAGTGCCGGGGAACGCGAGTGGGAAGAAGCTGCTCCGGCACTCATGTTCTGCTTGTGGGCTTCTCAGGAGGGCATCTAATTGGCCATGGGGGAACTGAATGCTGGGCTACTGCTGGACTTTCCCCACAGAGGACTCCGGGCTGTAGCACTGCCACTGAAACCACCTGGGGGCATTTCCTGAGACATTCTCTCTGCCCTCACCCCAAGCTGACAAACAGCAGTTCTTTGGACTCTCCAACCCCAAAGCCACCTCCAGTGCCCTGATCAGAGCAGCCAGCCTACTACTGAAGCAAATCACAAGACCACTCTAGGCAGCTCCTGCTGCAAATGAGTGGCTACTGCAAACAGAGAGTATGTGTATGAACGGGAGAGGGAGAAGGGGAGGGAGAGGAGCTGTGGTCGAGGTGACTGAAGATGACTGGCCTTGAGTGAGGAACACTGTTTTATAGGATTCTTCCTGCTGGCAACTGGGGTGTTGTGTTCATCCTGCGGGGAGGGATGTGTGAAGACCCAACAGCTGGATGAAAAATGAACATTCTTTACTTACCAGTGAATGCCTGCTCTGCACAAGTGATGGAGGCCAGCTAGGAATGGGAAGGCCCTGCCTCCCTGGAGCTAACTGGCCTCTTGCACTTGTGAGAGAACTGGAAGTTTTTCACAGTTTGAACCCCCAGATGCTGTCTCACTAGCCTTGCACTGGCACTGACTCACTGTTCTGTGAGTCAAGCCAGCTTGTGGATTTCCATCTCTAAGACAAGCCGTGGTTTTCACATTTTTAAAAAAGTCAACACTAAGAACATGTGCAAGAATCACGTGTTGCACAAATTGTGCTATTTGTGCAAATTGTGTAAACTCACACAAACTACACCATTTGGTCACGTTTCCTTACTGGTTTAAAAATATGAGCAAACCATGGCCCATCTGAGAGAATGAAGTCTGTGGGGGGAAAACCTTCTTGGGTTGCTTTTGACCTTTAAATGGGAAGTGGGCAGGAGACTTTTCCAGCTCGAATGAGCCGGTGTCCCTGCAGGGGCCGCTCGTCCGTGGTGCTGGGGGTCTTTCTTGGGTTTGGGTGTCAAGAGGTCCTTGGCGGAGAGAAGGGCTCCAAGGGTGAGGGACGAGTCTTTTGCACTGATTCAGTAGAATCATTCTGAAGCGCATAATGAGCTCCTTGATCAGCATCAGCGAGGATTTTAATTTGGCAGCTAACGCTTTCTTGGCTTAGGGCCCTCACACTTGTAGAGGCGCTAGAAAGTTTGACACGCACCGATAAGCTTTCATTCAGCTTAGCCAAAGAATGTTTAATACTCACGCTGCACCCAGTTCCCAGTGACTGGACTGAGGAAGTTAGGATAAAGTCCCTGCGGTTTCTCAATTCTGTTCAGCACTTTGCGGATGTTCATCACCTACAATGGCAGGGGGAGGGGGGTGAAGAGAAGCCAGATAAGCCTCTGTTTTCCTCATCCACAAATGCAATTTTGAAGAAGACAAACAAGCCACCCACCAGATCTTAAAGCAGCATCCCCTACCAAGCACCTTTAGTTTCAGCCAGCTCTGCAGGTTCACTGTCCTTCACTGCAAAGGCCAATGGTATCCTTTGTTTTTGAATTTCTCATCTTAGGGAGAAGGCATATTACAAAACATGCTACTCTTGTGTAAAAGGAATCTTAAGCCTTCTATCTGCCAGAGCAGGTATACGTTTTTGGCACTTGTTTACAAAGCCCTGACCTGCCCGATCACCTGGCTGCCTGTCCCTTGCTGCACTCACCTGCTAATACTTTCCCTGGTGGTGCCCCAAAATTCATGTATTTGGTCCCTGATGGGTCAGAACAGAACCACTGGCATCACACTGCTCACCTCTCCAGAACTCCCTAGGGGTCCAAATTATAAGGACATCCACATTTCTGGGTTTTCAGTGCCTGCTGAAAACATAGTTTTCGCAACAAGTGTTCTGAGGAAGATAATTTACTGGCTGGGTTCCGGCAACATGATCACCCACACTCAGGAGCTGAGACTGGATGGCCACTGAAACATGGATTATTGTATGGTCTGAAACCAGCTGCACTAAAAAAACAAACAAACCAAGATTAGCCACCAAGAATTCACAGTTCAATCACCAACCATGGGTTCTTAGAATGAGTTGCTTGTGCTTAACAAATCATGGCTTGCTAGTGGCTCAGACAACTTATTACCCATGTTTCAACAATAACCCACAGTTCGATGGCAGTCTACACTCAGTCTGGAGTGTGGGTTACTCTGTATTGTTTGAACATCACTCAACCTTTCTTTTAAATTAAGTGATTCATAAACTGCTCAGAATCAGGAATGGATGATGATGAGCATTTTCCATTGGTTGCCGCCAGCTTCTGGTACTCCAAAGTATATTGCTTGAAAGCATGAAGGTTTCAGATGGCTATGAAGGGTAATATTCACTGACAGACCTATCCTACGGTGGCTATTGCTTGCCAGCAAATCCTATACATCTGCTTCAGGGTCCATGAAGGCTAAAGGCATGGGGCTGACAAATAAAGACCTTTCTGGTCAGCCCCTTCCAGCCCAGCAAGTAGACAGAAAAGAAGCAGACACAACAGGAAGTGTCCTATAAGGCTGCCCATTGGATGAGAAGGGGGTAAGCAACTGCAGTCTGTGTCTATCAAGTTCCTACACATACCTTTAGCCACAAAGCTCTGGAAGGTTTGGAGATTTGTAGCCCTAGGCAACCAAAGAGCGAAGAACAACAGTTAAAGAGCAGCTATGAATGGGCAAGGTCTGGCTTGAAAGTTGTCAACTGCCAACTGCTGCTGCATGGTCCTATTATAGGAATGGGCAGCTTGTGACCTTCCATATGTTTCGGCCTATAACTCCAGTCAAACTTAGCTGGCATATGCACTAGTAAGGGATAGGGAGAGTCATAAGCCAAAATGTGGGAGGCCACAATTTGCCCGTTCCTGCCATAACTGGCCACAGCAAAGATCCTTGGTGATAAATAGGTCCAGAGCAGAAAGAAATCAGGCAGGTGGTCTTGCACAACTCCCACTGAACTCAACAGGGTTTGCTTTTATGGGAAGTGTTTTTGGTAAATTATGCCTTTTATCTTTTACGGAAACAAGCTAAACTGACCGTCTGCAGACAGGATACTTAACCATGGTTTAAGGTTTAATGCACAGTTGGGTTAAGCTGTAGTATCACCCCATTTGCTACAAGTGAGGATGTGAAACTATGCTTTAAAATCGAGTTTGCAAACTACAGTTTGCACTGTACTCTGTTATGCCTCTCTTAAGCAAACACAGTTACAAAAGCTTAACTCTGAGGTGGATTGCCAGGTGAAAGCAACAAAACAGATTTATGATGGAGGTTTTCAAAAGGAAAAAAAAGCAGGCTTAAATGTTATTGCTGCATTGGGCTATTATCAACTGAAAGGTTGGTCTCAGACACAAAGTCGTGAGACGCTGGCTCAAAGGAAGAAGGTGGCATAGTAACAACATGCCAGAGGCCAGATGCAGATTGGCAACGCGCTGTGAAAATGGCCCGTAAGTCGCTGGCTGTGAGCTAATGAGCTGCTCTGCTTTTTGGAAGCCCATCTCCCTTCGGATGGCTGTTTGAAACTGGCTCCTCCTGCGTGCTTTGTTTTCTCACACGGCTTTAGCTTTAATCTACAGCGTGTTCCGGGTGGGTGAATCCATTAACAAGCCAGTTCTCACACTTATTGATTGGCTGGACTTATTAACAGAATGGAGATGCAATTGGTCTCTTGAAAAAGCGTTAAGGAAAGAACCTCGTCCCCTCTGCACAAATTCAGTGGACTCCCCATACACAGACCGGTATGTCAGGAACCAGACACTTCTGAGTTAATCCTAAATTCCAGTAGGGTTTCATTCCTTCTCCCTGGCGTGTCTGTGTGCCTTGTTTCCTTCCTCCTATCTTCTGTGCCTGCCCTTTCCTTCAAATGTTCTATTTTCCAGTCCACATCGTCATCCTGATATAGCAGTATTTCCACTACTCTACTTCATCCATACTGTATCTTCTCTGCTCCATTCCCCGGTTTCCCACTGCCCTGCTGCCCTGGCTGATTCCCTCTTCCTTCCCAAGCTCTCCCTGCACCCTGCTTGCATCTGGTCCTCCTACAGGCCCTATTTCCTGCCACCAAGTGGACAGAGGAGTGCCCACCAGCAATGGATTGATCTTGGGAACCGGCTGCTCTGGGGCTGTTCCATCAAAATAACAGGGAGAATTATCAATGCTTTTTTATGCCATGAGTGGCCAACCTGTTCAGCTGGACTTGAGGTATTTGTTCTGATACTAATTGGAATAATTTGTCTCCTTCAGAGTAGGCTATTCCAGGACTGTTGAGGTGGAGGAAAGCCAATGAGAGATGCTCTCCAGCAGCAAATCTAGTTCTTCATGCACTCACATATACTATTACGAGAGCACAGAATGAAACCTTGAGGTAAAATCTAGTAAGATTGTTAGCAGAAAGTGACTCCTAAAGAATTCCAATAATCCTCTGGAAAAAAGATGCTTCATAATCACAAAATACAGCGTGCACCCACAGCTACAACCCATCAGGCTGCTTAACAGCTACTTCTGCATGCCTAAAACATTTGGAGAGGGCAGTAGGTGAGTCTCCAGCCTCCCTGGAAATGGCCCATAAAATTGTCATAAAGGTGCTCACAGAAAGAACTGGAGCTTGGCCATAAATGTGCATGGGAAAAGCCTCTCTGTCAGCCAGAGCTCGGTCATCTGAGGGTTTCACAGCCAAATCATTTGCAGCATCTTCATCATGCCAGGCAGTGCCTCGATTTGCTGAGGATGGCCAAAAGATGCCCAGATACAGCAGCTGGGCTTCACCCCCATCAGGCTTTACTCTGACAGATCCCTGGGTCTTGGTGCTGGACAGACTGCTGGCAGAAGAGGTTCTCAAGCAACTCGAGGCATCTCACCAGAGTCTCACTGCCACAGCCTTAAGCACACCCAGCCAGGCAACCATGCACTTGCTCTCAATCAATGAGGAGGCAATGGGTGGATTGGGGTGCACCAGTGCTGCCCAGTACCATCTCACAAACTTCCATGATGTCCCACGGGTACAGCAGCGAGCAAACACATAAAGAACAAGGGAAATACTTGCCTTTTCAGCATATATTGAATTCCCAGACAGCTCTGAGAGGTGCAGAAATTCTAGGTGGAGGCTGCCAAATTCGGCTAAAATGCTGCTTCCAGCAGATGCCCATCCCCAGCTCCAGCTCATCCCGCTGTAGGAACAGGAAAAAGAACCCCAAAAAAATCCTTAAGCACATGAAGCAGAATTTGATGATGCCCTCTGCAAACCTAGCATGGCACCAGGGCTCCACTGGCAGGGTCCTTTGAAGAGAAGGCCAGTAGCGCTCCAGAGACTGCTGACCCCTGGCTGTTCTGCACACCGGCCACTACAGAGTCCCAGGGGCCTGCCAAGTGCACTCCCGGGGCAGGATGACTTTACACAGGAAACATCTCCAGGGCAGGGAACACGGCATGCAGAAGGTTCGCAAGTTCCTTTCCAGGGAAAGGAACAGGGACAGCAGGCAAAAGCCTCCACCTAAATGCCTGGGGAGCCACTGCCTCTCCAAGTAGACTGTACTGGACTGGAACCAGTATGCAGCAGAGGTTAGTGTTAGACTGAAGGCCTGGCTTATTTAGAAGGCCCAAAAGAATCCTACACTTTTTAATGCTAGGCTCCAGGGACTGCTGCTTTGCAATAGCCAGTTCTTGCACTGTGAATGCATGGAGTGCTTTACCTGGATAGGGGCCTGCGCATCCATAAAACTAGCACAGACAAACACAGATCCACACAGGGATGGCCAACGAGAGCATTGCATACACTTCTGCATGTATGTATCTGTGTTCACAAGGAATGTACATATGGGCAAGTCATCAGGCATCAAGAGCAACAGGATCTTCCCAAAGCTGGCTTGAAAGAGAAATCCACAGCCTCAGATCCAAGCCCGTAAGCAAACAGATCCTGCTTCTTCCCTTATCCAAAACAGCTCGTCTGGTCCTGCATCTTCTGAGCGCTGTAAGGTGCACTATGGCATCAGAAGAAGAGACTTTCTGTGGTTTTGCCATCCTGCCTGGGTGTTTCAATCTCTCCACACAGCATCTTTGATTATAGCCTTTTAAAATCATCTTAGCCTCTTCAGCTTATGTGCTGCAACCTATGTCTTCAGGGTCCAATCTGAAAATAGCCTCTGCAGCTGCTGGCCTGGCAGAAACTCAGCACTTTTCACTGCAGGAGAGATGCAGGCCTGGTTCTGGGATTTCTTGATTAGCATGATTATGGGTGGCAGATTGCTGTTAATCCCCCCCCCCCCACACACACACACCATTTCAAAGCAGGAATTACTGTTGCTCCAACTGGGGGTAGGCAGCAGATGGCACCAAAAGGCTTGTGCACCAGTTCCAAGTGCTGCCACTAGTTCAGGGTTTAAAAACATGTGCTCCTTTGCTGAAACACCATCTCTTTTTTGGAGAGATGCGGGAGTGGATGAATGGGCTTTGGGAAAACGAGGCATTCTTAGGGGCAGAATTTGATCCAAATTCGTGAAAAGGTCTGTCAGCAGCCCTGATGGCTCAATGGAACATCCACGCCACACGTTGGGGGAGAAGCAACAGGAGGAGACTGTCGTGTTCATGCTCTGAGCCCATGGAAACAAGATGCTGGGACTTGAAGGGTGCGCCTATATTTAAAAGAGGTCCTTAAAAGCTCTCCATGAAGGTTTCTTATTTTCTGACATGAAAGGAGTAAGACTCAGAGCCTACAATTTTAGGCTGATGTTATTAGCCAAGTCAAAACCTGTTGCCACCAGGACCTGCCTCTCCCCATATCATTAACCACAGGCTGTATTTCTCTGCAAGGTCACACAGTCCCTGACTGCCCACCCTGCACCTGAAGCTGGATGTTGACCAACTCTGGCAATGCGACTTCAGGAACCTGTCTTACTCCGCTCAAGGCTCCTAGGATGGGATAGAATCCAATGGGACCCTGGGCAGACTGATGCAAACTGGAGCTCACTCCGGGACAGCTGTTGTCTCAGCAGCAGGCAGAAGCTTTAGGAAAACTGGCCAGGCTGAGCTTGCTGTTAACCCTAGCCCTTTTGGATTTTGCCTGGTTCTACAATTGCGGGCTCTCCAGCATGGAGACAGGAAGACCTCTTGGCAGTGGGAAGGTGGGCCCCCTGACTCCAGTCTCATCAAGCCAAATCTTCTGGGCTGAAAGGCCATAGGTAGCAATCAATGCCTCACTGGATTATGGCTCTTCCAGCCTGGGAGTCCTTCTCTGAGCCAGACGGTATGAGATCAAGGCAAAGAATGTGCAGCACAGCAACCAAGCCTTCCCTCAACCCTGAAGCTGGAAAGGGGGCAGGCAGGGCTGTCCAGGTGCTGGGCCTGGCCTGCCATACCTCCGCAGCTCTAAGGTTGGGATGAAGGCAGGGCCTTCTCACACTCACAAGCAAACATGTGGGCACCTAAGACAGAACCTTCTGCTCCTTGCAGCCTTCAACAGCTGATTTCAGGGCCAGTCTGAGCTATTTTGCATCACACAATCTGAAAGACGCAACTGTCCAATCCACAGTCTCTTGTAAGGTTGCTGAGACTTAGCTCTCTGGGGCAATGCCTACCCTGTGGCACCTCCACGGAACCTCTGCAGCACCCTGGCAGGCGCTTGGGGCATTTCTTTCAGAACAGGGCCCCAGAAACTTTGGGTCAGTGGGCACATTTGGAACTTCGGGAGAATGTGTGGCTGCTCCCACAAAATGACTGCCATGGGGAGGCTGCCCATTCCTAAAATGGCTACCATGGTGGGGACAGACAGTCGCAAAGCAGTCCTTTCCCAGGAGGAGGACTAGTGAGGCCAAAAGAGAAGTAATTTGCCCAATAACCGAAGTACATGACAGAGCTGAGATCTGAGCTACAAAACACAGAACCACTCTTTGGAACTAAAATGATGATGGAGCTGGAGGGCAGAACATTGCTTTGCTTCCTCCCACTTTATTAAAAAACAAACAAAGCCCTCTCACAAAACCAAGAGGGCCAGGGAACCCAGAATGAGCCGAGAGAGGTATCCATGCACTGATGCCCAGGCACACCATGCTGGAGACCCCTCTCTGCTCCACAGCTATTCCTGGCAGCTGAGTTCTGTTCTCTCACTGGGTGGAGGGGGATGACCCATTCAGCCAAGTTGAATGTGGATTTAGTTCTGACTTTAAAGCACATTTTTTCCCCTCAGTGGTCTTCTCAGGCTGACCTTCCTCTTTCCTCTACCATTCACTCCAATCCCCGTCCTTTGTGGATCTAGACTCAGACTAAAGCCCAAGGCAAGCCCTGTGCCTCTTGCTTTGTTTCACACTGGCCAGTTCGTGTGCACACTCTGGAAATAAACATCAAATTAAATGCAGAAATGTTGGGATCAACATTTTGCTATGGCTTTCTTTTTAGAATATTTTTTAGGATGGTGGTTGCCTAGCAATCCATCCTCTGTACCACTGCAGCTAAAGCAAGATTAATAGGGTCAAGTTGTATGAAATTTCTTGGGTCATAAATCCTGCTTGATTTCCCTCTAGTAATGGGTCCCAGTTATGATTTTAAATAACAGAAAACTGAAAGGTAATGTGTGTGGGGGAGGGGGGAGAGATTCTGGCTGGCTTTAGTTAGCAGCAGGAGCACTTGGGCTGCTTTCCTCTGCTCACCGCCACCGTGCGCTGCAGAAAGATTTCTTGCACCCCTTTGGGTTTGTGCTCAGATATGTTCATTCAGCACTTGCAGAATCTCCAAACCCTCCAATCAAAGGCTTGTTGTTTGTTTGGAGACGTAAAGAGTCAAAAAGCCTCCAAACATTTCAGCATTAGCCAAGGTCACCAGGGGACGTTTGGGGATGTAGCAACTGGGGTTGGTAGTTTATTTAAAAAGCCCTCTGGCGAGAGCAGCCTAAACTTCCCCCAGCAGCTGTCTGTGCAGGAAAGAGAGACAGAGAGAGCAAAGGGTTTGGCACAGAGAGAGAGTGAGAGAGCACAAGGGCTGGAAGAAAATGAGAAAAAGAGAGGGAGAAAAAGGGTGATAAAAAGAGATGAGTTTGGCAAGAAGAAAGTGAGAAAACAGTGGATGAAAAAGAGAAAGAGAGTGGGGAAAGGTGTAGCAGAGAGAGGGAGAGACACATGCAGAGAGAGAGACAGAGGTGACTAAGGAAGAGGGAGAGAGAAAGGGGGCAGAAAAAGGTAGACAAGGGGATAGCATGGAGAGAGAGGGGGAAGGAGAAGGGATTGTTTCCCTAAGCGAATGTGGCCCTCAAAAGAAAAAAAAAATATTATCCACCCTAGTCTACAGCGATATTCTTGTCCTCTCAACTGCCTTCATGAAGGACCTGGCAGGCTGACCAAAGCTTTCCTGATAAAGGATTCAGGCAGACTAAAAATGCGGAAACTGAATCTTCAAAAGAACAGCATCCTGACCCAAACCTTGATAGTGAATGGAATTGCGGGGAGGGGAACAAGTGTTTTCAGTGAAGTGAGATGAAAAGAGGACCAAAACATGAGCGTATGACCTCCCAGGTAACAGGGCTGGCCATAGGTCCACTTTAGCCCAGAATCCACCCCCCCCCACCCCAGTTTGGTTGACTTTGACCTTTCCTTGTTTAAGGCCTCAAGCCACCTCACATATATTTACTTATTTGCATTTTTTTAAAGAAAAACACACCATTAAGAACAATGAAAACCAAGCTTTCCTTGAACTATTCCAGCACACCCAAAATAGCTAAAGCCCTTTGGCAGCCACACTCAGACCAGCTGGCCATTAATTCAGTTCCTGTTAGGCAGGGGAAGGCACAGACTCCCAGCAGCTGCTGGCCTTCTGTGCAGAGGCTGTGCCCACATTCTTCCCTTCACTGAAGGGCCTGAGGCTGGATTCTTCCACGAGCCAGTGGCTCCAGAGGGGTGGAACGCTCCCAACTCTTCCTTTGGAAGATGCAAACTTGGGAGAATTCCATCTCCCACACCCATAGCTTCTCTCCTTGTCTCAGCTGCTGTGCGTGGGTGGGAGGGAACAAGAAACCCTTTTAAAATGACCCCCAACCTGTATCTGGAGGTGGAAAAATTGACCGGGGGGGGGGGCGGATGAGTGAAAGCTGACAGAGGGGAAGTGAGATCTTTCTGAATATTGTTTGGAAGAGAACTGCAGAGATGGAGGGAAAGTATGATAAATTATGCATGATACAGAGAAAATGGAGAGCCTCCCCCCCACCTTAACTCTGCGACTTGTGATTATATTAAAATGGCGTTAAGAGCAGGAGGTGGATGGTGCTAAGAAGGCTCAAACTAAGGGCTTGAACAAAGAAATGCTTCAGGGCAGGTTTCGGAAGCTAGTAAAACTCACTCAAAACTGATCCAAATGGATTAGATTGTGGTTTAGGAAAATTCAGGTATAAACCACTCCACATCAAAAGAAATCAGAACCACATATAACAACTAAAATATAAGATACAAAGCAAAATAATAAAGGCAGAAAGGACATTCTGCAGGATGGGAGCCAACAGGCTACAGGCCCTTCTCCTGGTGGGTTCGGAGTGGATCTTTGACCCATGTGGCACCACCAGGTGTGGCTCCTCAGAAGGCTTACATGATTAAGGGTGGTGGCATTTTCTTAAGGATCCCAGTCCCAAGAGAGTCCAGGACAGGCCCAGGGGCAATAGGTGGTCAGTGCAGAGTCCTCTGTGGCCAAGAAGGAGCAGCATCTGGGTAACAAGAGGACTTTCTGCACCAGCTGAAGCTTCCTGACCAGCCTAGAGGACAATCCCACTTATTATTTCTTTGAGGGCCAGTGAGCTGCCTGGAGTGTTATTTATCTATTAGATTTATACACCACCTTTTCCTTTCTTTAAGAAGTCAAAGCAACTCACTTCATTCTCCTCCATCTGCTCTCAATGTTATCCCCACAACAACAACAACCCTGTGAAGTAGGTTGGCCCAAAGCTACCCAGTGGGCTCCATGGCTGGGTGGGGGCTAGAACCCAGGCCACTTCAGTCCCACACCCACACTATTAACCACTACACCACACTGCCTCTCAAGTGTATTAGGCTGGGTCTCAGGAAACCTGGGTTCTAGTCCCTAATCAGCCACGAAACTTTATGTGCGCGTTTGGGCCAGTCGCTGTGCCTACGGTGTATCCCAGGCTGTTGTGAGGATAAAATGGAGAGGCAAGCCAACTTAGCCACACTGGGTTCCCCGCAAGTGGAATAAAAGCAAGACATGCATCAACATGATGTATTCTTCTCCTCTACAAAATTATTCCCAGATTTATTTCTGGGTGTGAAAACTGCCCCACATCTAGAATCTTATGGAGGTGGCACTGAAGTCACTGTTGACTTAGTTGAAACACTGTTCTCAATGCTGGGAATAAATAATAGCAGAAGGTTGTCACCTTCATAACAGCTGGTACAGCACAGTGGGAAGGGTGCCTGGTTGCGGAGTCAGGATCTCGTATGATTCTCTACTTGTGCTTCCTGGGAAAAGTCCTGCTGAAGATCACTCAGTAATATGCATAGCTGGTTTTATTAAGTACCCTGCCACTGGTGCCAGCCCTGGGCAAGCTACATGGCTCTGACGGTCCATCCGCACCCCATCCACGGAGTGGGAAAACTATGAGCCTGACAAGACAGAGAGGCGCCCGGAAGCCTGTGTGGTGCGGTGGTTCGAGTGAGGGACCAGGGACCTCAGAGATCCGAGTTCCAGCCCCCACTTGGCCATGAAGCTCTCTGGGTGACTTTGGACCAGCCACGCACAACGCAGCCTAGCCAACCTCATAAGGCTGTTGTTGCAAGAAAAAAAAGGATGTGAGAGAACTATGTAAGCCACCTTGGGTTCCTTATGAGAGGAAAAAAGGGCGGACACGTCTGAGATCCTTGGAGGCATCTGGCTGGCCACTGATGAAAACAGGGAAGCTGGACAAGGTAGACATTTAGTCTGACCAAATGAGATGCGCCTGTATTTTTAGTAGGTGGTACATTTGTTTGTTTGATTGATTTATATCCTGCCTTTTTCCTACAAAGGGCTCAAGGCAGCTACATCTCCTCCTCTATCTCATCCCCACAACCACAACCCTGTGAGGTAGGTTGGGCTGAGAGTCTGTAATTGGCCCAAAGTCACCCAGTTGGCTCCATGGCCGAGCGGGGACTAGAACCCAGATTGTCGGAGTCCCAGTCCCATACTCTTAACCACTACGCCAGACTGGCTCTCAGCCCAACCTATCTCACAGGGTTGTTAGAGATAGAGAATAGAGAATTTGTTAGAGATAGAAATAGAGACAGAGAACTTGTTAGAGATAAGAGAATAATGATATATGCCTTGCCTGCCCAGGTTTATGACTCCCCGTGGGATACCCGTTGGTGTGTTGAAGGCTGGCAGAAGCTTCTCGCCAAGTTCTAGAGCCTTGCTCCTGAAGATCTGTTGAAAGAAATAGAGAAGGTCATTTGAAATTTAAAAAGGAGGAAAAAAGGACTGTCTGGAGATTGCAAAATTGTGCTGGATTTCTAAATATACCCCTTCATAATTTCAACCACTGGGAGAATCTAGGTTTCTTTTCACTCCACACGGACACATCAGTGCGTCTTGGTGCTTTTGCTCAGCGTGACTTCAGAGAGCCTGGGCTGACCGCTAGCATGCCAGCAGCGAAAAGCTCATGATCAAAACGAGCTGAGAAATCTTCACAGGACTTGCTTTGTGGTGGTGATGGTGGCAAAGTCATCTTGCTTCCCCACCCCTTTTGCATTAGTCCAATGTAAGAGCATAAGAGCTGTGCTGGATCAGGCAAAGTTCATCTAGTCGAGCATTTTGTTCACACAGCGGCCAGAGACCAGCAAATGCTTTTTTCAGCAAGCTGAAGGCGGTGTGAAGGAGGCACCGCTGTCTGTGGCATGTCTATTTCTTCCTGCTCTCATCTCTGGTAAACTGCAAAACCTCCTATGACCAGAGATGATAGGGAGACTGGGAAGAGATGAGCATCCAGGCCACAGGCAAGGGTGTCTCTTCCAAACCATTTTCAACCATTAAACTGATCTCCATCTCCAGTGCAAGCGGCCAGGAGACGTCAACACAGAAGTACTACAAATATTGCCATCCTGCACCTGTATCCTCAGACATAAACCTCACTGGGTTGAAAGTAGGGAACCATTTCTAGAAAGGTGTGCAGAGGGTCACAGCTTAATCCAGCCTGCTTCAATCTGGTGCCCACCACACGTGCTGGACTACAGCACCCAGCCTGCCCCAACCAGCCATGCAACCACGGATCACTGTCAAGCAACCTTACCTTGGGCCAAGGATAAGGAATGCTTTTTTTTTGGGGGGGGGGGTGTCCAAGGCTGAATTCCCTGGGACTAATCTATCCGAAGGTGCATGCTGGGAGTGGATGGGCCAGAATCAGGACCAGGCAGGACCACCCCTTTCCCGGTTTCTGTTTTCCTATTATCTCTTTGGCATTCGCATCGCTGCTCTGCATGCAGAAGGCCCCACGTTCATCTCCAGCTCCTCCAGGAAGGACTAGGAAAGAAGCCTGCCTGAACCCCTGCAGAGCAGCTGCCAGTCCATGGCCACAATCCTGAGAGATCGGTTGCAGAGGCTTTTGAAAATGGGCCGCAGGCTGCAGGTTGCCCACCCCTGCCTTAAAAGGGTAGAGCAACATGGCTTTTACATCCACATAAATAAAGGAGAGGGGAGTGTATCTGATGCATAGAGAATGTTAAAAGGATTCCAGTGCATTGGTGCTGTTAACTCAAAAGCATCCTCCTTTCTGTTGGCCTGCCTCTTGGCATTCTCCCCCCTCTGCTCCCACTGCACCACGCATAATTTCTCTTTACAAGCAGGCCTTGCATTATCAGGGGAAATGGACGATGAAGTGGATTATGCAAAAGTGTGTGTCTGCATCTGGCAGGAAAAACGTGGCATCTCCTCGTGCGCCTCCTAAGTCACCGGAGCTGCTCCTTTAAACCAACTGAGTAAAGACTAACCAGGCGAGTCAAAGGTTTCAGCTTCCAATCCTGGCACCTGAACGTCTGCCAACTGGGAGAGGCTGGCTTATGGCTTTTCTCCGCATATTCTTATGCTAATGCCTTGGCAGGCCTGCCTTAACTCGGCTTAGGGAAGTGTGATCAGAGAGCAACATTCATGTGATTGCGGTGGCTCTTAGGAGGGTGAGGAGGTGCTGCATGAAGAAACTTCCATGCCAAGGACAAATAACGTTTCAGCAAACAGGAACCACGAGAGGTTTAAACCACTGAACCCAGCCACAACTGTTCCCAATAGCGGTCAGTAAACCAGCCCTGCACAGCCTTCTGCTGACAGCTTATTCCTACACAAACAGTAGTATCTGGACCTGTATGTCCATGGTTATCTTCTCTCCCCTGCCAATCCCTCTGTCAACTGTTTACTGTTCTAGTCAATTTATCTGTTTACATTATTTGTACACTGCTCCATTTCTCAGCAAATTTAAAATTCCTCTCCTCCCCACTTTTTTAATGTGGCAAGTTGCTTCTTGGCCTGAACCCTCCAAATGGGGACCTGCTCAAATGGAGGCAAGTTGCACCCACTTCGTTTGAGAGCAAACTACTAGCAGTGGTAATCTGTGCTCAAGAGATTACTCAAGATAAAGAGGGAGCTTCTTAAGTGACTTAAGAGATCAAGCCCAACCCTTTTAGTTCTAGCCCCTCTAGACCAGCCCAATCTGCCATCAATGACTTCAAGAGGGCAGGAGATCCCACTGCAGGAAAAGTCCACCCAGACTGCTTCCCGTGTGCTTCCAGGCCTTTACAGGCTACCAGAGATTTTATTCAAAAAGGAAAAAGAGACAGACAGACTGACGCACTGGGTTAGCTTCAGCTGTACTGAACCCCAACCACATCTGTGAAGCTGCTGGTGGTGGCAGATAGGCTGCTGGGAAGCCCTCCCCAACCTGATGCCTTCCAGACGGGTTATGTTGGGACTTATACTCCAACACATCTGAGCTGCACCACATTGGAGAAAGTGTCTGAAAGGGAAACCTTGCCCAACATCCACAGCCCTTTCACACATGTAAAATCCCAGATACCCAAATCCAAGAGCAGCTGGATCAGCAGGTGTTATAGTGAAAATCTTTCTTTTTAAGAAATCTAAGATTTTAAGCAGTGGCATTTCCTAAGAAATCAATTGTTTTTCCTAAGAAATCCTTTCTGGAGTAATTTCTGATGCATTCTAATGATCCATAAGAAAACTACTGGCAAGCAAGTCTGTGAAAAGAATAGTTGATAAACAAGTTTACTTAAAAGAGTATTAATTATATTGTTGGCTTTTCAATATTTTAAATATTTCTACATGTTTTGAAAGTCTGCTATTCAGATACAGGAAGTCCCCAGGTTACAAATGAGTTCTGCTCCTGAGAAAACAGAAATTCATTTTTTAGTTCAATCTGTATATACGTTGGATCACGTATGGTCGGCCTTCCACATTAACAGGAGTTAGGGGTACAGGACCCATGAAAGTGAAAAAACTGCAAATATTTCTGCACCCCCCCCGCCACCACCCCAAGAAAATGTGGGAGAGGTTTCCTTCTCCAGATAGGCAGGGCAGGAAGACCTGCTTTGGAGGCCTCCCTCTCAACCCTTTTGCCTCCTCTCTCTATGGTGATGCTTTGGAGGCCTTCCTTCTCTCCCCTTCTGCTTCCTCTCTCTCTATGATGAAAATGATTTCCTGCAGTAATTTTAAAAAATAGGCTTTCTAGCAGTTCGTTTGTAAGTATGGGTCATTCATAAATTGTACATTTGTAACCAGAGACTGCCTGTGCAACGACAATTGTTTATTGATGGTTTTACAATTGTGACCACAAGGGTATTATATCAGCACATTGTTATATGAATCCATAGTCCTGAAGGAACTTCTCAGCTCACAATCCACAGTAGTTTCTTAAGAAAACAAAGCCTTTCCTGGTAACACCTTTGTGTAAAAGCTCCTTCGGTCTTTAGAACTGGCTCAGTGCTGCTCTCTCATTGTGACATGCAAAACCACTACCAGAATTAAAAGGATGGCAGCTTGTTGTTCACTCATCTCTGCTCTGAATATTTTCTGCAATCACTCGATGCCTTTCCTGACAAATACATGGTAAGAACAGTCTCTGCCCATACTAGGAAGCCGTGCAGAAATAAGGAGGAATTAGATTGCGGTGGCATTTTATTGCTCAGCAAAATTCATCTTGGTAAGGGAGATTAATCTTTGTTGGGCTGGAGGCAGTCTCATCTTTGGAAAGCAGATGGTATTTACTCTTGGGAAAGAAACATCCTTGGAGGGACATTTCATCAGAGGCAGGCCAGGGGAGAAGGGAGGTCAATGAAGCCTCTATTTCCCCCCCTCCCCTCCCCACGCGCACACACACACTCCAGAGTCAGACTGCTTATCAGCATCTGCACAGATGTGCAAAACAAACTCCCCATTCAAAGCCTGCCAACTAAAAGCAAGGATTGGGGCCAAAAGGCAGCCCAGTTCCTCAGGGCCTGGATAGGCAGCTAGTTCCCCCTCTGGGGTCGACTATTTATTTTAAGCTGTGCATCAAGGTCTTGGGGAGGAGGAGGGAACCATCAGGAAAGGCAGGGCAAGGTGGCACTGGGCACAGCTTGCCCTCACCCTGTTCGTCATGGGGAGGGGCACCGAAGGCCCTGTTTCCCAGGTCTTGGCAACTGTATAGAGAGAAGCCCTTCAGTGACTTTTCACACCTCCCCAAAGGTTGCCTTAGAAGGCTCACTTTGCAACTGTGAGAGTTTTATTCCTCTTCAATGAACTCTTCCACAGAATGAGAACAGTTCAGGGACCAGTCCTGAATACTGGGCCTTTCTGCCCGGCACAGTAAGACATCTGTCTGGGCCATCAGAACACTTGCTGCAAGAAGAGAGATTCAGCCATGGCCGCACACATGACTCTACCAGCGACTCTCCCAGGGATTCGAAGTCTGCAGCTGTCTTCCCGCATGCGGAGGAGGACGGCAGCAGCCTTCACACAGGGCTCCTCAGCGAGTGGTCCTCAGATGTGCACTGCCTCTGCAGCCTCACAGTCCCATGCAGCCACTGTGACTGGCCGCCCCTGATAGTCACTTGTCTAATCCCCCTTTAAAGTTGTCCAAGCAATAGCTTCCCTCACTGTAATGCCTAAGCAGTTATCTGCTAACATCTGTGTTTCGTGAAGGAGGCTGCCCAAACAATTTGGTTACATGCTGTTCAGAAAAGGGCTTAATGCTAAAATCAATAAACTTCCTCCCAATAAATGCAAATCCTACAGCAGGGGTGGGGAGCCCCTTGCAGCCTGAGGGCTGTGTTCAACTGCAGAGAAGCTGAGTGGGAGGGGGCGGACCCAAGGGAGACCCAAAATGCTAGCTCATTTTATCTCACAGCTCTTAAATGTCAGCGACGAAGTCATATAAGGAGCATCTCAGGCTTTCAGAATGACGGTTTGGGGAAAGGGGGTGGCCATCTCAGAAACCCCTGAGGGCTGGGCTGGAATTCCTGACTCTGGTACCCAGGTATGAAGTTCCCCACCCTCATCCTAATGGGATTAAGGATTTATCTTTGGAGATAGCCTTGGTGAGGCTGCAAAACCCCAGGGGCTTCACGAGGCGTGTGTGCTGTGCCCTGTTCTCTGGAATGGAGGAACACCCTTGGAGGGCAAAAAGGGGGGCTGAGGCCCATGCCCTTTGGACCTGGGATGCTCATGACAGAATGCTCTGATTTTTGGCAGGAAAGCTGAAACAGCTGCTACTGAAAACGACAGTCACCCACTGCAATGTTTTATATGACCTTGTGGGGCCTATGAAAGTTCCTTTCTCCAACATCAAGGAAATTAACAAGTTCCCAGTGCAAGGCTGAGATCGCAGCAAATGGCCTTTCAGCAGGGACCAATGTACCAAACTGAAGAGCTATCTAAGAGAAATGGTCCACAGGAGGAAATACCTACACAGATGAGCCAGGCAAAGTAATTACGTGAGATTTAATTAACAGACATCATCAGTATTTAAATATTCACACAGAAGTTATTCTTTTAGCTTGTTGAGGCAAAGGGAATTATTTTGAAGGGGCTGGTGGTATGATTGCATGGTGGGGTATGCACACGCATGTAGCTTTCTCATACAGAAAAGTACTCCATAAGTGAATAAGTGCAAACATGCTGGAACAAACCTCTTCGCCCGTTAGGTAAAATGCAGCCAAAAGCCCTCCAACGTAGCGGATGTTCACTTCGAACAAGGAAGCTTCACCACTCTGTGGAAAACAAGGCAGTATGGTTTGTGATCATATGTTAGCCAAAATGTAAACAGTAAGACAAGATAGTCTCCGACTGAAAATGGCACAAAAGGGCACATTCAGTGTTCCTAAAATGATTTTCTCTATGACGGAACTTCTGGGGGATACAAAGAACGCAAGCTGCCACCAAAAGCAAAAACCCTGCATTTCCTCCCTGCCTCCCACTCCTGCAGGATCATGTAGAAAATTTCAGGTTCCCCTTATAGCCTTCCATTGGCTGATGCTTATACCCTTCACACAATAACACAGCACTGTGTCTTCCATGGTTGACAGGGGGAGATGGGACAAGGCTATCATCTGTCCTCTGCATCACCCAGTTTTGGCTTGCGTATGCACCAGCATGTAGGTGACAGGATGCCCGAGTGGGCCATGGCCTTTCATCCTCCTCCATCATGCTTTGGATGTAAGTTGGAGGCCACATGTGTAAATTTTGGAGATATTCTCCCTTACATAAGCCATTGCTCACCCTAAAGTGGGTGACAGTTGACTACTGGGTGCTTTTCAGGTAGAGTGGACAGCTGGGTGCTTTTACACACAGGTTTGTTCAATTTTCAAGATGCCACACGCACTGGGGGAGAACACAGATATCCACAATTTGCTTCCGTGTCAATGGTATGCATAACTGACTTGCTAGAGCCACGTGTGGACTGTGCTTCACTCAAGGAATTACTGTTTAGCGCTTTAAAGAAAGAAAAGGCCTTACAAGTCTTTCTTGATTTCTGTAAAAGTCACAGATCATGGCCAGCAGACACTTGCCAAAAGCCACCAACTGAGAATTTCATGTTATAATATCAATGGGATACAGAATCAGTGGTGGAAGAAAAATAGCGAGCATGATGAAATGCTCTCTCTGTGCTCCATGCCTTTATCATCGCTTGAAGAGCCCACATATCCAATCCATTCAAAGCATGGTGAGGTACTTTATGGGTGGCCATAACACCATTCATCCTAACCATGCTTACTCCAGAGACAATTCCACCGAAATCAACAGGATGTTTCTCAGTAAATGTGCTTAAGCCAGCAAGAGGCAGGAGGAGGGCTTGTGCCACATTCACCCCCAACCCTTTACTTTTGTGGGCATACACTGATGTGGTAGTTCGAATTTTTGAGATAGGCCTTTACCTGGAGCTAGTTATGATCTATAATAATTCAACTTTGGATCAGTGAAATGTCAAAGCAATTGCAGTCAAATTGTCCCTTTCAAAAAATTCACTTCTGAAGTCTTATCCTGCATGCCAATTCAATCTGGCTTTCTGAACAAATATCAGCTGCTTATAAACACACAAACCCTGTAGGTAGAACAGCTATTTCAGAGATGAGAGGAAGTACCATTATAAAAGGGGAAAGGAACAGCAGTGCAAGCAGGTACCATACACTGACCTGAAGGAAGGGTCCTTTCCTCACCCTGGCTATGGAAAGGAACCTTCTTTTAGTCTTTCACTCTCTCTTTCACACGCACGCACGCACACACACAACACACACACACCTGCTGCACAATCCTGGGCTTTGGGTACAGAATCTTGCAGGGTTTGCAAAAGGTTGTTTCTGCCCTTCTTCCAGAGAACTGTCTGACTGCAACTCAATCTTTCTTCTGTTTTTTTGAATAATGTACCTCACCCGTGTTCCCTCTTAAAACTGCTCTGTCATGTTTAAGTTTCTTTCTAGTTCTCTGCCTGTTCTTAAAAGAACTAAAAATGTCACAATGAAGACTTTGCAGAGCAACAAGGACATGCTCAAGCTGCAGGTTTCTGAAACATGACACAAACCCTCTGCACAGAGAGCACAGTGGGACTGAATGCTGACACCATCATCCCCAGCTCTTGTTATTGCAGTCCTCTCTCCCCAGTCCCGGTCTCTTGCTCTACCTCTCCCCCCCCATCCCCCGCTTTAACCTTGTCATTAAGTGTGATGGCTTCCTCTCCCCTCTGGTTCCTCCACTGGTTGTCTTCTGCTTTTAAGTCAGTCTCAGGAAAAGATGTTCCTTATGTTTTACCCATGTAAACTGTGCAGCATATTGCTAGTGCTATATAAATATAAGATTATAATAGTGGGCACACCTGCATTTGGAGGAGACCCAACTGGGCCCACAGGAGCAGGAAGGTGCTGCCAACCCCACTTCTTCCTCATACTTATGATGATTAAGAAGGGAAACTTCCTATCCCTGTGTACTGCTGCATACTGAGTAGCCTCCTCTCTGTCCTTGTGATGCTTCTGCTACCATGGCAAGCAAGGACAACATTTCTCCATTCCATCCTTCTACACCTGGATTAGTAAGCGAAGAAGAAGCTGGCTAGACAAGGAAGGAAGGAAGGAAGGTCCTGCTGAGAAAAGGAGGGGCTTCCCTTCCCCTGGTGACCATGATGAAGTCGCTCTTGTTCTTCCACAGCGGCATCAACCATGTGACAGTTTCTGGCTCACGTGGCCCATTCCCTTCTGCCTCTAAGGGGGAGGAGGCGCACAGACCCAAAGGCCGGCATGACCAAATGACCGAAGCCAGAGACTAGCGAACAGTTTGTGCAGCACTTCCACCATCCTTTTCTCAGCCACAGGCAGCACTGCTGGATAGACAAGCTCTCTTGCCCTGGGCACCTGATGGCCAGCAATGTCTGCTGCTGGTGATCAACTGCAGCACGGGGTGAATGCTCAAAGACCGATACGAAGAAAAGGAAGCTTTGGCTTGTTTGGCCTGATGTGTGACCACCAGCCACCAAACTGAGGAGGGTCATGGCCATGGGAGCTGGAGGTTATTGTGCACCAGCAAATGGACCCAGTTTCAAACAGGCTGGCAAAGCCCTTGGTTTGATACAAACCAGCAAGCAAACTGAGTGAGGGGCCTATCCAGAGAGACCTGCTGTACATCAGTGTGTGTGTGTGGGGGGGAGAGCATACAATGCCATTTCTCATCCTAGTACTCTTCCTCATTTCTGATTCCTCCGAGACCATGTGCTAATTACAGAAGGCTGCCCCTACTGGCTGAAGTTCCAGATGTGCTGGGTTTCACGGGCTTGGCAGACACTGCACTCATCTTCTTTCACCACTATAGATAGTAAATGAAGGATAAGACTCTCGCCCAAGGATTTTCAGTTGCAGCTGAGCTAATTTGGAACCTGGGTCTCCCATTTCTAAGCCAGTTGCTTTCAAGGATAACCCTATTCTGAAATCGTGAATATTCAAAGAAATGTTCCCAGCCTTTGGGAACAATGCCCTGCACGACTTTTATTTAACAAATGTTTCAACTCGGTTTGGTAGGTTGGTTCTGTTCTATCACAACTGACTGTACTATAAAAAAAAGAAAATCTGTAATGCGGTTTTAGTTCTTTTCTGCATCACATCCTGTGATCTGTTTATCTGCATTTGCAGATTGATCTGTGGGGGTGGATGGGGCAGGAGGAAGAGCTTTTGTGAAAATACAGATCAATTATCATTCTCTATTTTGTCTCTTGGCCTATCGATCGGATACCAAACACAAAACACTCCACCAAATTTATTAAATGTGACTGTCCATTTGCAGGCCCGAGCTGGGTATCCCTTTTGAAACAATGCTTTTCTAAGAAGAAGCCACCACATTTGCTGCTCCGGCTTTAAGTGAAGGGCCAGCCTTGCTGCAAGAATCACAATGCAGCTGGAATAAGAAGTTCCACGCTAGCTCAGTACATGCAACATTTGAGCTCCCAGCTGCTCTTAAGCCCGGGACTGAAGGAGCGGTGGGTCGTCACCCAGCACTGATCCTAGAAGGGCTCTGCAGAGGGACTAGCAGCAGTGCTACAGAGAGCGGTGGGGAACCTCTGGCTCACAGGACCTTTCCCCACAACCCCATTCCCCTCTGGCACTGCTGCTGCTCAGCTGATTGGAAAAAAGCTTAGTAGTGCAGAACGAGAGACACTCTGCTGTGTCACTGGCTGCAATACTGGCCATGGGGATAAGTAGCTATTTCTTCCAACAGGCTCTGTTTTACCGGCCTGAATTTGGTGGTGGGGTGGGGCAAAGAAAATGCATGAGTGTGTGTGTCTGTGTGTGCACCAGTGGTAATTACAGCTCCCGCTCACTCTGGTGCCCACCACTGGGATCTGGCCCCCAACAGATTCCCATGGAGGATACACATCATTGCCACAGAGAACCTGCCTGGAGATTCCAGGTCCCAGGAAGATTTCAGCATCTCTCGATGGGGCTGGAAGAACCCTGCAGGCCAGTGCCAATCCATGCAGACCAGCCATTCCCACCTCAGCACCCTACAACTCCCAGAATCCCCAGCCAGGATGTTCACTGGGGATGATGGGAATAGCCATGGTACAATACATCTGTGGGGCACAGCACTGGGAAGGCTAGGATAGACAAGGGATGGGCAGAGAGTAGCTCCCTCTGGCCACACTGGGAGCCGAAGCCAAAAACAGCTGGGCTCTACTTCCTGCCCATCCCTGATGAAGGCACTGAGTGAGAAGGCTGCAGGCCCTGCTCTGCCTAAGGCAGCTTCCTATTGGGAACTGGCCAGAGCAGGTTACGGGCTGCTGCCCAGCCCCTTCAGCAGCTGCTAGTTCAGGCTTCCTCATTGGTCTGAACGAAGGGGCTCAGCTGCTCCTGGCCTGCTGCCAACTGCTGGCATGCTGCCATCCCACCCCAACTTCACCCCTGGTGCCTTCCAAGCTCTCACTCTTGTGGGTGGGCAACCAACAAAACTGCAAACTAAGGCACGGCATTGGGGTGGGGAAATATTTACAGACGGTATACCCCATCCCTTATAAAAGCTTTCAAGCCAAGAGGGGAAGAGAAGCCATTAGGATGGGCTTTAAAAGGTGACCAGGCAAACTCACGAAGGTTAAGGCTATCGATGGCTGTTGGTCTTGAAAGCTAAGCGCTACCTCCAAAATGAAAGCAGAATGCCTCTGAACAGCCATCCTAGGAAAGACAAACGGAAGGGGCTGGTTGACCACAGCAGGAACTAGTCCTGGAAATAGTTTTCCCCCCATTCTTGGAAAAACCAAGCAGTCTTAGCTTAAAGTATTGCAGTTATTCAATTACCTTGTCTTACTGCAAGAACTTCATTATAAGGCTGCACTGGATTATGCCTAGTTATGTTATGCTTCATTTTTAAATGAGGATTATCTAAAAGACAAGATTCAGAAGCACATCTATGCTTGTCAGACACCAGCTTGAAATTGATATGCTCACAGGGCAGCCACTGTGATCTTGTGGATTATGATTTAGGTTTAGATCCCCTCCTCTGGTATGGGCTCATTCTGTGGGCTTGGGGAAAGCAGACTATTTCCAGACTTAGCTCTCTCCTCTGTAAAGTGGTAATAACTTTTTTGACTTACTTTTTAAGGTTGTTATGATGCCAGTACAATAAAAACAATAATGTAAACAATGCAATGTAAATGAAAATTATTCAGTCTTTTAATGACTGAACTAAAAATATTTGCACACTTTGTGTTTTCAGTCTAGCAATCTGCTCAGTGGAGTAACAGCACAAGTTAGAGATGGAAAGAGGTGGCACTTGAAGAGGTGGGTCCGATAGAAACAGACACTGATTGGGTTTTCTCTTCTACTTCTTCTCTTATCTGGTAAATCAAGTTATGTGGCAGAAGAAGAAGAACAATCCATGCTACGTTCTTTTTAGTATTTTTGTCTGTTTGCCTCCCCACGCAAGTGCACATTCCCCCTTCTCAGCTTGTTTCTATTAGATGTGTGGGTCAGAACCCAAGGTCAAAACATCAGGGTCCAACGCATACCAGGCAGTTTCCACAGCACAGAGAAGCATATTCAAAGACTGACTCACCACATTCAAGTCAAAGCTCTTCTCCACCCAATCTTTGGCTTCTTGGAATTCTTCCTGCAGCTCCATGACATACAAGGTATCTAAGGCATCCACCACTGTTGCTCCCCGGAGACCTCCTGCATCAGCAGAAAACAGAACAGCTTGAATCATTCCTTTGTGGAATGTGCATGCATGAGTGCGCGTGCGCGCATGCATACGCTTATGTGGGATTGCTTCAAACAAACTGCTACCAATACATAATTTACCACTGATATCATCATCGTTATTATATACGGTGCCACCTATATGCACAGCATTATTTACATGGTTTTGCAAAGCAAAGACAATGGATTCCTCTCCCAAGAAGCTTGGGAACCCTAAAGGCAACATCTGCAGAATCAGACAGGAAGGCGGGGATAGTGTCAGCATTGTAGTTTTAATATTTACATCCCCTTGTTAAAAACATTGTGTTTGGCCTGTTCTTGAGGATCTGAAAGTCCAGATCAGTTAATCAGTACACCTGGTACAAGCAGTCCATCATATGCATTATTGGAGAATAGAGCTTAGAGCAAAAATTTTCCATACAGAAGCACAGGAACCTCCTCAGAGAGGTGTAAGCACCTCCCCTTGATCTCCCTGCTGCAAGCCAGGATCCTGGAATCACCCCTCTCCATCGCTGTGGCAGGCTGCGTTGACCCTATCAAGTGAGCCACCTCAATCCCAAAATCCCTTTTCTGGTCATTCTTTGGCAGGAGAGGGCCACTGGCAGCACCTCAACATTCGCTTTTACTTTCAACATCCTGAACAAATTGCTCTAGCCCATACTTGCATAACCTCCTCTTCCTGTTCTTTAACTGCTTCCAGCCTATAAGAGGATTTGGCCCTTTTATCCCACAGCTTCTTTCTTTCTGAGCCTTTGGCTAGTGATTTTCTCAAAAGGTTTTCATGTCTATGAAGTTGCCGCTTTTTGCATACCTGCCAACTACCTCAGACCATCTAAAAGGTCAGTGAGCTGGGCCTCCTTCTGCAGATGCCATGCCTACTCATCATCAACTTTGTTTCATTAGGAACAAGCCAGAGTCAGACCATGACCTAACCACAAATAAGGGCAAAATGCCAAATGCTGGGTGAATAAAAGCAGAAGTGCATGCTTCTGAAGTCCTCTGAGAGCTGTGCCCCAGGAGGAGGGCAGAGAACAGCACCAGTCCAAGATTCAGTGCTGCATTTCTTTCAGCCTGGGGGCTGGACTTCTTCTTGGAACACCTTGTTTGTGGGGGGGGGGGGATTCCAGTGGTGGATATGGCTGAAGACAAAGGGACGTGTACTGGCAAAATACCAGTACTTTTCAACTTAAAGTTCTTACTGCCAGTTGCTAAGCCTCAAGAGAGAGATTCCAACCTTTTGCATAAGGAAAAGGCATCACAAAAGCCAGAGAGCCATCAAGAGATCAATTATCAGAGTAAAGGGAGGGAGGCCAAGGGAAGGGGTGGGGGAGGCCATCTGGGCAACCTCCAATGGCTGGATTTGATGCTGGGCCTGAGTTTCTGCACCTCCGGTTCACTGTGGCATCTAAACCACATGTTGTGAGCCGCCCCGAGGCTTCGGCGAATGGGGCGGCATAGAAATTTTCTAAATAAATAAATAAATAAAAATAAATAAACCATCAACAGCTTCTCCAGGCTCTTTTTCCACAAAACACATCCTCCCCACAGCTGCCTACCAAGAGCAAGGAAGCGCTCGCTTGTGGAAATACCTGGCATACAAGCTCAGATGGCTCTCATAATGGCACACCATTTGTTCTGTCAGACATCGAATGCACATTTCTAGTGAGAAGTGACTCACAGCTTTCCAGTACCAATATAAATCTAAGGGATGACATCAGCTGGCAACAGCGGGATTCTAAACAAACACTTTGGGTGTCCGAAACAGACCGTGTCAAAGAAGAGCTCTGCTGGCTTAGTGGAGCCTGGATATGGCTGCTACTGTGGCTCCTCTCCAGCAGGGGGCAACAGCGTATACGCAGACTAAGCACAATGCATTGTGCCACCCGGACTCCACAACCTTTAACCCACCAAGCAGAAGAGCATCCTTCAGCCCCATATTTTCGCTTTCCCTCTTGAAATGCAGCAGGGCCAGGGATACTGAGCCTCTGCTGGGTTGGACTAATAGGCTGGAGGGATGAACTTGGCTTGATGGGCCAGAAGCTGTACAGAACTGTTCTAAATATTGTGATTTTTCAGACGCACAGTGAGACCTTCAAACGTGCAGTACAGCCCTGAAGCTGATCAATGAGATCCAACAATGTGAGGCTGCATTAGCAGAGGCTGCATTGTGTGTTTGCATGTGCATGCAAACACATTAAGAAAAGAGGTGGGGGAAGACATGGGAACACATAAGAGGATTACTGAATTCCTGCAGAGAGAAGGGGTTGTACTTGATGATCTACAAAATCTTCTCTAACTCTATGGTTCTATGATGGCAGAAATCCCAGCTCAGTCCTGATGAACTCTCTGGACTTTTGGTTAAGCCATATCTACTCAACTGCAGCTCCAGAATGATAGTGGTTGGTTAATTGGTTTCCAACATAAAATTAAGCTTACAAGAGCAGTATAAAATGTCATTTTGCATGACATATAATACCTTTCAGAAGGTTAGAAACGCATGGAATAATGAATTGGAATATTCTATATAGTTAATCAATGGAAAGCTGCCTTCGCTTCCATATGTCATATTTCTATAGATTTAAAACATAATTTGTTTCAACAAAAATCATGTTTCATGTATACTGGACACCATGAATCCTTGCTAAGAAGCTGGACAATGCCTCATTGGGGCATATGATGTGGGCATGTCCCGCAGCAGCTTCTTTCTGGTTGGATGTCACTACTTTGTAAATGTTGTTCTTGAAAAATCTCTGATATGAGCAGATGCACATGCACTTTTAAATTGCACCCCTGTGATGCGGGAATTAACAGATGGACAACAACAGCGGGTACTGATGAGAACTTTTGCAGAGAGACTTATACTCCAAGCTTGAAAGGAAAACACCCACCTCCCATCATTCAAGAACTTGCTGCTCTTGCTTCATTTGGGCATATCTCCTACAACTCTCCAAGTTGTATGGATACTTCTTTAGATATATGCTTATTTAGATATACAGACTACTTATATTTTTAAAGGAACTTTCCCTCCTTGCATTCTTTCAATTTTTCCAGCTGCGTTTCCACCAGGGACTAAGGACTGGGTCCAGCTCTACTTAGTATGGTAGCAAAAAATGTTACAGTGTGTGAAGCAGCTTTACAACTGTCTGTCTCCAAAATGGCTTTTCTGTACATCTGTGTCAGCACCCTGTTCACTCAGTTCCAATCCCAGTCCTGGTTTCGTATCGACTCCTGTGTACACAGCTGCCTGCAAGCAAGTGCTCACCACCAGGGTACTGGACATTAATGGATATTCTGCCTTTAATTCCAAAATATGGACCCAAGGATTATCCCAGCTGTAAAAGCAGTAATAAACTGGTTAGTGGAAGGGTGCAATGAATGTGCTGCAGTGCAGTCTTAACTACTGCAGTGGAACAAAAGTCACAATACATGCAAGTAAGAAAAATATGGAAGGAGACAAAACATACCACCACACATGGAACATGTGCCACCATTCATTGGTGGCACGTACACCACTTAGGGTACATGTAAGGACACCCTCATGTGGCTGAGTGCCAGAGATCAAATGCAGATGCCACCAACAGAATGAGAAATGGCATGTTCTTAGCTTTCCCTTCTGCCACTGGAATGGCTGGTCTACTCATTACCTAGCCTTGCACCATCTGTAGACCAAAAGGGCAACTGCCCCAACATGTGGCTCAGGCTTCTCATCCAGCTGAGTAATAAGGATGTCATCACGGGTGGCAGTGGAAATTTAGGGACTGATTCAGGCTCCATTCCCTTTATTCTTGTTGTGTGTGTTATAATAACTTGCCTAAGCCTGTACAGACTGCTGCTTTCCATCAGCCACTGGGGAAGGCAGTCCAACAGTTTTGAAGAATGATTACCAAACCAACACAATCTGAAGGGAGCTCAGAACGGATGGAGTGGAGCCTCCACCCCCGCTTCCCAATCGACAAGCTTTTCCCAAAAAGGCTGATGCTTCTGTAGCATGTTTATGAAAGGCAGTGACCATGAAAATCAACACTGCAACAGCCAGTGCTCGCCTCTCCTTTTATCAGCTCTAATGATTCTGCAATATTAATGATTATGTGATTTTTATGCTCTTTCCCATTAGTGGAAGAAATGTGCCATCCCAATGCAACATGGGACACTGGTAAAAATTTTTAAAAAACTGGCAAAGATGGTCAAATACACACACAGAGAGACAAACCCCACGAAGCAGTGCCTGAGGCACAAACTATTACTGTGATATTGCAAAAGTTACACACTAATGGGCTTGATTTAATTTGATGATATAATCCACAAAGCCCTTCAGAAAGAACACAGAGAAACAATGAAGAAGTTGGATTCCTTCCTCTTCCCTCTGAAATGAAGAGGGACTGAGAGACAAACATAAAAGTATTTTTTCCAGCCTGCTTAATTGAGATGAAAGGGGGAAAATAGTTTGAATTTGTAAAAGGCTTCTGTGTAAAGTAAATGCCTTTAAATACACGAAATGCACTGAGGGATTAGTAACAGGCTCTGCTCTTTTATCCAGCATCATGAATGGCTTTGCCTTCCCTGATGCTGTGTATTGTACATAAGAGAAAACGGGTTTTGCTGATGGATTGTCCTTTGTATTGCACAAAGCTATCATTTCATCCTGTTCCTTGAATGCTTGATGTCCAATGATTCAAGAACTCTAGGCAAGGTCTGTATTTTGTACAAGGAGGCTTTGGGCACATCCCTTTCTATGCTGCATCTTTGATTAGATCTGTAAAAATCATGACTGGCAGCAGATCAGAGGAAGCTGCCCCGGCTGGTTTAGGAACTCTGGAATGCAAGCAGCCATGCTCCTAGGGAGCAAGTGAATAGGGGGTGCAAACAGGAGTTTGGTGGGGGGGGTCCCTAACTTTTTTCTCCTCCCCCCCTTAGTTCTCCCCTAGTCCCCAAATTTTCTTCCTTGTAACACTCTCCCATTTACTGGTAGGACTGTTGTGTTAACGTTTAGTGAAGACAAGAGGTAGAACTGCTTGTTGCAACAGGCCCAGCAAGGTAGAATCAAAACATAGCAGAAGGCATGGACCAAGAAGACTCCCCCAGTGGTGATAATCTGTAAGGTCTGTGCAATGTTTGCTTTCCTGCCTGAGGTAACATGGCCTACACATGCAACCAGTGCAAGCTGGCAGCCCTGTTAGAGGAAAAGGTGAGAGCACTAGAATGGCGAGTGTCTACCCTTAAGGTCATAGAAGAAATAGAAGAGTTTTTAGACAGAGCTGTGGAAATGCAACAGCTAAGAGCAATACAAAAACTAGAAATACAACAGCAGGGCGAGGCAGAAGAAGAGAATTCTAAGGGAAGGGAAAATGCGGAGGAAACTCCCTGGAAAATGGTGACAGGTGCAGAGCTAGAAGGCACCCTGTACCAATAGAAGCAGTGGAACTCCTGAGGATATGTCTGGAGGGCAACCTGCTGCGGAAGACCTCAGTAACATCCCATGCAACACTGAACAAGAGGCTTAAGGTCAACCAAGTAGTGGCAATGACAGCAAGGCTTGCAAGAACAAGAAGAGAAGAGGTTTGCTGTGGGAGACTCCCTGTTGTGTGGGATGGAAATACATGTATGTCAGGATGACCCATGGACTCATGCTGTCTCTCTGGAAGAAAGATTAGATATATAACAGAAAAAACGCCAAGGTTCATACAGCCCACTGACACATATCCCTTCCTTCTTATATACATGGGAAGAAATAACACTGCCAAGCATAGCTTTGAAGAAATCACAACAGACTTTGATGCTTCAGGGAGGAGAGTCAAGAACGTTGAGGCCCAGTTAGTTTTCTCTTCAATCCTTCCAGTTCTCGGAAGAGGAAAAGAAAAGGGAAACAGAGAAAGAAAAATACGCTAAGTGAATGCCTGGTTATGAAGGTGGTGCTAACGAGAGAAATTTGGATACTGGGACCATGGGCTACACTTCCAACAAGGAAAAAGGGTAGAGGACAACAGAAGAAGCCCATGTGGCTTCACAAAAAGCTTAGAGATAATCTGAAAACAAAAAGGACACATACAGGAAGTGGAAGGAAGGCCAGGCTATAAAGAAAGAATACAGGCAGGCAACACAGAATTGCAGGGATACAAAAAGCAACCAAAAAGCCGTCTTCAGATATATCCAAAGTAAAAGAGGGAGGAAAGGAATAGGCATTCAGCTGTTCAGTGTGAATGGCAAAATAGTAACAGATGACAAAGAAAAAGCACAAGTGCTTAATTCCTACTTGGCTCAGTCTTCTCCCAAAAGAAGATCTATGACCTTCCTGACGAAGGGGAACTTCGAGCTGAAGGAGCAGGAAGGCAGCTCAAGATTGATAGGCAAATGCTTAAGGATGATCTAATTGGGTTGAATGAGTTCAAATCCCCAGGGCCCGATGGACTCCATCCTAGAGTCATAAGGAGCTGGAGGAAGAACTCCAAGAACCACTCCATATTACCCTTGAGAAATCATGGAGGACTGGGGAAGTGCCAGATGACTGGAGAAGGGCTGATGTTGTCCCTTCCTTCAAGAAAGGGGAAAAAAGAAGAACTTGACAGTCTAACATCAATCTCTGGGAAATCCCTGGAGCAGATTATAAAGCAGCCAGTCTGCAAACTCCTTGAAAACAATGCAGTGATTGCTAGAAACCCATGGATTTGTCAAGAACAAATCCTGCCAGACTAATCTGATTTCATTTTTTGATTGGGTAACCTCCCTGATGCACTCCAAGAATGCTGTGGACATAATCTGTCTTGACTTCAGTAAAGCTTTTGACAAAATGCCCCATGATATCCTGATTAGCAAACTTGCAAAAAAGTGGCCTAGATGGAACAACGATAAGATGGATCCACAGCTGGCTACAGAACTGGACTCAGAGTGCTCATCAATGGCACCTTCTCAAACTGAGGAGAGGTAACAAGTGGGGTACCACAGGGTTCAGTCCAGAGTTTTTATTAATGAGGAATTGTAGGGAATGCCTCAGATTGTAGATGACACAAAGCTGGGTGGGCTAACTAATATCATGGAAGACGGAAACAGGATTCAAGGTGATCTTGATTGGCTGAAATGCTGGACTGTAAACAACAGAATGCAATTCAATAGTTCTGCACTTAAGGAAAAGAAACCAAATGCATTGTTACACGATAGGGAAACCTTGGCTCAAAAATACTGCAAGTGAGAAGGATCCTGGGAACTGCTGTAGATTACAAGCTGTATATGAGTCAACAAGGTGATGTGGCTGCAAAAAGGGCAAATGCTATTTTAGGCTGTGTTAATAGAAGTATCACTTCCAAATCATGTGAAATAGTAAAGTAAAGGTAAAGGTAAAGGTTTCCCCTTGACCTTAAGTCCAGTCATGCCAGACTCTAGGGGGTGGTGCTCATCTCTGTTTCCAAGCCGAGGGAGCCGGCGTTTGTCCGCAGACAGTCTCCGTGGTCATGGGGCCGACATGACTAAACACCGAAGTGCACGGAACGCTGTTTACCTTACCACCAAAGTGGTACCTTTTTATCTACCTGCATTTGCAGTCTTTCGAACTGCAAGGTTGGCAGGAGCTGGGACGGGGCAACGGGAACTCACCCCGTTGTGCAGATTCGAACCGGCGACCTTTCGATCTACCAGCACAGCAGCACAGCGGTTTAAACCACTGTGCCACCTGCAGTCCCCTTGTGAAATACTAGTTCCCCCTTTATCCAGCACTTGGTTAGGCCTCATCTGTAGTACTGTGCCCAGTTCTGGGCACCACAGTTTAAGAAAGATCCAGACAAGCTGAAAAGGGTTTGGAGGAGGGCAACAAGGATGATCCAGGGACTGGAAACAAAGCTCTATAAGGACAGATAGAAAGAAGTGGGCATGTTTAGCTTTGTGAAGAGAAGGCTGAGGGGAGATATGATAGCACTCTTCAAGCACTGGAAAGGCTATCACAAAGAGGAAGACCAGGATCTCTTTTTGATCATCTTAGAATGCAGGACAAGGAATAACAGGCTCAAGTTACAGGAATCCAGAAATCCAGATTTCAGCTGAACATCAGGAAGAACTTCCTGACTGTCAGAGCAGTATGAGAATGGAAGCAATTACCAAGGGAGGCTCTCCGGCACTAGAGGCGTTCAGGATGCAGCTGGACAGCCCTCCGAGAAAGATGGTTAAACCTGGAGTCCTGCATTGAGCAGGGGTTGGATTTGATGGCCCTCGGGCCCCTTCCAACTTTACTGTTCTCTGATATTCCAGTTGCCCTATTTTGCATGATATCCTTTGGGAATGAGTCAGTTACATAATGCACTGGGTTGTATCCAATGTTAGTCCTACTTAGAATGGAATTACTGAAATGGATGAGACTTAAAGTAGCCTAAAACTGAATATGATCCATAGTGTTTGCCATGGTGTACATTTACACAAAGGAATTATAATGTTAGCAATCCCATCCCAATTAATTCCTACCACTGAACTTCACTGCTGCTGAACAGTGAACTGCCATTTTTCAGTAAGCTTTCTATCTACCATGACTCCAAGAACTTCTTGCTAAGTCATCACAATCAGTAGCATAGACCCCCATCAATGTATATGTGAAGCCAGAACATTTATGTTGGAGTATTCATCATTTCATACTTTCCTAGACTGAACATGATTTAATTTTTGCTTTGAGGACTTCCCAATAAACAAGGGCTAACTCTTTTTCAAAACTTTTACAAACAAAACACCTCAAACAAATTGAGCTAGAGCTGGCCCATTTAAGGATAGACAGTTATTAAAGATGAACCTCACATTCAGGAAAGGATTGTATCTTTTGCAGGCAAAAGGCCATATGCTGCAAGGACCTAGCTTCCCTTCACCAAAAAGACTTCAAAGACTGAACTATTCTGCCACTTGGATAAGCTGGAGGATGTTTAATTACTGAAGATATCGTGACAGTTTCTTATAACTGTATGGAAGAACAACTGTAACAATGCTTTATTTTGTTCAGCATGCTGGCAGGGTGATATCCCTAATGAAATGGGGATGCCCTGGAAAAGATCAAATGCATACATTTGGTCAGGAGGAAGCAGTGAAGCAGCTAGGAAAAGAACCTTTTAAAAGCCTTGGTCGAATGTACAGCACAAAAGACACCAGAGAGCTATAAAGGAATGATTTTGAAATGGATGGCCAGCCAGCTGGCCAGCCCAGAATGGCATCTGAGAGCTATTTTATTCCAGTGCAATTAACTTAGGAAGCTTCTCATAGTCAAGTTCAGGCATCAGAATGACTATCCCAAGCTTAAAGTTTTGGAAGTGATGGGAGCAACCACCCTTTAAGTAACACCACTCATCTCACTGCATGTATTAAAGTTATCATTAACACTGTGGTTTGAGAACTTGCTGAGCACTGCCTTCCTGTACAGCATAATGTGTAAAGCATCTAAATAGGGCTGAGCCCAAGCTTGTACATTTTTGATAATGCCGAAGAACAACTTCCTACTATACCCTTCATTTGCATTTTGATGATTTACCAGCAGGTCTTGTAAAAATGTTCAAGTATTGGTTTACATTGTCTCCCACATATTTATTTATAAGATGTATATCCCATCTTTTTCTTTTTTTAAGCACCCATAGTGGCTTACATCATTCCCCTTCTCCTGCTCTCTTACCGTATCCCCACAACAACAACCCTGTTAGGCATGTTGGGCTGAGAATCTGGAACTAGCCCGAAGTCACCCTGTCGGCTCCACAGCTGAATGGGGACTAGAACCCAAATCGCCTAAGTCCATGCAGTGCTCTAACCACTATGCCACACTGGCTTGCCCACTCGCTCTAACTGATGTCATCTTGAAACCAGCCTGGCTGCTTGTGCAGCGCTGTGACATCTAGATCATTGCACAATCCCTGACTATAAAAAAATGGCCACACAGACGGTCCAAGAAGTAGTATGGGGGGCAGTTAAACTGATGAAATGAGGGGATATAAAAGAAGCAAAACAGACAGCCAAGGGAAGACATGAGGCTGAAGAGAATTGGAAGGAAGGTGAATATTGTACAATCCACTGTGGGGGGATAAATTTGCACCCCACTGCAATCCCAGGTATGGAACCAAGAAATTACAGGTAGGAATAGCCCTATTTTCACCAGAGAGCCTAACTACTTCCAAGAAGTGTCCAAAAAAACAATATTCTCTAGTTTTCTTCAAGTTTCAAGTCCTCATGGTTTTGGAATGGAAGAATGAACATCTGGGTTTAGTGGTGTATATAAAACACCTCTTTCACTTCCAGAAGAGCACTTCTCTTCGTATCAAAGCCTATCAACCTAGGAGATCTTACCCAGCTTATGAACCACTTTTTTGAAAGTATTAGCCCTGACGGGAAGGGCCCCACTTATGAATATTATATCCACATTGTTAACCTAAGTTAGCTTTCCCCAAACTAGCGTCCTTCAGATGTGTGGGACTGCAACTCCCATCATTCTCAGGCAGCACAGTCAACCAAAACCAAAGGAAAGCTAGTATCAAGCATACAGGCGAGCTAACTTTATACTAACCTTTTGGATAAAGATAGGAAAAGGTTAAAATCCCCATTCTCCAAACCAACCCACAAAACTGCAATGAGAGCTGTGAGGCTTTAATAAAGCCTCCAATTGTTTTCCTCTGCTATGAGAGGGAGTGAAGCAATCTACCCACAGCACAAGCAATTTCAGACTGGAACGGTTGCCCACTCCTCACGTCCGAGAGCTGGTACCACACAGTTCTAAGCCTCGTGTTCCTTTATTCAGCTTCTAATGGAGAAGAATGGGGCTGTGCGAGGAGTGGAACAAGGCAGTTTTGTTTTCAACCCATCCGGGAACCTGATGACCCATCTTAGCTCCATCTACTTAAAGAAATCCACACACTGCTTCTCATTCCCATACTGGCGAGTGGTGCTGAATGGACAGCTCTGGAGGCAGAAACCACGACAAAAAGGCAACATCAAAGAAGCTTCCATTCCAGAGGCAGCTAAACATCTTCTACAGTTAGCTCAGCAGAAACAAAGCGAATGGAGGGGGAGAGAACACTGGGTCTTGATGGCAGTCCTGTTACAGACAGACCTTCGCGAGAAGGAGCACTTCACTAATGAGGATGTCTGCCTTCCCCAAGCTGGTGCCCTCCAGATGTGTTGCAGAGGGATGACGGCAGTTGCCACCCAACACATCTGGAAGGCACCAAGTAGAGAAAGGATGAATTATGCATGAGGCAATCGAGGAACAAGATCTTCAAAGCAAAGAAACAGTCCTTTTTTCACGCAACACATCATCTACTTACAGAATTCAGGGCCATAAGACATGGTGAGGGACACTGGCTTACACTACTTTAAAAAGGATATTGGATGACTTTAGGGAAGAGGATAGCTGTATCAGTGGTCAGTACTAGACAGGATAGCTAAACAGAATCTTGTATCAACTGCCAGACATGGCATGACAGCTGCCAGGGAACAACAGGGGGAAAGGTCTGTTGTTTGCAGACCTTCCCTCTTTGGGTTTCTTGGGGGTAATTGTGGTTCCCACATTTCTGGTGACCACTGCGGGGAACAGAATGCTGGACTTGGTAGGTGCTTAGGTGTGAAGTGATGGATGGGTGGATGGATGATGGGAGGGATGTGTTTGAATGGGAGCATCAGGTGAATGGCAGATGGATGGGGTACATGTGCAAAGGCAGGTGAAAGAGATACACATGATTCTAGGTCTGCCCTGATCTGGCTCTAGCCCTGCTCAGCACTGACGCTAGGCACCCCTGTCAGGATATGGCTCTTGCAGGCGAGGAGGGAGGTGCACCTCTGCTCAGCGCTGTCATAGTTTTGCAATCTAACTGGCCAAATGCCCTCTTCCTGAGCATTTAATCAGAGTCTTCTATCCATACACACGACCTGTACCTCACTCCCCAAGGTAATTCTTGCCATAACACTGGCCCTAACTGAAAAATTCCAAACTCTGTCAAACTTTACATAGGATTATTCTGACTGAGGCATGAAAATTGAGCATGCTTATTACAAACTGGAAATCCTGCACTAAATTTTAACTGAGCATGGGATTTTGAGCATCTGTCTGACTATCCCAAGGAAAACAAATCCTGAATTGGACCAGTTAATAAGTTGCTTTCACTTCTCATTTCTTTCCAGCCAGCCTGGCCCTCTCTCCCGAGACTGACCTAGAAAAGTATCCGTTAGGGCCAATTGTGGTGACGGTTCAGCGACAAGGAACACATCACCCAAGGCTCATTAGGAAGTACAATGCGTGTTCAGTGGCCTGCTTGGGGAATACTTTGGAAGGCACATGTCAACCTGCACAGCCAAAGTCACTAACAAGTTTAAGTAAGTCTGTCATGTAATCAAGCTGCTAAAGCACTAAGTAATCACAGACTCCAGGAGGGAGGAGGGGAAGTGCTCCGAGATCCCACCCTTCAATTCACATTTGCACTGATTGGTACAGACAACATAATTTGAACATGACAAAGACGGCGCTGGAAGTAGAGAGAAGCTCATGGTGCAGTCTGGGCCTGCTTGCCTTCCTCACAGGGCGGGACACTATCACAAGGAGCAAAGCTATTCTTGAGTGGAAGTGTACCCTCGGCACAAACAGTGGTGCAGTTAGGACTGGGCATCAAGGGCCAAGGTTCAGACCCGCCCCCCCCATCTCCAGGGGCTTCCAAATTATTATCATTATCCAAGGGTGCGGACCTGGTGAAGTAGGTGAGGCTGTGAAACTGGTTTGGGTTCCCTGAAAGAGGAGAAAAAGCAGGATATAAATGTATTAATAAAGAAAGTAAATAAACAGACTAAATATTTAGCCAGCAGTGAAAGCTCAGTCTTTCTGCCTACAGTGTGCACAGAATGCCACACACTGCAGCCCTTCCCTTAAGTCAAAAGGAGCTTTGCCTTTCTATCCTCATACGCAACACCTCTGCAAATGTTCCACAGGGCGGTGGAGCAAAACTCGCTAGTGCGGCTGCTCATGGAGCAAAATCACAAGCGGGGGGGGGGGGGGGGAAGGAGGCTGCTTTTAGCACAGTGTACAGTAATCCATTCTGCCCATGTTCCAAAAAGAAAAAAAGAAAAAGTGAACAGCACAAGTCATTAAAAAGCTATCATACTTAATCTTGCATGTAACAGGGGTGCTTAAATGCTACAGAGTTGAGTTTGCAAATAGCTTTCCCTGCTAACTTTAATAATTGAGTTTACAACTGAAAAGGAAGGAGGTGGAGAGGAGAAGAATTTAGATCAGAATGATGCAAAACCAGATCAAAACTGAAAGGCCCCAACTCTTGCTGCTTACATGTCAAGCCACATTTCTTGTATCAAAAAATATTCCAAATCCTTGTTTGGAATTTTAAAAAACAGGGTGAGACCTGGTGGTTTTAATGCCGTGCATCATCATAGGAGGAGGTGCTCAGTCACTCTGAAGCATGCAATCAGAGCCCTTGCAGTTCTACCAAGATGGCGAAAGAACGGATGCTGGGCAAGAACAGACCCTTCTTGTGGTGGTGCAGCCCAAGCGGATTCAAAAGGCTTGGCTGCTTTGATTTAAGTTGCTGCTTTGTGAAATTAAATACCCAGAACAGAAGGTGCCCAATTTATGAGTTTAATAATAACAGACAAGATCAAGGTGAATCATTAGACAAGTTTGCTGTTTGTACTGCTTGCTGAAATAAAATGAAATGAAATTACTTGGAGGTCTTTCTTCAAGTTCTCCCCTCCCCTGACTTCACCCCACTGTGAAAGGTATGGTCGCTGGGGACAAAAGAAAGATGGGGCCTTTTCAGGGATCATGCTCGGAATTTGCAAAAGCCTTCCTAGGAGGTTTTGCCTAGTCTTGTCTCTGCTCACTTTAAAGCAGGCAGCAGTGACTGTATTATTTCAGCAGACTTTCTCAACAAAAATCTACTGTTGCTGGTTTTGCATTTGACCTTGTGCACTGCTGTTTCTTCGGTTACTCTGAACTGACTGATGATGTGTTAGATCCCAAAGATGTTACTCACGCTATAATCCAATCTCCCCATCCTGGTGCTCTCCAGATGTGTTAGATTACAACCCCCATATTCCTTGGTCAAGATTATGGGAGCTGTTGTTCAACACTTCTGGAGAATGCCAGGCTGAAGAAGGCAGTTTTAATCAAAAATCGATGGGACTCATCATTCATGACTGACCCCTTCTGGATTTCAAGTGTGATTAACATTTGAGCACAACTTGTACACTGGGATGGGGGAAGGCCTGGCACTGATCTTCTTTCAGACCACTGATGTCCCACAACTAACTTAAGCATATCTGAAAAGGTGGACAAGTAGCTTATGTAGGTATTTGCAAAGCTGTAATACCCCACTTGGTGGAGAAGGCAAGCCACTCATAAAACAGGAAATTTCTCTCTCAGACTTTCAAGGACATGGCAGATCTTTTTCAAAAACATTTCTACCATTAAGAAAGATACAAGAAAGAAAGATTAAGCTGCTTTTCTTAAAAATGAAAACTGAGGCTCTGCCAGGTTTTGTTGGGGGAAAGGATATGGAGAATTGTTGAGAAGAAAAATAGCACAGGAAATGACCAGCTATTTTCCTCCCACCAGAACTGTTCACTGAGTTTCAATCAGCCTCTCACAAAAGCCAAGCAATCCTATATAAGTGTAAGTCCCATCCCCCTGCTAGCTCCCCCGCCCCTCCAAATCCCCCCATCCAGGTCAGAAACTCCATAATTATCCCCTTACATCTTGCAATTGCCAATAAAAAGGAAGAAGGAAAGCGGGGGTGGGGGGGGGAGAGATGATAGCACAAGAATGTAGCTTTGGTCAGAGAGAACATCTCTGACTGGTCAGTGCAGGACTGTGATAAATGGAAAGAGGAAATGGGAAAAATATGAGATCGTCTTATTTAATTTATAACCTACTCCTTCAAATGCACAGATAAAACACCAAACCATAGTTTGCTACTAAATGAATGAGCCCTATGTTTGTGCCACTCTCGGCTTTTCTTCTACCATTCCACAATAAGTCTCAATTTGGAGAACAGAAAAAAGATGGGGGGGAGGGGGAAATAAAATTAACAGAGAGAGAAACAGGACAAAGGCTGCCTCACTCCCCCACCCTGTAAAAACACTACTTTATTCACCTGAAATAGCCTTTTCTCCCTTCCATCCTGTGGAAACAACTTCAGGCAATTACAGTTAAGAGCAAGTATTCAACTCTGGGACACATCGAAGGATGTCTGCCCCAGAAATCCAGAAGCAGGCCACTAACAGGCAACCTCACCGACTACGCTTGGGCCTGCAACTGCTCTTTGAAACCTTACGCCACACTGGCAGGGAAGAAAATGCCAGCACCTCAAGGCTGTGGCATCACCATACTCTGACATCAGGATCTCAGCAGCTCCCTCTCTGCAAGTTCCCTTCATCCTGTACTTTTCCTGGATCAAGCCTCGACAAAAGGGAGCATTAAAAAAACGGTTGGCTATGAAAGTCATTTCCAGTTCAGGGCCTGCCAAAGGCACTGGCCCTGAATTCCTAAAAACCCCACGATCCTGGCTGAGGTTGATGGGAGCTGTAGCCCAACACTCGAATGCTGCTGGTGTTTAATTACTTCCTTCTTCTTGTTAAGACTCTCAAAGAGAAATGGTGTGACAATGATCAAAAAGCAATGGTTAGCACAAAGACGTAACACAAGATTTTTCAGTTTTCCCCCTTTTTCTTTCTTGTCATGAACAAAGCTGCAAAACTATACAAGGAAGTCTTTCTTGATGGGAGTTTCCTATTATTTCATGGGCTGGGAGGTGGGCAAGGAGGGTGCAGCAGCTTTTCTCCAATGCTTGTTCCATTTGGTTTCCTTTGCTGATTTCAGATAACTTATTTTGCAGCTTTAAATGTTTGCTATTTTAACATTTTAGTGCTTCACACAATGGGCATGTGTTGGATTTTATAATTGGATTATTGTGAGCTGAAATATTTCATTATTGGGATCTTACTGTCTTTATGTATTTATGGATGACTAAATTTGACCTGCAGTCTTAAGTGCTGGCTTTCACAGCCTTCACAAAAAAAACATGTTCAGCAATTTTAGTTTGACTGAAGTTTTCTGGCTGCCAAACAATTCATAATGGCTTTGAGGGGCTTGGGTCATCTAAACTTTCCAAAATATGTATTAAAACTACCTACTGTGGATGCCGTATCGCACCTATAACCATAAGCATGGAAGTTTCCTAAAGAAGAGTTTAAGAGAGATAATATCAATTATTTTTTGTAAGTTGTCCAGAGACTTTTAGTATTACGATGACATATAAAAACTTTAAATAAAATAAATCAATTACCAAAGACTTCTTTTTTAAAATGCACAATCCCTGAGATTAAAACAAGCAGTTTATCTCCAGTTACAAAAGAAATTGCAGGCAATCTGCAATTTTGTGAATTAGTAGAAGACTGGAAAGAAAAATCCAAACATCTCAAATTAATGAGATCCCTAGGAGGATACTATTTTTCAGCACCTATCTTGAAAACACTCATTGGTGCTTGGAACTGCTCGGCCCTGCATTTCTACTTCCAGTATGTAATAATGGTATAATCATGTCATGTCACAGTTTAGTTCTAGGCCACCTTTTGGTTCTCAAATTCTCAAAAGCAGCTCACAATACAATATAAATACCAAATCCCCCAAACTATATGCATTCACTTACTGAAGTTCTGTTCCATGGGCTTGCGACTGTAGACATGTTAAATGTAACTTTGTTCCACCGGTTATAAGTAGGGAGGGTCACATCTGTCCATTTTGGGTTCATGTCAATTTCATATTTATTTGGTTATGAGTGACTTCAGTCCCATTTTGGGTGACTGTTTAACAGAATGCTTGAGATGCTGTATGTAAATTTTACATATGTGCTGATAAGATATGCATTTTTGTATACATTTTGTATAATTTTGCAAAATGCAGAAAAGCACACAATCAGAATATATTTATTTATTCAAAATATTTCTTGGCTGCCTTTCAGAGCAGAAGCCCTCACAAGGTGGCAGGCAAGAAAACAAAAATAAAGTTATAACAGTGTTGCAATTCCAGCCCACACATTACTTTGGTTTGGTTTACTTAAAAATGGTTTGCAGATAAGTTTCTGCAACCTGCCCACATCCACACAAGGTCGCTGTTCGACAGGGCTGTGCAGGATCTTATCTGAAGAAGTCAGTACCAAATAATTTATCTCTGTAAACTTTCCTCTTTGTTAACAGTTTTATGGACCTCTGCCATACCAACCTTAGCCAACTTTCCCCCTAACCTAAAAAGCCCCAAGAGTGCTGGCCCTCAGCTTTGAAATTCACATTGTTGCAAGATCTAATTTCTTCAGAGGCAAATTTCTGCAATGTTTTCCTCCACTTCCGCCCCACCCATGTTGCAATATTACCTGCACACACAGACTCGCACTTCCCTCTTTCTCCCTTGGCCCTAAATGCTAGAACTCTGCATCGACCCCATGAATTCAAGCACAGTGTCATCAGCTCAGATAAAAAATGGCACTCTACCCAGTGCTAAGTTTGGTAATGCAATTTGCTGCCACGAGACAAAGTTATGCCCACCAGCTTAGGCAACTTTATTAGACAAAATCATGGGAAAGGGGGAGGACAGGTCTCTTAGCAACTCTTAGCTAGGACACCTCAATGAAAAGCCCATATTCAGACAGTATATACCTCTGAATACCAACCACCGAAAGACAGAACAGTGGCAAAGGGTGGGTGTCATAGTTTTCTACCTGTCAGCTTCCAGAAACGGTGAACTGACCACTATCAGTACATGCTCCAGGAGTAAATGGAAAACTGTTCCCACTCAACTGTGTTTGTGTTGAAGTCTTACCATCAAACAGACCCAACTCTGCACAGACTGGAACAGCCCCTTGTTTCACACAGCAAGGTACAGAGCTGTCAGGGTTGGGGCCGTTGTGCCTGCCACATCAGAGTGAAGCCACACTTCGCCCACTGGTAACCCTAGACACAACCCCCGCCATAGCACACCCTATTAGCTCCCTTCTCTGCCTACTACATCCCTTAAGGGAGGGTTACTCCACTGCAGGAATAGGGGTAGATACTGAACTCTGTCCCTTGGCCTACAAATCTCCCTTGGTTTCGAACTGCACACACTGCAAAGTTGTAGACTGTTTAAAGAGCTCTGCTCTTAAGTGGCTGATGACTTAACCGTGGATGCAAACATATGGACGTACACTGAAATCATGTTATATTAATGCATTCTTTTAAACCTCCATATGGTCCCCTTAGTATGCATGCCAAGTTTCAGGTGTCCGGGTTTCATAGTATTGGCACTATAGCATTGACAAGCATATGGACGGACAGACAGGTATCCACTTTATCATTACAGATTATGCAAAACTTTGGTGAATATGCCTTCTCTAAATATGGCCTGTCTTATTTCTATGACTGAGCAGTAGCAATGCTTAGAAAATACATGCACACACATACATTTTTTTCCTGCCTCTGTAGAACATATATTCTTCTGCATTCAAACAACTAAAGAGCTACTCATCGGGAGACACACTATTGAATTTGTCATTGGAAAAAACCAGCATCTCATAGCAGAGTTTGATATTTTCCTGCCAGATTTACTATAACTGTGAAGTGCTGCAGTGATTCACCCTTGGTGATTCAGACAAAATGCTGATTCACAGAGGGTTCACTTCTCTGTACCCAGATCTTAAACATGCACAAACGTGTCTTCAAGAAATACGGTCACCTTGATCAGCACTTACAATATACATTTCCCTCGAGTTGTATCAGATGTGGATAGGGCCTGCATGGCAAAGATAGCGTGCATCGTATTTTGTGTCATAATTGTATAAAATTAAACATTTTCGAAGAACAACTAAAGCAGGTCTCTAGCCCTGATGGTATCGCAGACAATCATAACAAAGCAGACACAAAAAGGAGTAATGCAGAACCTTAAAGACTAACATTTATTATGACAGACACTTTCATGCATAAGACATCTGTTGGTCTTTCAAGGTGCTATAAAATTATTTTTGTGCTTGCTGTAACAAACTAACAGAGCTACTTCATGAGAATCAGAAAATGGAAGCATTTGTGTTTGGCAGTCATTGATTGTGGGGTTGAGATTTTTTGGCAATGACTGCCAAATACTAATTGTACCAAGAAGCAACAAAAGCAAATACATACAAGCTAGTTATCTAGACAAGTCTTTTCATGACACACCATAACAGGGGAGACCTCCATATTAGATCACAAAGAATGACCAAGGTATTCCTGGCAGCTGGCCACACACAGCTATGAAACACCTTTGAAGAAAGGTATGCGGGACTGTTTAGGGTGTAATCCCATGCTGGGGGCATAGATGACTGGGGAATGCTAGCAGCTGTGCGACATAACATTCATACGATTGTGCCTTTAGCCACAGTTCAACACTGCATATAGGGGATTTTGTGGGATCCAGGATCCAATTAACTTTGATTCTTTGCAGGAGGGGGGCAGGGGTTCACAAAGCAGTACGCATTTGCCAACTGTATCTTTATATCACTTTTTTTAAAAAATTAAACTGTATAGCAGCGATGGCATACAGAAAGAAAATAAAATTGGTAATGATAGATGCCAGGGAATTCAGAGAGCTCCCATCCCTATTCCTCCCACCTAACCAAAAAAGTCTCTTCAATGGGAGAACAATAATAAAAACCCTTATCTTAATTGCTGCATCAGCCCAGAATACCTACCTGGGAATACGTCTCATTGCACTGCCTCTGAGTAGTCATGTGTAAGGCTGCACTGACATCCCGCCAAATGTCTTGGCTTTGCATCAGTGCATTTCCCCCATTCATCTCAAGTGGGATCTGACCTTAATATCCTTTTAATTCAATCCTCAGATCTTAAAACCATGCTCTGTTGTGGTTGGGGGCTTAAAAACACAGGGCAAGCGAATGACACTCTAGCTAAAGCAGCTGTTTTCATACAAAAGAAACCTGGGGTGCCCCACATTTTATTTCACATAATATTCTGACTTCATTCTGACACTTAGACTGCCACCACCTCTTACAATTTATGTTATAAAATAGAAATTTCCTTTTTGCCTCAGGCAAATGCAATTCATATTGCTAAAATGCCAAAGGTCTTGTGCTGTGATGTGCTACTGAAAGATATTTTAAGACACAGACAAAAATATGTAAGTCCTGTGTAATGCACTTAGGCATTTACAGGACAATGTTCTATGCCTGTATTGTAGGGGAAGCATGTGTGGATCTTTTAGGAAATAGTTATGAATCCAAATAGGCAGGAGAGCTGAAGCACTCAGCTGAATAATATAAAATTCAATGTGCATTCTCTTATCTTGTCATGACATCCGAGTAAAATGATGAAGGTTCAAGCAATTACAGAATGCACCAGTTCAGTGTTCCAGGCCAGCCAGTCAACAATGCCCTCTTCCAGGATGATCCATTCAGCTCCATCCCCCCTCTCCCATTCTCTCATACCCATCCATCTGTCTGTCAGAATCCTGTGGCTAATGCCCAATATGCTCAATCCTCATGGGGCTGGTTGTGGGTCCTCCCACCCACATCATCATCATCTGTATGTCTGCACACCTTGGGATGTCCCCGCAGTTGAGGATGCCTGCTTCTTAAGCAAGGGTGGTGCCATTTTGGTACCCACCTCTGAACCTCAAAGATAGAAGAGAAGATGAGGATGCTCACATAGAATTTGCTTCATTGGGAAGCTTTCTCTCTCATCCCTTTGGTGTACTTAATTCAAGGTCAATTCAGTCTTGTTCTCTTGTGTAGCTTTTTCTATTTTGCAGAAGTCAGCAAAATTCTGAAGAAGCTGGTCAGAGACTAATTCTTTTGTTTTAATGGAAAATATAGATGTTCCATTTCCTGTTTCACCAAGGAACAAAATCTTTAAAGGACAGCATTAACAAGAGCTGTCCATACAGCTGCCTGTAAGACATCTCAATCTGTTTTGCCATTTCAACAGCTCATGCCTCTAAACTCATAGGCAGAGCTAATTAATCACAGTCCTACCTGTGCTGTTCAATGAAAACCAGCTTACACATCACACAACCACTGCCAGAGTTACCCATAATAGGGAACATGTTAACATGATAAATGCTGGCTTCAGGAATATCTGAGCATGGATGTCCTGCAGGATGGCATCTTGAGACACATTGCTATGTGATACACTGTGTTACCTCCTTTACTAGCAGACTTGGATCAAAATTAACGCAGAAACATACATCTAGAATCTCTCTAATTTTCACTGAGTTCTGTTTTTAAAACCATATTTTATGCCTATGCATGTGAGTAGAAGCAGATGGGGAGATGGGTGATAGGTGAGCAAGTTCCAAAATTCTGCCACGCATTCTCCCAGCATCATCCAGCGAAGCTGAATAGTGGAAGATTCAGGGCAGTCAAAAGGAAGTACTTCTCTGCAAGGCATTTCAATGATAGAATTCAGCATTAAAAGATGACATGATGGCCACCAACCCGGATGGCCTTAAAAGCTGTTGCCCACATGTCCTCCCTGGGGCTTCACAAAGCAACCGACAAGCCATGGTGGATTAGACTGCCTTTGATCTCATCTACCAGGGCTTTTCTTGTGTTCTTCTGGGATGACCAGAAACTGCCTCTCAGGGTATGCAGGCAGGAGCAGGTTCAAGTCCCAGGCTGGTTTCTCTGACAAGAGGCAGCCCTCATCTGAGTGATCTGCTGCCTTTGGCTCCAACCTACAATCGCTAACCTATTTTCCAGCCTTACATGTCTGTCTTCCTACAGCTTCTTTGGGTAACCAAATGCAAAGGAAGACCAAAAGAATTCCAATCTCTTTGACATTTCAATAGAAGAATGACCTAGGGTATCTGCAGCCTGTCAATACAAGGGTGAGAAAAGATGAAGCTTCTCTTCCCTATGCAAGCCTTAAGAAGGTACAGGAAGCCAGACTTTCCTTTGCATCGCATCATCTTTTCCTACCCCTTAATGGAAAGAAAGAGGCACACAAAGATTTCTGTTCCAAAAACCCCAAAGAAACAAGGAGAGCATGCCATAGCACATGCTTTATATGCAGAAGGCCCCAGGTTCGATTCCCAGCATTTCCAGTCAGGTCTGAAGGGGTGCTGCCAATCCATCTCTACAAAACTGACCTGGATAGACCAAGGACCAACTCACCTGCAGGCAGCTTCTTATGTTCTTAAGCCAACAAAACAGGACAAGCAGAGGGTGCCACTGATGTGACCTACCTCAGCTCAGGATAAAAGCTGCTTGTGGCCCTAACTCAGCAGCTGCAAACCAATGCCTTAACCTTGTGGTTAGCTGCAAGTGCACCTGTAACAACAAATAGTTTGGACATGCTCCAATGAGAGAGAGCAGTAAAGAGGAAACTGGCCCTGTGATTGGTAGCTTGGCCATCCCTGACCAGAATCTCACACGGGGTGTATGTGCCTGCACAGAGATGCTTTTCACTCCCTTCCCTCTGAGAGCCCCTTGCAATGTACAAGCCCTCTCGTGCTGCCCATCATAATAGTGCGCATTGTGTTGGTATTATATGAACACCCAACTGATCCAAGGAATTGTGACAAGATGGATTTGTACCATTTCAAATGCACCAGCTGAAAGAAAATGCTACACCAGATGTGTTATTGGCCACAGGCCCTCTGGGCTGCTTTATTTTACTGGCTGAAATTAATTGCTAGTTGGTTAAAGGTAACACGATTTGCTTCTTCATCTTGTACCTCCCCAAGGAACTGCGTAATTCCACACGAGGCTCATTCAAATGAGCACCCGCATCCCATCTAAAACAATTATCCATGGACTTCAAGCGCTTTAGCTAGTGCTAATGAGCAGAGGCTGGTAATTCCTTTTGGATCCATAAAGGCTGATAGAGACTCTGAAACTTGTGTTACTGACATCAAAAAGAAAGGGCATCTTCCAACATTTGAACACATATTTTGAAGAACAGCAGGAAATGTGTCAAGATAAGGGAAAGAGAGCAGGCTTGCAGCCCCAAACAGTATTTCTACACAGAAGAAAATATCCAGCAGGATTTGGCCAGGAATAGCCGCTAGCATGCCTAGCAGCTTCCCAGTGTGTGAATGGGAGCTAAAAAAAAAAGACCCAGATGGTAGCATTCATATATTCCAAGACAATTTTCATATATTATACCTTTTCTAGTTCAGTGTTTGCAAATTCTGAAGACCTTTTGTTAAGCACAGATTCTTATGGCATCCAAGGCCCAAAGGGACTACCAGTTCAGCCAATACACCATAAGCATGACATAAAAGTAAGATTTATTGGGTTAAGTCTCTTACACAAGCCTGCATCAGATTGCAGCTTTAGAAAAGACAAGGATTCTACTTAATTCCTTAATTCCACTACCTTTGGAAATAACAAGAACTTTTTAATATTCTTGTTCGACCTTCCCAACATTCAAGGAAATAGTCATGTCCTATGAAACAGGCCTATTGGCTTTCTGGATTTCTTTCTGAGTGAGCTAAAAACCTGTCCTTCCGTAATTGCTTAAGAGACTAAATGCAACTAGGTGCTTTCATCTTATACCTTCTGTGGCAGGCAGGCAACTGCACTCTGAATCGAAATATGGTAAAGCTCAACAATCCAAAAGCAGGCTTCGTGGTCTGAGTGGTACCTGACATCCTAAATACTTGGCATGAGGTTTCCAGCTGGCCATCATAGGAAGCAGGATACTAATCTAGATGAACTTCTACCTGATTATTTATTTATTTAGTTAGTTATTCAGAACACTTATATGCCACCCCATTCGCAAAAGCCTTGGGGCGGCTTCCAACACCAATATATAACTCTAGAAATACATAAAAATCTGGAGACATCATTATGTTAATAAAGCCCTAACTGGTCCTAGGGCTACAATGAAAGAGGGCTCCTGGATAGCGACATTTGGCCCTTCTGCCTTTTCTGACATTGCCTTCCTACCATCTCCAGTGCAATGGCACCCCAACACGGCCATCTTCAGCTGCAGAGAGGGATGGGGATCCACTTTGGCCAGAGGGCCAAGCTCAGTTTTGGAGCTCTCAGGGAGACACGTTCCAGTGGCGAAAAGAGCTGAAGGCAAATACAGACTTTGCCCCCTTCCAGCATAGTGCAGTTAAAGACTTTTCCTGTATTCCAGCCATTTAAAATGGGAAGAACCTGCACAAAAGTCAAGAAATCATCAAACCATTGGCAGGTGTGAGAAAGGAGCGTGACAATCTGGGGACCCAAGGAGGGTCTGATCTGGCTTCTGGGCTTGAGGTTCTCCATCCCTGGACTAAGACATTTCTTGCCTATGGCATCTGACAGATTTTATCTCCGTAAGCCATTTATTCTATAGAGATGTTTGGAGAGTCCAATGCATTCTGATAAGCAACGTAATAAAAGTCACACGATAAAGAAATGGTTCCAATTGCTGAGAGACTAAAAGGCAGACCTCTAAATCCAAGTACGGCCTTTATCTGTCTTATTTTGCTACTTGTGCTTGTTCAGATTAACCAACAGGATGAAACTTTATCATTTCACTTGTAACCCCTCAATTTTCTAATCTATTTTCACCTCAAATGAAATTCATCTCCAGTCCCAGCAGGAATAACATATGACATGTATCAGACTGACTGAGAATAAATTATTTCAGAAGTTCACATTGTGTTCAAACCCAGTTTCTTCCTTCTCTTCTCTTCTGGACCAGCACCCTCAGGACACAACTGAAAAGGTTCTGTCAAACCTCTCTGCCTTTGAGGTCACACTGGGAAATGTGAAGAAAGTGCTTTGAGAAAGTTCCAACACTAACTTAGATACATCTGCTGTAACTCTACAATACATGAAACTACCCTCAAAATGGGCAGCCAAGCAGATAAGAAAGCTAATGTCCTGTGGGACTGGGGGAGGCGGGGAGAGAATCAGCATTCAAGTTAATGATCAGGAACTAAAGTGATTACCTGAAGAAAATACAGGTAAGTTGCATAAGAGAAGGTTTCAAACCGAGATCACAGGGGTTAGGAGAAAATGGGCAAATTAATATTGATCCTGTTGATTCTTTGAGGGAGGGAGGTGGATTAAGCAGAAGGAAGTATTCAGTTATTTGGTCTGTAACAAACCACAAGGAAAATAAAAGCTAAGCACTCAAATGGAAAGCCAACATAACATGATTAAGTCTGATGCTTCCTAATCAGGGATATATAGTAGCAAATTAGAAGTCAGCAGAAACTGGTTATTCCGGAAAGTAGATATAAATTATATCTAGAAACCCACTGCTGCTTACCTTTAATTCTGGTGCTATATACTGCCTATTAAAATGATTTAAATCTACCAGTTTTTTCTGAGTAGACAAGAGAACATTATGTGCAGAATCTAAAATCAAAAAGGGAGCAGAGCCGGAGACATAGAGAAGTCTTACACAGAGGCGTTTTTAACAATCAAAAAGGATCCCTCAATGCACTTCGCTCCTTCTGCACAGGTGCACACATTCATTAACGGATGGGAAGATTAAAAAAAAAAAGATATCCATGTGGTATATGGCAACTTCCTATGACAAGAACCATTTCCATACAGGATCCTTCCTTTTGAAGAAAGACTGCATACCTCTGGCAAGTGGCCAAACTCTTTTAAGTTTCAGACTTCAGATTCTAACAGAGAAGGAATTATGTGCAACCTTGCACAGTTGCTTGAGGCTGAATAAGCATATAAGAACTGCTCCGGAAAATAATAAAAATGAAGAAAAAGCAAGCATCAAAAATCCAACTAATCTCATAAAGAAATCAAAATAGCTTTCATCAGCTTGTATCCAAACATGCCCCCCGTTGGATAAAAACTCCAGAGCTCAGTCAAATTTCTTCACTTTTGCCCATTGTACTCTGCCAGGTCAAGAGCCCTCCACTATTTTGGCTTGGTGGGCACACTGGGAATCTTGAAAGAATGCTGTGGATGTTCTCAAAGAACGGCTGCCATGGAATGGGCTTGTCTGTCCATAAGACTTTTGCCATGCTAGGCATGGCCTGTCACAAACCAGCCATTTCCCAGAAGGTAAGCTGATAAAGACTAAAGAAAGGTAACTTGTCCAGGAACCTACACACAAAACAGAGGTGAGGACTGAGCTCCAAGACACAAAAATCCCTCTTAAAGACGGTGGCGGATGGCAGCACTGCAGTCTAAGACACACACCCTTTTTAAAAGAAAGAATGTTTTAAGAAACAAATTCAGCAGGATTAGGGAGACTGACAGGAAACTGACAAGTGCCCAGAAAGGCATCCATGGACACACTGGTGCCAGTGGCCAGCACACTGGAGACTCCAGTGCTACATACTCCAGGTCTTGGACAGTGCATCTCTCTCCAGGAGACAAAAGGAAGAGCAGTCTTCATCATCAGTCCCAAAATAGGATACTTGGGGCAATGAATACTTGGCGTCTGGCCCTTTTTCCTAGCTGCCAGAGCAATACTTTCTGCTGGCTACACTACAGGGCTCCAGCTTTTCACTATAACCAGTGCTTTCAAGGGCCCTGACGTCTAGATTAAGTAAGGCGACTGCTTCAGCACTGGCGCAGCATCTGACCTTGGTGTACCTTCTTCTCAGCAAGCAAAAAGGAAGGGTTTTAAAAAGGATGCAAGTGGCATGTGTATTCAGCTAGCGGCAAGTATTTAGAACTTGGTCTCCAGTTACTGCAAAGTTGGAAGCATCATCAACAAGAAGCACTTCGGTTACTCCTTCTTATGTACCACCTGCAAAACAAGTGTTGTTAGCCACTAGCTATTACTGCCACTAGAGGAACTGACATTGGAAGCCACCCTGAGGCTTTTGCGAATGGGGCGGCATATAAGTGTTCCAAATAAATAAATAAATAAATTAAATAACCATGGTCAATTTTCCATGTCTGGGCGGCATCATTTTCATACAGCCCTCTGCACAAAATGGAACCACATTGCAAATTTATCCAACCATGTCAATGGGACTTTCCAGAGGGAACAGGGAGACTCACACCATCATGGCTCCAACTCATTTGACAAGTTATTCTAACTGATACCAAGTATTTGTGGGGGGGTTGATCTCCAAAGGGACTGGCATCTTCTTGGTGAGTGTGGTATTTAGCCTGGCTCTCAGCTGCAGGAACAAAACGGGAAAATAAGAGAGTATCATGCATCACACAACATCATTTATCCTTAAAATGAATGGAAACAATTGGGCTTAGACATAAATGATCTTGATTACAGGCTACTGAATTATATAACAGCATGAAAGATCCAAAATCAACATCTAGCATGACCTATTCTCTGAATGAAGAGTGCAGATGCTCTACAAAGCAGAAACTCTTAGCAGGAGCAGGCAAAGAGAACGGTGGTAGGCTAATGGTTTAAGGAATTATTTTAATTTCCAGATTTAAGGAACTTCTATCCTCACCTTAATCAGGAATGTAAAAATGATGCTTCTAAATAACTATTGGCAAGTTAATGTCAGTTTGTCCTTTGAAGATTTGAGATGGGGTGGAGGTTGATGAAAACGATCAAGGGTAAGTGTCAGCTCGGATAAAAATCAGATGAGAATACCAACTACTTTCATATTTGGATGGCTTGAGGAAAACAGATTTGCTGTGACTGATTTCAGAGCAATAAAAATAATGCAGAGAAGCAAAACCAAGTTGTGCTCGACCAGGCAGCTGCAACTCCCAAGGAAAAGGGACAGCAGGTTATGGCATTCTAGGAAATGATGAAAATAACTTTGCTGGAGTGGTAGAAGGCATGAGGAGGAAAGAGATAAAATGCATTTTCACTTGCAAAATGTGCAAAGCAATTCTACATAATGTGGCACAGTTCTTAGCAAGGATGGATTTGGAATGCAAATTGAGAATGGCTCTTACATCAATCACAGGAAAGGACCCCTCTAAGGTTTTGAATTCATATGAGCCCAAGAAACGGGGCATGGATCCAAAGCACCCCCCTCCAGTCCACCAAAGAGGTCCTCTTCTACCTGCAATGATACCCGTTAATAATGTCATCCAATTTCCTTTTCCTGCATTAAACCCATCAACATTGGCTCCTGTTGCTTCTAATTAGCTTGAGAATGTTTTCCTACAATCTTTAACTAACCCATTTTAATAAAAAAGGAAAGACAGTCAGACAGACAGAAAACAAAATGCAACAGCTTTGAAAAGTAAATGGTTCCATGGCAGAAACTGGTTGACCTGAGGAACTGCCAATGAGATGGGTGGCCTCCTATCTAGGTCACCCTTGCATTTATCTCCCCAACAGCATGGCAAAATTACATTTGGATAAATATTGCATAATGCAACTATAGTGCAAGAAGCTTTCATTTCAGACTTTTGTTAAGATATGGAGTGGGCAAGCATTTCACTCTTAGCAATCTTTTCATCAACCCTAAGGAATTATCATTTTATTATTTCCTCACAAGTCCACACGAATGTGCAGTCTTGCCTAGTCAATTTTCTTGTCTGTTTCAGCAATATAATCAACAATCCTAGCAAAGGGTTGCTTGTGGTCATCTTTTCGCCTACTTCAGCATATAGAGAAATATTCTCAGTAGCCATTACCATCTACTGTTCTATTCCAAAATATTCTGAACCACCTTGGCCCACTTCCATAGGAAAGTGGTCAACAAAAGAATCAAGGAATAATTATTCAAAACCAATTCATCACTCAACAGGTATAGAACAAACAGGGTCCTGAATCTGACCAGGCCCATAAGGGTTTTATTTACCATTTGAAATGCTAATTCTACAGGGGGACAAGTTACAAGACAGATAGCTTAGGCTGCCAACATGGAGCTCTCCACAGAATATCAGCAGGAAGAAAAAGGAGAAAAATCTCTAGCATCTAAAAGCTGCACTGGAGTACAGTGTGACATATCAGGCCTTAACTGATAAATTTTGTTGATGCACCCTTAGAACAGAATTCAGCTCCTTTCTCCATAACTATATAAAACGCTGCCAGGCTAAAGGGATTTAAAACGTTTTGTCAGAATAATAAGTAGATCTGACAGACAAGGGAGCAGGCAGAATAATAAGTCTGTTGTATAATGGCAGTCATTGTGGTGACAGGTGCGCATGAAATGCCTAGTCAGATAATAAACGTGCCTCTCTCTAGCACCTTTGAGAAACAAGATCGCAGTGCACTTCCCCGTGTTAATTTGCTCAGAAGACCTGCACTAGCAGCAGCTAAATAGGAAAAGGGGACAGTGAAAAGCATTATCCTGGGCTTACCTTGGCATTCAAGGGTGGCCTAGGAAAGCTGCATCCAGGCAGGACAGCATGTCAGTGTGCAGACAACCTGCTGTCCCCCAGATCTCTTGAACTGCAATGACCACGTTTCCAAGCCATCCTATACTTCCTTTTCCCATTCCAAATCCACACTCTCTCCTCTAGTATAGCCAGGTTCTGGTCAAGTCAGAGTGGCAAGGTCCTGGGAGTTAGGCCAAGGTGGGTACAAAAGGACAAGAGCAGTGGGAAAACTAGAGAAGATGAGTAACAGGAGAGCCCTGTTGGTGTTTAACTTCAGAGTGGGCCTTCAGCCCTTTGGGGGGGGGGGGTCTGCCATCCCATATAACAAACCACGGCCTGTTGCTTGGAAGAAGCTTCCTTACTGGTACCATTGCCCCCTCCATAGTTCCTTCCTTTGGTCAGTGTTTTATGGCAGTACATTGGCTGAATCCCTCTTCTTTCCTTTCCACTCAGGTCCCATATTCAGCGTTCCCCTGCAGACTCAAGTCTCAATGTTCTTCTACTCAGGTTGGAGTTCACATCTCTCCATCCTCCACATCCAAGACTGGTTTTACTTTTCCCCATTACTTTCCTCTAAGAATTGAGCTATCGAATGCCATATATGGACTCAAGGATTCCAAAAAATTGTCCCATACATCCGATGGCTGAACCCATCAACCAAGCAGATGGGGCAGTGTGCAGTGATGGAAAGCAAGAGGATGCAAAAACATCATGAACCCAGCAAAGAAACCTGCAACATATCCCTGTTCATCAACTGCCTCCACAAATCCACTTTGGAAAGTAGCCCATATAAAGACAAAGTTCCCTGCTTCAGGGTGTGATTTCTGAGAAGGAAAGTTGCGTTCTAAAAGAGCATCATACACACCACTGAAAAGACCATATTGTACACATAAGAAATGTGAAGATTTCACAGTCACACAAACAGGGTTGAAAATAGTCCTGGTGAAGTATCCTCCTACACACACAGAAGTAGCTGCAAAATAAGTCTTTCGCTTAATTTTGAACCCTCCAGGAAGGAAAGTACCAAGGCTGACTATGTTATCCAATCGCAACTCATTTTCGTAAGCCATTGCATCAGTGAGGAGGGTAAGGAGAAATGGGGAGCAGTTACCACCCTAATCCATAAAATGCAGACAGCACTGCAGAAGGAAAAAATACTCAGCAAAGGGACCATACGACTTCAGATTAAGGAACAGTGTCTGGAGAAGAACAAGAAATGCGCTCTGGAGAAGCTTTGTTTAACCCCAAATATCTGCTCCAGATCTTATCTCCAGAACCTTCCAAATTGCAGTACAAAACATGAAACATGCATTACAGTCCTCTTAGATGCTTGTCCCTTGTTAGTGTCACTTTCCTTAATGAACTTGGGTGAAACTCATCTGGAGGTCAGGGCAGGGAAAGAGTAACAAACTGGACAGGCAAACACTGTAAATTAAGAGAGCCAGACCAAACATGGGACACTTTTGGACTGTGACTTCTCATGCAAAGAATCTTGTGACAGTGAACCCCAGGGTAAAGAGAAGAGTAGCTTCTCCCAGAATACTCCTGTGCTGCAGATTGGAAGCCAGCACTCTGGGCTGCTGTCAGCTCTGGCCACAGGAAGGAGTCCATCCCAGAAAGCACGGAAGTGCTAGTAGGAGCTTTCCAGAGGAAAGAGAAGGAAAACACACAAATGGATAACATAGGAGCAGAGTCAGAAGAAAAAGGGAGGCCTGGAATTTTGCAGTGACTTCAGCAAAGGTGCGGAGGCAACCAAGCCATTTTCAGAACAGAAGACGGCCTGTTCTGCTTCCTTTCTTTCTCCCTGCTGCAGTCAAGAGCAGTTGCATCTCTTATCAATAGACAGAAGCCTCTAGTTAGACCCTACTTAGTAGAGCCAGTATGGACCTCCTGAACCTTATTTGGATCAAACAGAAAAGGACCAGCCTGCAAGACACTGAAGAAGCAGGAAGGACTTCTCTCACCTGACCCTCCAAATATGAGGTCTATGGGATCTATACATGCTCCCAGATGCAAACTTGTTCTCATGTGAAGAAAAAGAATGAGAGAGAGACTAAGCAACATTGCTAACCCAGGAGGAATGCCTCTTTGCACTGTAATAGCAAACCCACAACTAAGCATTGAATTCAGGTTGCAGAAGAAAGCAAGCGAAGGATTGTCTCCTAGAAAGCATGTAACTGAGCAGCCACAACGCTGCCTCCCCAAGTTGTCCAAAACCAACACTGGAGCTAAAATGCAGCATTCTCACTGCTACATATGCTGCAAGGTAACGTGCATACCATAGATTACAGGATGCGCTGATAATCAGTCGCCAGATGTTCAAAACCAAATTACTGAAGTCATATTTACCATACTAAGAACCAATGTCAAGGATGATCATGTAATCCATAAAAGGCTTTAAAATCAATATTTTGTAAATTGGAATGGAAACGCACAAACAAGGATAGTAACATGCCAAACATTTTAGGGCACAGTCAGACAGATCATCCTAGTGTCAAACACACAGCTGGTGACAACCTCATTGTCACAAAGTCACTTGAGAGTCATACTGATTTATTTTATTCAAAATATTTTAAAGCTACTTTCCCCAGTGTTCAAGAAGGCATGTTATCACATAGATATACGTATTCAATAAAAATGCAAGTATAACAAAACTTCCAACAACAAACGTGAGCAAGAAAAATATCAAGGAAGCACAGGAATTTGGCAGCATCCAGCTTGCCCTCCAAACAACTGTCCAAAGTTCTTCACAAATGAGTACTTAAGATGCAGGAGAAAGGAGCTTGCAGGTTCTACCTGAGGGAGGTCATTCCATGGCAGAAACCCTACTCCATGTAAGCCCTGCTGCCTGGCTGCAGATGTTCTAAATTCTGACACAGAGGGAACTTTAAACATAGAACATTGAAAATACATTAAACAGCTAGCTAGAGGTGCTGTCTGCAATATGGGGGTTCTAGGATGTGTAGAGATTAAAGTATCAAGTATTAAAGGTTTAAAAATGAAAGCAGAAAGCTGAATTGAGCTTCAGCTCAATTGAGGAAATACATTTGCACAGCATTGGCTGGATATGCCTTTATCTGCCAAAAGACATTCTGTGTTAGCAGTGACGTCTGGACTATTTTCAAAGGAAGCCCCCATATGACACATTCGAAACTCAATGCTTGAAGTACAAAAGCAGGGAGAGCTGCTGTGAGGCTCTGCTTGAGAAATATAGTTGGTATACGGAATTCCATGGATTTTAAGGGATCCTGTACATCGCCCAGTCGGTACATCCAACAGTGACACCAGATCCAGGTGTCCAACCAGGCTTCCAGTGTGGTATAGTGGTTAAGAGTGCCAGACTAGGCACTAGATCTGGGTTCTAATTCCTCCTCAGACAAGAAAGCCACTGGGTGACTTTGGGCCAGTCACAGACTCTCAGCCTAACCCTTACGAGAATAAAATGGAGAGGGAAAGAACCTTGCAATCATCTTAGGTTCCTTTCAAGAGGAAGAAAGACATGGTATACATTCAGTAAGGATACCAGGGCGACTTCTTTTATATTGTTATTTATTTTATATTGTTAATTTTAAATTGTTATTTTTGTATTTTATTGTATTTTATTTGGTGCTGTGAGCCACCCCGAGGCTTCGGCAAGGGGCGGCATAGAAATGTTTTAATAATAAATAAATAAATAAATAAATGATGCTGATAATGATTTGTCCCAGCCCTGCAACATTCCACTTATAATCAGTTGCTTTCTTACTTGTAGAACATCCAGTTCCAAGCAGCAGGCCTGGCCTGGGTAAGGGTTTGGGTTTAGTTTGCTCACTCTCATCCATTTAATCACGGCCTTGAAACACTGGTTCAGACCTAACATTTGCACATCAACATATGGATAACAGGCAACCCGCAAAACTCTGCACAATCTCTCCCAGGAGTTTCCTATACGTGCATTTCTCTGGGGCCAGAGGAAGTTCTGCTGGTAACTACCTCTGAGGTCATCTTAATGAAAAGCAACAAAACCAGTTCAGAGATAAACGGTTAACAGCCTCCAGATGTTTCAAACAGTGGAAAAGATGTCATGATTCATAGTGTCAAATGCTGTGAAAAAGCTTAAGGGAATCAACAGCAAGGCATCCCCACTTCCAGTCACAGATCATCTAGCAGAGTGACTAAGGCCTGAATAAATTGAAGAAAGACACATCATACAAGAAAATCCTGCTCTGTACCAACTTCCTCAGAAAAGAGCTGTTCAAGACTGGCCAAATATTATTTGATATGTTTGGCTTGGAAGGCTCTTACCCCTTTAAAGAGAACAGTGATCCCACTATACTCAAAGGGTGAGTAATTATCTGTACCAACAGATAACCCTGACCATCCTGCCTTAACTGAACATGATGAGCAAACATCCAGGCCACATATGGTGGCCTTCACAACTCCAAGTGGCCTTGGTGGCGATCTCAAGGTTTGGATCTCAAGATCCAAACAAGTGCAGCAAACGGTGCATCATAGCTGAAGGCAGGAGGCTGCTAAGTGGAATGATGCAACACTTCCTCTTTTCTCAGTTAAGATACATCAGGCAGCCAGCAGATCTCTCCCAACACAACTTTATGAAACCAGTCGGGGGAGTCACTTCTATCCAATTTAATAGTTTTAAACGGCCTTTCCCAACTTAGTGCCCTCGTAATATGTTATAGCCCAGAACATTTGGAGGCTGCCAGGTTGTGGAAGGCTGATCTTAAAAAGTAACCAAACTGTGAAATCCAAAGTTGGAGACACTGAGGAGCTGAAGTTACAATGGAAATGACTTGACTTCCAGAAAAGAACGGGGAGGGGAAGAGACTGACAGAAAACACCAGCTGTCTAAGCAGCACAAGCATTTGAGTTACCCAAAACACTATAATCCGCTAAAGAGAAAATTATACAAACCAGTAAGCACACAAAGTAAAGCCTTTAATATTGATTCATGTATTCAATATTTCATGAGCGCCACCTTTCCCCTGAACAACAGAAATGATGCAAGAGGAAATGCTTGGCTGATTTCAGAGAGCTGCAGATCCTGACAGCAGCGTTCTCAGGCTGAGAGCAATGCCACAGTTTAAACAAAAAGGAAGGCTGGGTCCCATTGCCATCTTCTTTATGTGGGGCCTGCAGAAGGTGGAGGGTTGAGGGTAGGGCCTAAACAAACAAGCTGAGGGATATGCACCAGGTGTCTGCAGCAAAGGCCAGGATTCAAAGACTCTGGAAGCTGGTTCTGTATGTCTTAACTGAGACTTGGGCATCTGTTTCTCAATGAACAGCACCCAACAAGGCAGGGAACATTGCTTCTGTAACCAAGAGGAATTTCAGACGTCCTAAGGGATATGACTGGAGAGTTGGCTCTTCTAAAGAGAAAATTACAAAGCAAGAGAAACACTGATCTTCCTTCTTAACCCAAAGCGGACTGAAATAAAATCATCACCCACCTCCAAAGCGAAGCGCAGTGCAGCGCTGATTGTACCACTGAAGGAAAGGTGTTCCACAAACAGCCCCTCGCCTCCTGCCCGCCTCACTAACACAACCAGTGGCCATTCAGGCAGGACATCTGGAGCTCAGCTTCATGCACAGGCACCTTCACATGGGTACAGGCAGGTCTTAAGTGTTCCAGTTCCAAACAATTTAGGGCTTTCAGGGCCAGGACCTGCACTCTGACTATTGCTTAGAAACGAACTGGCAGCAGGACAGCTGAAGCAGGATTAATGTAATATGGTCCAAGTGGAGATGTGCAAGGGATTTGTTAGGGGGTAGAAATCCATCAAATTCTCTGGGCTCAGCTCCCCGGATTCCAGTGCGCTTTGCAAGTTCCTGGTGAGTGTGCCCAAGATTTGTGGGGTTCCTGCCAGGAATCAAGCCCCACACACTGGCCATGCAACACCCCTCTTCCATGACAGTCAATTACTAGCAGCAGCAGGTGGGGAAGGAGCTTGGTCGCCAGGAATAGCACCTGGCACACCTGCTTGCAGCACCTTGCTCCTGGCCTTCATTCATCTGTCTGTCTTAACAAGGGTTACTGTAGCTCCATTGTGGGCACAGTCACTCAAAGAATGCCAATTATCCCTGGCCTAATATTATTTTCCCTAAACATTTAGGAAGAGAACAGTATCTGAGACCATTCCAGCAAACTGAAGTTCAGCTCACCAAACATGTTTCCGATGTGTCCATTCTTAGTGAGAGGTCTCAGTTCATTTTTTCCCATGGCATATTGCTTGTAGTTATCCCAGGCAAATTTCATCATCTGCAAGAAGGACAGACAACTCATGGTTAGCCAGCTCCCAGATTGCTTCATTCATGTCATTTGAGAACTGCTGTGTCAAAAGGAAGTTTTTACATAAAGACCAGATAGAAATCAAAGATGTAGAAAGATACAGAAGGCTCCTTAACACACACAAAATGAGGTACTGTTCTATTGTTCAGTTCTGCACAGTTGTGATCCTCTGTTATCAGCTTGGCCCTGGAAACTCATCTACAAATTACAGACAATATAGCGTTTGACAGGCTACGTGTACCTCCCAATTCTATGGATCCTTATTCCAAGATAGGGTAAATGGAACGCCAAATGTAAACACTGGGAATATAAACACAGACCAACAATCCACCAAGGGACAAAAGGCCTATCTGCATTTGTCATACATACTGTGGATTACAGAAATATGCCTACCAAGCAATGTGGAATGCTTATATTAAACTGTAGGTCTAACTGACGGTAAAACCATTTTGTTTATGACAATAAACTGAAACTGAAAATACACTCAGGGACTGAGCAAAGCCTAGGAGAGTCACTGACACCTCTTCCCCTCCCCTGCCTCTAACAGTTATGGCTGTATTTGTTGTGTGAATATATACTGAAAAACAAGCTAATCTTTGCTTAGAAATACAAAAAAAGATCACTGAAATATAAACTAAGGAGAGCCATCCTGAATTCAACCAATGCTCTGTCCCATCAAGCATGTTCCTTTCCAGAATGACCAACAAGAGAGCTCTGGGAATCTCACAAGCAGGTCATGGAGGACACTGCCCTCCCCTGCTATTCCTTGCGCCACTGCCCAGAACTGTCTTCAGAGACTGAGACTGCATTGAGCTACTGCAGCTAACAGCCACTGGCAGACCTGCCCTTCCACAAGTGAGACGTGAACCTGGACACAGCATTCTATTTAGACACAGAAACTCACAGTAAAAGGGCTTAATCTGAGCCAGGCACTGGGAGCCAGGCAGGCTTTTACTGGGTGCATGGAGGCAGGGCTGCTACCAAATGCCTAGTTCTGCTTGTGTCAGGACTGGGCCTGACATCCAGGGGACGAATGGGCTTTATCTGATGTAATGTGTTGCCCAATGCTGCACTTTTATTTCATTGCAGGACTGTCCTGGGACTTTTAGTGAAGGATGGTATATAAAAGCAATAAATAAATACATAGCAAGGAGTATCAATCTGCTGAAACTACTTTTGTTTTCCTTGCAGAACTGAGATCCTAGCTCTACACAAAGAAGCTTCTGCGCCTGCCTCTCCCATACAGAACTTCTAGGTGCCACTGTGCTGGTGGAATTATGCAATTTCACAAATAGGGAAATACATGTTCTTTTGTTTGTGGGAATAATGCCCTATTTTTCCCATTTAAAACAAACAAACAAAACAAGGAAACCAGTCTTAAAAATCAAAACTGGACCGTTACAACATCAACAATCAAGAGTAGGGAATGACAAACAATTTGTGTAGAAAAGTTCTAATACTAATTCTAGCAGTTTACAATATGTCAGATTCCGGGATGTTTTTAAGCATTTGCAAAGATGTTAGTTTGGAGTATCTCTATTCCAGAGGCTAGCTTCAGTCCAGCAGGAGATAGGAAGCAAGTAAAGTTGCGGCATTTTTTTCAAAACAGAGAAGCTGAAAGCAAGAAATGGGGAAAATGGACTGAAAAACAGACTGGTGGCCAGGCTGGGTATACGCAGCTCATTTTCTCCTCTGGTGAAGTCTGTATTGTTTCAAAAACCATATGACCCAAGGAAACAAAAGGACAGTGTGAAGCAAAGCCTCAGTCAAGACCCTTGTTTGAAAGCTACTGTCTATATTTCATTGAACTGATGTGGTACTTGGCTGGGAGATCCCTGAAAGCTTGTTGCAGAACCCCTGATGAGGTTTCTAAAAGGAGAAGAGTAGAAGGTCAACAGAACACTATTAAAGAAAACTGCAGGTGCTGGAAAGATGAAGATTTCATGACTTCTGAAAAGATTGCTCCTGCCACAGAGCAGCTCCCCAACTTCAAAGCATGTGTGGGTGGGAAGAAATTTCCAAGTAATAATCTCACTGGTCTTCCAGGAAAGACTTGGATTCATGGAAGTCACTGACAGATATGCACATAGGAAACCTTTCTGGACAAGGAAGTGAACATGACAAACATCCATCCCCGAGAGACAAGAATCCCGCTCAGTTGCCAAGCTTTCTCCCAAACAAGGCCTCTCTCTCTCATTTCTTTAAAAAAAAAAATCAACAAGCTAAAGGCTGCCTAGTTCACAGAGCTGCCTCAAGTCACAATTTGCAAAATATTTAGTCCTGAGCAAGTTTACCAAAGTCAAGGGGCAATAAAAATGTGGGCAGGCAAATCAAGGATCCACTGGCCAGATGTAGATATTCTATTTTTGGCATAATTGACACTAGAAACCCACAGCTACATAAGACTACACACTCATGCAAGAACACTTGAATACCATTCCCATCTAGGCCTGCCCAGATTGCATGGAGATTTCCCACCAGAGATGTTGCCCAGGTGATGTGAGACTGCTCATCCAATACCTTCTTCAGACTGTCCATCTCCTTTTGTTTCTAGCACAGGCTCTTTTATTACCCACAATCCTCATCTCCCCGAGCCTCTCCTGCACATTTTTAGCCTCAGAAGAGCCCTTTTAAAGTAGGTTAGACTGGAAGGCAATGGTCAACTGAGAGGCCTGAAGGCAACCAATAAGCTTCATGGACCTGGAGTATTCCCAGTTGCAGCCACACTTCTGCCACTATGCCACACTGGTTTGCCTTTCTCACCACTGTGGCCTCTCCACTTGTGTGAGCTGCTCCATCTTTTCCATCTCCTTCCAAGCAGTTAGGAACAAAAGGTTTTCTTCTGTCTAAGTAATTAAAGCTGACCAACTAGGTTGACTTTGAGATAAAGAAGAATATAGCAGCACTCGCTAACAAAAGACACAAGCAAAGTTAGAAAACTGGCCATTATGGAATGTGGCTTAACAATATGAAGTTGATTCCAAACTGAACACCTCTCCTCCCTTCAAAACAAAAAGAGCTGACTCCAATTTCAAGTTAGATCGTGCTGCTTATGGCCCAATTGGTGGGAACATCTGCATTTCTCAATTGGTCTGCCCTCTCAATGGGATGCCATATGATTGCAGTAATGATGTGACATTCACCCTGACCATTTCCGCTTGCTTAGAATTTCCCCTGAATTTGAAACTGGCCAGTTCTCAGAAGCTGCCTAGTTTATCTCTGGGTCCAGTGTCCTTGGCCTTTTGGATGCAAATTCCAACTCTGCCTCTTCCTCTTCTGTTTCTCAGACTCCAACTCAACCTCTGCAGGCTGTACTATAGAACTGAATTCCTTCATTGTCTTTCTTCCCACATACCAAAATTTTGCAAACTTCACTTTTGTTAATCTAGCAGGAAATTTCTCAGTTTCCCACCCAACACGGAGTGCCTTTTATTCATAAAGAGAAAGATAAAACCTACCTCCAACAACATTTGTGAGACACTGGGCTGGTTCACATGAAATTTTAATCATAGGCTGCATAACCTGCAGGACTTTGTGGTATACTTTGCCTGCCATTTAAAAATGTAAGCCATTCTGGGCACACATGACCTTGGCTTGTTGTGCTGGGACAATTAGGGCTTTGTAGCTTATGTGACGGTTAACCATGGGTTGTTCTAGATTAACGCAAGGGTGATTTACCCCTCTTATAACTTATACCACCTGGGTTCATGAAACATGACAAACCATGATGCAGCTTGCAGATTCAAAATGGTGGACAGCACACCCTGCAAAGGTCAACAAGGGTTTCAGTGACTTAGTATTAAGTACAAACTGATTCAACAGAAGGGGAAGAGCAGCAGTCAACAAATCTGGGCTGGCCTTATTGGCCAACCAGAAGTTTATTTTTCACATAAACTACACATACACATGAGGCAGACAACTGTCCTGAGACTTAAAGAAAGAACAAAGCCAGGGGCAAGTTACAACCTTGGGGAGGGGCAGAAAGCAAGCATGTGTTCCCCAGAAGCTCAAACCTGGAGTGTGGCAGCAGGGCATGTCTTTGGCCCACCACATCCACCACTGGAATGCAGGCCTGAAGAACTTCTTCAGAACCCACTGTCAGGCCCTCAAGCTGAAAGAGCTTTGACACCCCAGCACAAGGTTACAGAGAAAGGAGGAAGAGCCATGCCACTGGTTCCTCCTCACCTGGATTTGTAAGCATCCCCACCTGCCTGTTGCAAGACACTGTAGTGAATAACCAGTGCCGAGTTTGCTTTTTCCTCCTCCACACTCCTTTTCTGTCATGTCTTAATGACATCTGTAATCTGCTCTGGAGAGGTTGTTTTGTTTTGCTTTGTTTTTGCTGAAGCACAGGATAAAAATACTTCAAATAAAGTAAATAAGGATCCTTCTGATTTATTTATCCATGAAGATAAATAAAAATCTCATATTCTTTGACCTGTTCTTATTCTCTGTGTGTTTCAATTCTTTCTCCAGTTGTCCATTTTCCAAACTCAACTTTACTAGCCATCTAGCAAGACCTACTTTCCTACTCTGGAGGAAAAACAGGAGCAGGGGTGGGGGCATGCGTCCTAGATGTTGTGTATGAGTTAGTGCTTGTTGTTTCTTCCTTCTCAGAGAAAATACAAAGACCCATCATCCATCTTCCATAGTAGATTTTCACTGAGCTGGTCATATGGATGTGAGTAAACATGCACAAAACAGACTTATAACGTTTAGGCATCTGGGATGAATAAAAAAAATAAGAAAAGCCATTCAGCTTTCAAGATGCAGTGTGGGATGAATCAGTTCCCCAGAACTCATTAATTCTTGCAGCTTAATGTACTTGCTAGCAAGAACACAACCTCCTGTACATGGTTCCAGAGGAAAAGTCACTCATCTGACTCAGTTTTTTCAAATTCCCTTTTCCCCCAAAGTCAATGCACGGTGTTGTTAACAGACAGCATTTGTTCCGTCTAAGAAGTGAGCTGCAACTGAATGGATTTCTTTTGGGACAGGGGTTGCTAGCCCTTAAAAATGCTGACAGGCCACCCCACAATGCAATGCTAGGTGACTAGACTTGTGGCTATTTACAAGATTGGCTAAAAGCTTATCACACTTCCAAATCCGCTTCCCAATTAACTTGTGATATCAAGAATAAAGGACAGACTGTTATGTGGGACATAGAGACAAGTTTCACCTCCTTCCTCACCTGCTGCCCCACATCTGATAACAGAGAAATGCAAACACCTTTCTCTTCCAATTGTTATTGAATGAGAACATATACAGAGTTAACCCAAAATAGCTTCCTTTCTGCTATGAAAAACTACTAACAACAGAAAGCTATCCTTTTGACTGGCCCCAACTTTGACAGCCTGTAGGCACGCAGCCAAGAAGTGTTTATTCCAACAAGCTTTAATGTGTTTTTAAAAGTGTACTTTTTTTCTTTTTATGCCAAGTGATTGTTTTAAAATATTTTTATTGCTTTTATCCTTTACTGGACTAAGATGAATATTTGTAAGCCACCTTGTGGACCCTTCCAGTAACCTCTAAAAAGGTGCCAAAAATGAAGCTTATATAATAGCTTCATGTTCAATCAAGGTCAACTGACTAGAATAAGCTAATGAATCAACTAAAACAGTGAATTGAATGGCAGGCCTTACTCCATATGTTGCTTATTTATGTAGCTCATCCATTTTTCTAGCAGGAAACAGCAACACCATCTCAATCATCAAGTCATAGGACTAGTAAGAAAAGCTATCTTGGCTCCAGCTCAAACCCTGCCTCTGCCCCACACACAAATTCTATAGCACCTACAGTCAATGGAGAGAGAGAAATAGATGGCACCCTACATTTTATGATTTCTATTTCCACCTATCAAGCATCTCAGCACAGTCCCCACCATATCTGAGGATAACGGTTATGAAAAAATAAGATGGAAATGGTTAAACCAGACATTTTGCATATCATGAGCCCATACAAACTGCAATGCCAACTCTCTGCCAACAGGCTGGAGAACGTTCCCCAAACTTCCCCTTTCCCCCCGCTTTCTCCACCTGAGCTGCAGTCTATTTTAGGAATTAAATTGGCAGTTCTTAGCGCACACTTATGGGTCATACCAATGTGGACTCAAAGACTGAGAATAAAGTGCAGGAGGCACAGGGAACTTGGGAACATGGGGCTCCAGACTTCGAGATGATAGAAGTGCCGCCTACCTCAAGGACTCTCTCACCAACTGCTCAGGCAGGCTCCGGGGATAGCCAAGATGCGCAGGTGTCAGGTGGAAGCATGTGGGAGGAGCTCTCAAAGTCAGATGGGCCTGGTGTGACTCTTGACCCCATAATGCAGCGTCAGGAGTGAGGGGGGCAGCCAACTAGAGCATAGGCATATGGGGGGGGGGGGGCAGGCCACTTCCTAACAGGATCTTCAGAAGGGATCGAGCCCAGACAGACTCAACAGGAGGGTTTCCAGAAGTAGTTGTTAAGCTTGGGTTCAAGGAACCACTCCATGCATGTTCAGAGATACATTCTGTGAGGGTTGCATCTGTTGGGTATCCTCTGCCGAATGAAGAGCTTTTTGCAACTAAACAGTCTGTTGCCTTGAATGTGCAAAGGGAGGAAAACTTGGCACACAACAGTTAAGCAGCCTGTCGGTGCAGACAGTGCCTGTGATTAAGATTAATCAAGGTCTGAAACCACTGCTTGAAGAGATTAATCTCATAACAAATCTTGTTGTTTGAAAAAAGCACCTCTGAAGGCCACCATTGAAAGGAACAGCTGTGTCCAATAAAGACAAGCCCAAAATGTACTCTCACATTTGACTCCGGCAACTTGGAATACGTTTTGTTCATGTTTGCTCTTTTGCCAACCAAATGAAAAATGAAGCGGAAGTTCTTCTGCCATTATGAAAGGTCTTAGCATTACAGAGAGAGAGAGAGAGAGAGAGAGAGAGAGAGAGAGAGAGAGAGATCGTGAGTGAGTGAGTGAGTGAGTGAGCGAGCGAGCGAGCGAGCGAGCGAGCACGCGTGCACGTGTGTTTCTGGTTGGTTGTGCCAGCCCGTGCCTGAAACTCTTGTGCTTATTCTTTGAGCACTGAGAATCATAGGGAAGATGGATCATGTTCAAAACGTTGCCTAGAGACACTGCAGAGCCAAGTGTGTTCTCTTGCATGCAACGAAAATTTCATTGCCGTTCTTGTGCTCTATGTTGTATGTATACATCACATATTTCAAGATCTTTTTCTGTCCCACCACCTCCATTTCATCGCCGCTCCAAGAATATTGACCGCAATTTCTTAGTGGCAAAAAATATTCAGGCAATTCTGTGCAAGCCATTTTTCATCGATACATTGCGGAATGTTTTACTTGTATTTAATAAACAAAATTTAAAAATATTCCATATTAAGTTTTGTCCCAATGCACAACTAGTATTTGATTTGAAATATTTTGTGGGGAGGGAAACTGAAGCATACTTAACATTTATATTGCATTGGATAGACATTTTATGGTTTAAATTTAAGAAAAAAAATACTCAACATGGTTGACATTCTGATTAAATTTAGCAACCCAAAGGACCAGAAGCAGCTGACAATTCATCTATTTCAACAGACTTCTATCCTGCAACTACATTGCAGAACCTTCATTTTTTTCTGTTACTAATAATAAGTCCTATTTTACTCTGTGACATGTATTTCAGTGACATATCTCCATTCTATTATATATTTGCCAGGGACAAATCCCCATTTTCAGGAGATTTGTCCCTGGCAAGTATGCAGGAGAATTTTTAACTGCAAGCATACATTTCTTTTAATCAATTTAAGATTTAAGAAACAACAGGTCTCCTATGGAGAAAAATGAAACTCTAGCTATTTTCGAGCAAATTTTCTGTCTGGGAATATTTTCTTTCCCACATGACTACAGTATGCTGAGGCTGAGTCCAGGTAGGACAGAGGCCCTGTGGGAGAGGGCCTCCTCTTCTGGATGGAGCTGCGTTCCTTCTGAAGATCAGGTTCATGCTCTGGACCTTTTTTTGCTAGAGTCCCATGTGGCTGCAGTAGCTTTGAGTGCGTTCTGCCCATTTCATTTGATGCACCAGGTATGGCCTCCCATGGATAAAAGGGTTTGGCTACAGTGGTACAGGCACTAGTAAACTCAAAACTAGATTATGGCAACACACCCTATATCAGGCTGCTCTTAAGAGTGTCCAGGAAACTGCAGCTAGTACAAAATGCAGCGGCTCAGCTACAGAAGCTCAGCTCAACTACCCCTTTTCAGTTTGTAACTCCTTTGCAGAGGGAGCTACACCGGCTGTCTATATGCTACAAAGCCACGTGTAAGGCTTTGCTATTGCCATGGAAAACCCTAAACCACTTGAAACAAGGCTATTCCATGGCTCTAAAGACATCATAGAACCATAAGAGGCCTGCTGTAATATATTTGTAAGGCACTTCCGAACAAAAATCTGCATTTGGACAGCAGTGTTATAGCAGGTGAACCTGGTGAGGTCCCCAGTGCAAAGCCTTCTCCAGTTTTATTGGAGGAGTTCCAGTTGGTACAGCTCAAGGATGCTGAAAAGGTGCTTTGACAAGTTCAAGCAACCACTCCTGTACTGCATCCTTGCCCCTCCTGGCTTATAAAAACTGGCAGGGCAGGAACAGCCGGCCGGAGTAAGGAAGAGATTCGTGCCTCCTTGCAAGAGGGAGTGGTCCTGAACCACCTAGAAAAGGCAGTGATGAGACCACACCTGAAGAAATCCTCCCTGGACTCAGAAGAGCATAACAATGTTAGGCCAATGGCAAATGTTCAGGCCAGATTTTGACATGGAAACAGCTTTGGCCACCCTGTTTGATGAGAGAGAGACATCGTATTTCCATGCACTGAAATACTCTGGGAAGGCTCTATTGAGAACACTTTTTTGTATTTATAACACACCTTATAAATGTATTCTCCAGTTGTTGTACAATTCAAGTTTAAGATCACAGTAATTGCACAATAAGTCACAACAAATCAGTTAAAACCCAGTATAGCATAAGACACACATTCTAGCACATCATAAATGCAGGTTAGGAATGTTCAAACCATCACTTTATGGATGCTAAAACACACACACACATTCCCCAGAGTCTGAAATATGAAATCATAAATTAATATGAGCACTACACAGCATAAATACTTAAAATAATTTAGATGTCCAAAAGGACAAAAAAGTTTAAGCCTGGCACCAGAAAGAAAATAAATGCTGGTGCTAGTCATGTTTCCCAAGTAACTACATTCCAAAGCCAGGGGGCCACCACCAGAAGAGCCTTCTGCTTGGTCCCAGTTATTCTCGCACAGCCATATTTTGTACCAGCTGAACATTCTCAACCATTTCCAAATAAATCCTCATATATATTACAGTAATCCAAACAGGAGGTCTCCAGAGCAGGGATCACTGTCGTAGGCAATATGATGCCCTGCAAATGTTTAAGACTTCAGGTCCAATAAGCCCAACCCACATGATCAGGGATTATGGGAACTGCAGCTCAGAGTATCCGAAGGCTACCACCAGGAAGAGTCATTCTTGGGATACCAGACAAAGCTGGCAAAAGTTGTTTCATTACATAATGGCAGTAATGCAGAGTAAGAGTAAGACACAAAGAGAGAAAGAAATTCAGGAAAAAGTTCCTCACACATGCATACATTTCCAAAAAACCATGAAAAAATCAGCGATGGAAAAACACTGTCACTTGGTTTTCTGGCATTTTCTCAATTTTTTCTGGGCTTTTCCAAGACATTCCATCACTAGGCAGGCATACACGTGTGCTGGTGAACGCATGCAAAACTCGAAAGCTCCTGGGCTTTGCGACATAATTTCAAAGGCTGCCTCTGATCTGAGTCAGTATTTTTAAAAAATGGTGACATTTGACTAAAAGGTTTTGCTCAGCCAGGCAGGCGCTAAACCACCACAGACTTTTACTCCCTTTAATTTAAAAGCTGCAATGAGTGGAACAGACCCAGCACACCAAGAGAGGTTACTAGGCAACACTACGAAATGGACAGCAACATAGATAATCCATCCTAAAGTAATTAAGTTTTTTTATAATTAAAGATTACAGTAAATCCAATAGATCCCAACAGGAACTTGAGCAATTTAAAAACACACTGGCTAACTTATCTGTTTTCTGGCAGTCACATTAGCATCTAACCCTTAACTATAAAATACTGGGAAAACAGGAGAGATTTTAATTTAATATGACTTCAAACAGGCAGCCACTAGCCTTTGCATTAATTAACCACCCTTATGCAGATCCTTCTCAAATTTGTATAAACTACTCTGGGCGGTTAAGAAGCAAGCCTGCAACTGAAATGAACTTCACATTCACTTGGACCAAACCACAGTTCTCCTTTCCTAGCCTCACGTCCTCCAGAGATATTAAAGCGAAACTCTTTTCATGGCTAGGATGATGGGAGCTGCCACCCAACATACCTAGAAGGCATCAGGTTGAGAAAGAGCAGTTGCAGCCAATCTCCACTTTGGCCAATGTTTTGGAGAGAAGGTCCCCAGGTAAGTTCAAATGTGGGAGAAAACTGTAGTCAAGTCAAATGAATTAGAACTGCTACGAATCTTGACACACAGATTCTATAGCAAATCAGCTTTTCCTGAGTCATGCAGATGACACAGGCTAGTAGTCCATGCTACTTTTCTGGGTAGGGGAGGGAGGAAATTGTATGCAATTTTATGCAAAATTGATTAGATTTATAGCATGCTTGTTTTCTTACAAGGAACTCAAAGAGGCTTGTATCATTCTTAATCTTATCCACACACCAACAACCCTGTGAGGGAGGTTGGGCTGAGAGACTGACCCAAAGTCACCCAGTTGGCTCCATAAGGACTAGAATCCAGAATGCCTGAGTCCCAGACCCACATTCTTAACCACTACACCACACTGGCTCTAAGACATTAAATAAACCTTAGACAGTGTTTAAAGGGCTACAGAATTCTTTGCCGCCCATATTTGAAAGTGAAAATACCCTCTGACTTGGAGTTAAGCATTCAGCACACAGATCTTCCTCCGCATCCCCATGCTGCCATACTTGACATGCAAAATTGTTTCTGACTGACCTTGGAGAAGGGGTAAAGAGGGCCTTTTGGAGAAGAAGCCATCCATGATGTTTGGAGGTCAATGGATGCTGGTGGAACCCCATCCTCTTCTCCTTCTCATGTGAAGCACTATGCTGAGGCAGCCAAGACTGGCTGTCTCGCTGACTCTGAGGATGGGAGGCCCAGAGGACAGTCTGTTTCCACCTGTGCAGGATGCTCATACACCCTCTGAGTTGGAAGGCTTTCAGGCTTCCCTGCTGGACTGCAGCTGTACATGGTTTAAATTTTAGGGGGGGGGGGGGAAGCCACTGAAAACTTTAGATATCCAAATTAATTTCAGTCAACCAAGGAATACTACATAGCTGACAACTATTTCAAGAGAGCTCTGTGCTCTTCCACTCTGGTGGTTGAGGCACCTTCCGTTTCTTTGTCACTACTTATTAGTTCCACTTCACTCTGAGCCATGCATTGCAGTGACATATATGTATTCTCCCACACACTTGCTAGCGATAATCACCTGAAAAAACATTAATTACGACTCTGAAACTGCCAAGCATGCCTAATATTGAATTTGCAATTAGCATATATTCACTGTTACTAATGAATGTACAGAATAGAAATTTCTGTGGGAAAAGAGCACTGGAAAAATTCCTGCCCTACATCACTTAATTCTAATAAAGGTAATGACCCAATTCACACAATCAAAACAAGCCACCATGGTTTATTTAAGCTACGGTGGCTTGTTTAAATCAGTGGTGCAGGCCAAGCACCTTTAGCCTAATTACCTGCTTCGGTTTACAGGACACAACAAGCTACACCCTGGCAGGTATATACACTAACCGCACCTGGCACACTATGCTCAAGCTTAAAGAAGCCAAGGTGGCTTGTTCTGACTGTACTGAGTCATCACTTTTCTCAAGACCAGGTGATGTGGGACAGCCATGACTGTGCAAACCGGCCCATTGCCTAGCCATGGTTTCTGGATATTTCCTTAAATGGTAATATGGCTTTGTCTTGGAAGGACCAAGTGGGAGAGCATTTTCACTTTTCCAAACTAATGGCGTTGCCCTGTTTAATCTAGTTGCTGCAGGTGCAAATATATGAGCATATATGCACAGTCAGGAAAAAATTAGCACAAGTTAAATAGAACCCCCCCTCCGCCCAAGTGAGGAAGGCTACAACTGGTGTCCTGTGTACTTCCGCTCAGCCTGTTCTGTGGGCCCTAAGCCTGGATGAAGGATGCTCCTGCTCTCCATTCTCAAAGGTTCTTCATCTTTAGAGTTTATTTGAACTAGACAGCTCTTCAATTAAAGAGCTGTCCTCTGTGAAATAGGATACTTGACCTCCTAGCATAAAAGACGGCAGCCCAATTTTCACTTGAGCGAACAGACCAACTCGGTCCCCAAGCAGGGAACAAAAAACCTGGCCAGCGGATCTCTCTCTAGGGCACCTTGACGGGAGTCTAACCCCGAGTTGTGGGCTTGAGTGGTGAGAAAGCACTGCGTGTTAAGTTTGCAAGTTTGATAAAATGCACAAAGTGCTGGATGCAGGATATCTTTGAATATCCTTGGATCCTGGATGCTACCCTCGGGAATAAGAAATAATTGAGTGCATTACTTTTAAAAAAATGCAAAATCCACAGATGGACAATCCAACAATATTTCACAAATATGCACGTTTTAGAGTTCTCCAGAAGATTTCATCAGGCTACTTACTACAAAATGTAAAGGATATAGGAAGTACATTGGACCAGATTTTTAGACTAAGATATTTATTGTTGCATCAACCACTTTGTGATGAAGAGTTCTGAAACATTTGAAAGGTTGCACACTTTAATGGAATACTGCTTGCTCCTAAGGAAAATATTGTCAATCTATGATTTATTTTTTTATTTATTTTTGCTTTTGTTCCCTCATGGGCCAGCATGCCTCTCTTTGTTTTGAATAACTTTTTGAAATTACAGTTTCATATCAATTATAAAATCAACAAGCCAAGAAGGAAGTGTCAGCAGCTAAACTCTAAACATAAGAAGATTATCTGCCACATACAAAGGCTGCCGAAATAAAACAATCTTCAACAGCGGATAAAAAAGCAGTGACAAACGGGCCCAACTAACTGTAGCGGACAAGGTATTCCATAATCTGGGTGCAGGAAGCATAACATCTTTCAACAGAGCATCTGTACTTCTCTATCATAAGTACTGAAAGCTTACTAGGGTGTTAAGTATTTGTTTTAATTAATGTAGAGCCAACTTGGATGACATTTGAAATTCTGCGCTAGTGACAGAATGACCCAGGTGTCCACTTTTAGCTACATGTACATGCGCGCTCCAAAATTAGATGTGAAGGGGAATCTGAAAGTCTGCCAAACCTGGTGGAGAAGTGTAAATACAGTTATGCTATTTATTTATCCATAAATACTAAATACCAAAAACTGTTTGCTTTAAACCTTATCAACAAAATACATATATTATAATACTATCCAAACAATGAAATGCAGGTTTGCACTCTGTAATCTTTTCGGAGGGGGCAAGTTGCCAAACAATGTGTGCTCACTCTGTCTTGCATACTATTTATAATTATTAGTGCATTATTAATAAATTAAATGAGTGAGAAGTAACAGATAACTTCATCTAGACCTGGAAGCATTCAGTGCAGAGAATAAAGCAGAGTAATGTCCTTACGGAAAGGCCATAGCTCAATGGGCGACACTCGCTTTTCATGCGGAAGGTCATAGGTTTAAGCCCCACTTCTCCAGGTAAAGACAGGGCAGAATCGTGTCCAAAGCCCTGGAGGGCTATTGCTAGTCAGTACTGAAAAGATCAAGCTGAACGTTCCCATGGTCTACTAAGAACAAGGAGGGTGATTATTTGGAAAGAGGATGGCCAAAACCTGGTTAGCACTGTGACCTGCAACGCCCTCCCATGTAAAGAGGTATAGTCTCAATAAGACTACAACATATGTCTGAATGTGTGAAATGGCTCCATGTTCCACCTGAATACATTGAGTGAAACATGCTGCTGCAAGTAAAGCTTCACTATGTAAAGGTTCATTACGACAAATACATGCAGAAAATCAACCAACCAACCATGTCTTTATTTGGACAGAGACAGTCTTTCAGTTGTGATTAACGCTTTAGTAGACTCCCATTGGGACCAGTGCAATGGCTTCAATTGCAACCACATTACAATGGAGGCTGCTGGCAATGTGGTCCTATATCCACTCTGTATTTTACTCTGAACCTTAAAGCAGCTATCCATGCTGCAATGCCCCCATCCATAAAGTAGGTTCAGCATGATGGACAGCCCCTCAAAAGCTCAGCCTGGAGTAGATAAACTCCCCACAGACACAAGGTGCCATCTACTGCTGGGATGGGATGGGATGGGATTACAGGATACGTGCACACCTTCACCTGCACTGCTTCCCACTGTGATTCTGGCCCCAACTCCAAGTGATGGCTTTAACCATTGACCTTTAAAACTTTTAAAGTCCAGGCTGCTTGAAGAAATGTCTCCATTCACATTTACCTCTCTGCACATTAAGATCATCATCTGAGGCTCTCTTCCAGATGCCCTCACCAAATGTAGTAAGACAAGTGGCTCTGAGAGGGCCTTTCAGGGCTGGCATCCATTTGTAGAGGTAGTCCCCAGAGAGACTCACCTGATGTTTCCATAGATGAGTGAAGACGCTATTATTTCCCCCAGCATTTTAAGAACTGTTGTAAATGTTTTTAATCAACACTATTCTGCTGTTGATTTTAATTTGGCTTTATGTTCTCAAATAGTTTTATTCCTTGCAATTGGTTTTATCTTAGTTTTACTTTTCACTGTCTTTTTATTTTTGTTTTAATGCTTGTATTTCATGTACACCTCCAAGAGAAGGTGCACAGATGATGACGAAGACAACGATGACAATGTCAATGACAACGACCACACAGCAATGATGATGATGACATACTAGGCCTGAATCATAGTTCAGGGAAGCTTCAGTTCATTCATCCTTTTTTTAAATCACATGTACACAGTCCTCCAAGGAGCCTGAGGAGGCATTCTAAGGAAGAAGCACAGCTCACAGACAAATTAATTTGCTTTACTACAACTGACCAGAAATGTCCCAGGTGAACACTACAGAACCCACCCTTCTCAGAGCCTGGCTTGAGTGCAAAGACTCAAACATACAGCCAGATTTTGTGTTCAGCCTACAAGTTAAAAAAGTCTAAATTCAGAGCTTCTGTTTTTACATTAAGAGAAAGAAAAAATGTAGCCCTAGATAAGATGCTTAGCATCTTCAAGAAAAGCAATAATAGAAGCTCAGCTGAAACTTGAGCAGGCATCCTGCACAAAGGTGAATTGTTCAGTAATGCCTTACCTGATTATTTCTAAAGTTGATTACCAGGAAGGCCATATGCTTCTCCACTTCACCACAAACAATAGAGATCTTGAGAGTTAAATAATATCAGAACACCATTATATCTTAAACTGTAAAATGAAGCATCCCTCAATTTCCAGTTGAGTGAAACCAAACTAGCAACCTTTGGTACACAAAAAGATCAAGACTCAATATGCTTGCCAGTTTCCACTACACAGCTTTTACAGAAAAGTAAGCAAGAAACTCTTCCCTCCTACTAGGGTAGCCATGTGTCCTCTTTTTTAAAGAGCACAGAGTGCTATTTGAAGGGCTGCCAGAGGATCATCCTCTATTTGAAGGCATTCTTTAGTCAAAGAGCTGTGCTCTGACTCTGGTTTAAAGTCAAAGGACCTTAACTGTTGCCCATTCACAGTGAGCCCCTTCAGAGCATACTAAACAGGCAAGCACAAAGGTAGTCACCTGGTCGCAGTCTTCCACACTGTTAGGATTAATTCTATTTCTATTTATTATTTTTAAAATTTGCATCATAACACTTTCATTAATGTATGCAAATGTAATGCAAATTACTGCTAACATTAGACCTCTTTTTGGATGATATATTTCCTCTTGTTTGGTAGCTAATAAATGGCCAACCTTCTTTCTTTTTGCATGTATATCCTGGATCCAGCTATAGAGTATTACATAATGATTGCAATTATATTTTTCCTACCTGAACACTCTCACTGGTTTAAAGAAATGTCTGGCTGCCATTTTAAAGCTTGCAAAACAAAGCTCTCAAATTTTGGTCCTGTTCACACATCACAGCTACTCAGGATTTATTTAAAGCTTGAACAGCCAAGATAAATAACTCATTGATGCTCCATTGCTGGATTGTTTATCATGACAACTTCAAAAGGTTATTGTGGAAGGAAGAATCCAGACATGTAACCCAAACCATGGTTTACAAGTCTGGGTTGTTCCTTCCACAAATGCCTAAAATTCAGACCTGGAGAAAGCACAACCATGAAATATTTAGCTCTACATGTAGGAGCAATTAGAGACCAGCTCATTTAACCCAGTTTCATTTGCCAGTATTGTGATGACATGTAAATCATGTCACAAAATACCAAAGTGAAGAACATGGAAATCTGCCTTTTCAATCTATAACTGCGGTTTCAAATGAGCCATATGGTCATTTGACATCCTGCAGAAAACTTAATTTTATGAAGATAAGCAATTTGGAAAAGCAAGTGTAGCACTCTGACCAAATAAATAAAAGGTGGTTACATTCATTTTAATTGTATTTTCAGAGAGAGAGAGAGAGAGAGAGAGAGAGAGAGAGAGAGAGAGAGAGAGAGAGCGCGCGCGCGCGCGCGCGCGCGCGCGGGAGATTATGTGTCTGTGTTTACAATCTTAATTTACCAGGGATTCAAATTCTCTTCACCTTTGTTCTATCTGAAAAGTAATGCCTCAAAGAAGTGAGCACAAGATGAATATCCCAAGCCAAATTATTCTAATTTATCCCAACTGAGTAACCAGGCAGGGTGAAGGGGAAAAAAGATGTGATAGCCACATCAACCCACATATGAAGGTTAAGGGGGTTAGTTTTAGTGTCACACCATCTGCTGAAAACATCACCTCATAGTCATTATCAGCTACTTTAGCAACTTATTTCACCACATTAGTCCTGATGGGAACCATTCCTGTGTGAAGAGCAGGGTCAAACAAGGGGAGACAAAGGACCAAACTAGCATATGCCTTTTGCAAAACAAGTCTTCAATACATACCCAATGATCATTGAAGTCAGCTTGCAAAAGCAATGAAAAAAACTGAATCCACTTGGACTTTGAATCATGCAAGACGTGTACAGTATGATTAAAGGGGTTTTTTGTGGCAATACAATTAAAATGAATAAAAATGCTCCCTCGGCACTGAACCCTATACAAGATCACCCATCTTTCCAGGATAACTTAACATTATCAGCAAGGGACAGGTATGACTTGAACATCACCTATACATGCATCAAACCAACTTAGTCAGAATGAAGGGAGCACATTTTGGAACCTAGAAGCATAAAACAGAAGACAAGCATAACAGTTTTGTTCTACTGACAACTGGTTTTATTCCAAAACTGTGGGCACAGACTTGTTCTAGCAAGCTTCGTTCCAGCACACAGCACTTCTTGCCAATAGCTGGCACTACTAGCTTGGAAAGCCAAGAATCTACCACGTATCAACTCATGGGTGGAGGAAGCATCGTGTTTGCCTACTAAGGAATGGATGGCTTACAAAAGACAGCCTTATAAATGTTTGCAAATAATCTGGAATCTATTTCTTAAAAACATGCTTGGTTGCAGAGATTCCTCTAAGATTCTCACTGACCTATTCTGTTTCTGCTTTTGATGTGCCGGCATATGTATAACCCGTCCCTGTCTTAAAAATGCAGCAACCATGCTAATTGTGCTGCTGAAGAATGAGAAAATGGAAGATTAACAACATGGACCTATGGAAACTAAGTTCACATGTGGGAGCTTCTGTCCAGAGTTCCAGCCAAGCAGCTATAGCCTCTTACAGGAGACTCTGTTCCATTCATCCCTCACCTGGTTCCCCAACACCAACATCATTATATACCCATTGAGCATGCCCAGTCTTTACTGAGCTCATTTAGAGAGAGACTGCCCCAGCTTAGGGCTTTCTTTTCCTCAATGGTTTTGGTACTTTGGATTCTTGCAAGACTGTTGATACCCTGCTTTCTGTGTGGGGGATGCTTCTATGTTGTTTCTATTTGCTTTTGTAGTATTTTATATGTATTGCCTAGCTGTATATTTTTGTATGATATTTGTTCTAAGCACTGCCTTGAGAATGTTTTGCCCAAAAAGAAGGTCTAAACATAATTTTAAACAAAATAATAATACAAATTCTATGCTTGGAAAAGTAACTGTTGAAATATGGGGTATCTCCTGTAACTCAGAAGGGGGTATATTTGCAATGTAAGGGAAGGAAAGTTTTTACAGAAATATCTAATTCTTGCTTATTTTGATGCTCTTTTTGTATCAAAGCTAAATAAATGATAAATACAAGACCTCAGAAGTGACATACATGGAATTATCCTATGTTATCCCCACAGGACCACACTGGGCAATAGCTAGAGAGGTGGATTTGTTGCAGTGGCATGTACTCAAGTTATAATTTGTCAATATGAGAACATATGCATAAAACTCAGGTTCACATGTGCCTTTACATACTCTGCACAAACCACATTTTGTAATCAATTCTGGTTCAGAATGCTGTTTTGATGGCAAAACATGCTTTGCCATCTTTTGATGACACAACTAACTACAGTTTGTTGCAAATTCAAAGTAAATTTTCTTCCCCTCATATGGGAAGGAGCGGGCCTAAGGATCACCACAGATGGTTTGCAAACCCTTTTAGACTGTTAGAACCATGTGAACTGAACCAGTGACTCGGTTAGCCTAATAACAGGCTGGTTAACATGCTAACCCTGCTGTGTGTGTCATCTGTGCATTGTCTGGTTTTCTTAACTGCCAGGCACAGTGTCAGGAAGGCTGAACCTGAAAGGACAAGTGGGTGGAGTGGTTAACAAACCATGCGAAACCCATGGGCTCTTGTAGGTTTGCCAGGTCATTTGCTAAGCACCCCACCAAGTCACTCTGGTTGGATTTGGACATCAGAACAAGCCATTCTTGACAAGGGAAATTTGGTCAATTAGGAGGGACACACACAGGTAAAAAAGTCACCATGCTCTACCAACCATACCTGCGTCATGTGCATTAACCCAATACATTTGTTTGCTGTTCCTAGATTAACCAAAGCCTCAATGTCCTTGTGTCCATGTTAGCCTTCATTTAACAAGGTTTCTAAGCCTCACAGACCTGGGGAAAATCCTTCCTACACATAAACAAACAGGTGTAGTATACTTGTTTGTCAAAAATGATACATTATAAGGATCCCTAACCCATCAATTCATCTCTGGTGAACTTAGACAGCACAGATGTGGTCAAAAGCCTTGATATTATTCATCTCTCAGAGGCCAGAACAGCTGGTTTCACCCAGCTGGAAGACTCCATTGGGGGAAAAAACTGAACACGGTCACAATCATATGTGGCTTCTATGAGTAAATGCACAACGAAAACAAAATTTTCAACTATGATTTGGAGCTGCTTGATGATTTTTCTTTTTGCAACATCTTTCAAGAATGCTGGACTTGAATCAAATTGCACAAAAGGCATCAGAGGAGAAATGCTACTATTTCCACCAGTCCCAATCTGGTTTTCATTAGGTTCAAATAAATATTAGGCAACATAAAAATTACCTAATTAGGGTTCCTGCCAGCCATATGTTCTTCCATGACATTCCATTCCATTCCACCCCCACCCTGTTTTCTGTATTTTCTTTGCAACGGTCAATCATCATTTCACCGCCACTATGAAAGTTCACTTCTTAGCAGGCTGTTTTGCTCTTCCCCCCCCTAAAATTTCTTGTTCTTCTCAAAACTCGAGGTCACTCAAATCTATTCATTTTCTTTAAAATGGTCAATGAATTTATTTTAATATTGCTATCTAGACTTTTTCCCTCTTGCAAGGAACCCAAAGTCATCCTCTTCATTTGATCTTCACCAGAACCATGTGATGTGGGTTAAGCTTGATAGTCTGTGATTGGCAGAAAGTCATTCACTGAGTTTCATGGTTAAACGGGCCCTCTAAGTTTTTAAGGGTAGAACTTTAAATACATCCCTCCTGAACATGGATTTTATGTATCCCTTGTTATTTATATATATTGTTATTTTGGTGAAATAAGGAGAGAGAGAGAGAGAGAGGGAGGGAGGGAGGGAGGGATTTCTACTATATAAGGTAGGCTAAAAGGGAGAGAAGGCTCATGTAATCCCCCTTGGGTTTCCTACAGTGATGATGATGATGATGGTCACTCAAATCCTCTTCAGATGACACTGTATTTTCAAAGAGGTCCAAAGAGTTCATAAGCCTATTCTAGTGTGAGCTGAATTTTATGCGTCAGTCCATGAACCGCCCAACTTTCCTGGACTCCCAGAGTGGCAGAAGTTCATGGATGCTCTAGTTATGCTCTAGTTTAAGCATGGATGCTTAAAACCAGGATGCTCTGGTTTTAAGTCCAAACTTCTGAACTCCCTTAGTCATTAAGGATCCATTCTCAGGATCAGAAAATTCAGAATATGCATGGCAAAAATAAAGGCTCTAATGCAGACTCATTTGAGAAATCCTACTGAAGCTCAAGTTGAATTTATTTTTTTTTAACAAAGAGAGTCTCCATCCCTCATGGCTAGCTTCAAGTATGTGGTACTGTTCACATACTTCAAGAGAGGTATGTGAACAGTATTACTTGTCGGGTAGGGGGAAAGGAGTTGAAATAACCAAGAGTACACCCCAATCCCTCCTTGCAAGCCAAATCTTTACTTTTTCCCACTACTCATTTTTTTTGGCTATCAAGCATCACAGGACCCTATTCCTGCTTCCCTGATATTATCTCTTATGAGGTAGCAAGTTAGATTTTAATTAATAATGCAGCATGAATAATTATATTAATTCCTTTCTGCAGCACGATTACTGGCAGTCCCCAGGTTATGAACAAGGTCCATTTCTAAGAAGTCAGAAATTCATCTTTAAGTAAAACTTGTATGTAATTCAGATCACATATAGTCAACCTGCCATATTCATATGGGTGCAGGACCACTGTGAAAGTGGAAAAACCACAAACATCTCTAGGCTTCCTCCCACCCTCACCCAAACTCACCAGTGCCTCCTTGTTCCAGCAAGGAAATGACAGAGAGATGTCCCTCCTCAGGTGGGGGAACAGGAAGCAATGTTTTAGAGGGTTCCCTCTCTCCCCCTTCACTTGCTCTCTATGGTGATGATGATCTTCCAAAGTAATTTTAAAAAAATAATAGGCTTATTAAGTACAGGTTGTTTGTAATTTGGACATTTGTAACTTGGGGACTGCCTGTATCTGGAAAAGTTGGAGTTTAAAGTTGTCGAATTCAGGGCATCCTGCTCAGTGCTATTTCTACAACTATTTCCAAGTTGAAGCATGAGACCCTCCTTCATGTGGAAGAAGAGAAATGTCAGCCATCAGAAATACAATAAGGGTTATCTATAGTTAGCTAGTCTCTTAGAAGAGAGCTCAAAGTTGTTATTAAATTAAGTCTAGCCACATCTGTAACAAAAGTCGATCATTTTTCCCGTATTTGCAAGGAACAGTATTTGCAAGTAAGGTCAAGCATGGCATCAGTAGCAAAACTGGGGAGAATATTCAGAAGGCCTCCTGACTCGCCACCCACTCTCCCTGCCCTTGAAAGCTGAAAAGGAAGAAACAATCTCACAAAAACACAATTTATCATTCTCTCAATTAAATGCCTAGCCCAGGCAGATAGTAATGCGGCAGATACAGTATGTATATTTAAAAGGCCCTAAAAACAGGGGCTATAGGAAGCACTAATCCCAAAGGTTCCTAATTTGGGAAGTAACACAGCAGCACTAGTCGACTTTGCAAGTTGTTTTCAAATGAGGCAGCAGAAGGAAAGTGAGCAGGAATGGATTTTGAGGGTGAAACAATCAAGCTAACTGTGGAGGGCTGTATCAGACAGAGAGGAACTATCATATCAAGGGAATTTCACCTCTCTTAATTAGGTCTTGCAGACAATTCTATTACTGGTTGTGTGTTTGGTCTTTTGCCTCCCAGGGGTAGCTACAGAAACAAAAAGAGGCCCTCTGTTTGTGCCAAATCTCATATTCTAGCAGAAACAAGCTACTGCTGATCAGACAGCAACATACGGTAGCTACTACAAAAACAGCAACCAGTTTCTAGAATCAAACCTAACTGTATTGTCTACCATCTTTTCTCCCAAGAGACAAGATTTTTTTGAGAGCAAATATGAATGAATGAATGAATGAATATGGGAATGAGAGAAAGAATACATATTTTCTAAAGAAATAAATCAAAGACTTTGGAGATTATTATAGTCAGCCAAAGGAATCATTAAAAGGATGAGTAGGCACTTCTCCAAGAAAAATTTTTGTTCTACGAGAACTACTAAAGAACTGCAAATTAAGTTTTCACTACAGTAAAAAACCAACTTTTCTTCTTGTGTGGAACAACTGTTTAAAGTGATGCCTTCTTTTTGGAATTTAGAACTATTCTTTCTTATTGCAAAAACTGGCCATAAGATATGTTACTCTTAAATGCATAATATTCTATCAGTCTATCAGACTGTTCTGTAGAGTACTTTTTAAACATAAAGGTGTAATTAATTTCACTTTGTTAAAACGCTCATATATCTCAGGTTCATTTCATATTCTAAACTGTTGCTGCAGAATCCAACCCATATAGCCTGTAATATATGCAGTTTACCTCTATCTATTGTTGTTTTTAAACCCTTTCACATCACCATGGTGTAAGACTACATAGATACTGAAGCTAACGAGGACAGCCCTCATAACAAAAATTTATAACCAAGAGTTGAAGTGTTTTTGCAACCCCTGGTTGAAATACTCAGAATTTTGCTAAAAGAAATCAAAAATTTCTTGCAAGTTAATATAAATTGAACACAGGGGATTTGCCACTAAAGACCTTGTTCTGCACAGGACAGCAAGGAGCAAAATTGAAATGGAATGTTACTGCACATACATCAGGAGGGACAGAACCCAGTGCCTTGTTTTAACGATCAGTTCTAGATTTGCCACTCAGCACTATGATAACCTATTGTATTGATCACTCATTTATATGGTACTTAAAATCGCATTCATTACCTCTCCCTGACAATCTGCAAGAATAAAACCTATTCCCATATTATATATGGAAGCTGAGATAGTAACTGCTTAAGGCCACCTACTAAATATACAGCTGAATTAAGAACTGAACTTGGGCCAAGTCTGGCACTATCTACCAGACCATCCTGTTCTCTATGCTTTCACTGTCCAACATAAATAATCCTTCAGAGGGGAAATGTATACAGCAGGGGTGCACAGGAAGGCTGTGCCAGATACACATATGGAGAGGTGGAATTGTGGCACTAAGGCGGTTCAAATCGTGGTGAGTTACAGTACTGGGAAAGATGCAGACTCTTACAGCAATAAGAATGTGATAAATAAGCAAGAGAGATTTCCTCTTGCATCTGCAAAATTCCACAAGCCATTAAGTTTACATTTTCTAACTATAATACATTACTTATTTTCCAAATTTGCCAAATGTGACTGCAAGCTAAGATCACTACAAGAAACCCAGAAACCACTTCCCCAAGAGGAGGAAGAGGAGGAGGAGGAGGAGCCATAAGCAAACAAGGTCAGAAATAGATGTGAGAGGTATCAAACATTGAATTAAGTCTCATTTGCTTCTGCTGAGTATGCAAAGCCACCAGGTGTTAGGATCAGATGGGTAAAAGTACAGAGGGGCAGAAAGAAAGAGAAAGATTATCTATTATCTCTGTGCCCCTCTATAGAAGTTGTTTTTCAGCAAAAGCTTTTCATGCAATGGCCAGCTTTGGTTTTGCTTCACTGAGGTCTCCAAACTTGAGATGAACAAATTTGTCAAGCTGAGTCTCACTCAACTACTCATTTCCCCAGAGCTAACCATTCCTGTTCTATATCAGACTGCACTTTTGTCCACATAAAAATTTATGCCCTTATTTTAAAACTCTGCTGTATTATGCACACTTTCACAACTGTGCATATTTTCACCACTTAATGAAGCATTTACATGCATCTTTAAAAGTGTGGACATTTTGGGACACATGTCTGTATATCAGCATTGGATATGAACAGATTTGGATGGCGAACATTCCAGTTCAGAACATGTGAAGTTGCTAAGTTTGCACTGAAATGCAAACTAGATTTTTCACTCATGCCTATAGTGCTTTACGATAGCAGAGGTTCCCAACCATTTTGGACACATGGGTATATTTGGGAATTCAAGCAATTGTTGTGGGAATCACCAAAAACATCTAATCAGTGAATCATTGTTTCAGCATCTTCCTGTCACAAGTATGGGTCTTAATTCACGTGGCTTGCTGTTATATGTGAACCAGATCAGTGGCACTGATAGGAATAAACACAGTTCCCCAGTCTTTCAACTTCACAATCCCACCTTTATTCTGGGTTTCTAAAATAGAGATCTGGCAATTTTTTTCTTTCAGTCTCTCTTTATTCTTTCAGTCTCTCTCTTGGGTTTAGACTTCAACTAGAAGCCAAACAAGAAATTTCTCTTCCCTTCTAGATATATAGCCTTGAGAATTAGTCAGAAGTTGCCTTGAGGGCTCTGATGTAACAAGGCCATCTCCTCAGAAAGGGCAGGCACTAGTTTCTCTGAAACTCTAATCAGAAACAGCAATGTGTTCTTTTATCTCACTGAGAAACTCAATGCATCTAGTATAAAATGCCACAGTGACAATGGTTGCCATCTTAATCTCAGATGTAAATAAAGGCTGTAGACCTTGCTATCTTGCAAAAGGTTCAGGGTAAGGTTTGGCAAGCCATGCCAAAGCTCTTGCAGCCACCCACTGCATTTCTATGGCATGTGCAGCATGGAAGTGAGCTATCTGCCCCTCCTCTAATAACCCACTTGCTTGTCTGCACAGAACAACACATATTCACCTGCTTGAAATTCCTGTGGCTATTGATTAAATACAAGGCTGATTTTATATCTAGACAGAGAACTCTTTGAGCAGTGTAACTTGCTGTTAGAGTGCGCAAGATCTCCAAGCAGACAAAGGGCTAGGCTAAACATTCTGCAAAATTCTCCAGAAAACAGCCTGGAAGCAGTGCAAAGGAATAGGTAATAGGAAGGTGTTTACCATTCTCCTACCTGACACTTCATTCTTACACACTACCTTCTCTTCTGCCAACTATCTGATTGCCATAGTTGGGGACTGAAGTGCAGAGCAGCAGCAGGACAGCTAAGCACATCTCCATTTAACCAAATCGTTACATTCTGAATGTCCCTCTTCCCTCTGCTTCTTAAAGTATACCCAGTTTTAGACTTTCAAACCTCTAGTCCAACTTTCTAAAGATGAACACCACCACAAAAAACATTACATGATCCATCAACCTGAGGTTACTAAATCTCTCCTTGTGTACAACCCTGTGACACTAACCGCCATAGAGCAAATGTCAGAACTATGCTCAAGTCTAGGATCGAACTATCTGCAAATGTGGGTCACCATCAAATACCTGTAATATTTCCATGATTTTTTATAGGTAGTCATGACAGATGCTGAACTCCTGTTGCTCTCATGTGTAGACATTCTCCAGGGTTTTAGGGACTATCAACTAGCAGCCTAATAGTACCTTCTTGTAGCTACTTCCTTCTGTTCTTTCCTTATAGAGCTTCCATGATCTGAAGTAAGGCTGCAGAGGACAGCCTAAAGAGGAAAACACACAGTTTGCCCATTCTAGCAGAACATCCCTTAGGAACACCTACCATATCCACCTGGAATGTGAATACAACAGCCCATGGTATCCTCTGAAGACACCACAGCTTTCAGTGAGCATCTCCAAAGAATACCTGGCTGGCTAGAAGTTGTGGATGACTTCCCAACCACACTGAATCTCCTTTATACTGATGGCAAACTCATTCTCCACCTGTGGATCCTTATGTAGCCAAAACAACACTATCCTAATACAAGAAAGAAGTACCTGCTGGTTTTGGGGGAAAGCAATATAAATATTTAGGGAGAGCAACCACCACCCTAAAACAGGCCAATGAGGACAGAGCAAGCTGAGTGAGCTCAGAATGCTAGTTGCGTAATGTGGGAGAAAACAGAGATGATGAAATGGAGCACCCTGGAAAAAGGCAGGGCTAACTGGCAGCATGGAAGCAGGAATCCTCAACATTGCAACGTTTCGTTGCAGATCCTGCTTGTGGAATCATTATGCATTCTTTTAATACATGTGTTTAAACTGGCAGCACAAACAGGGTATGTCTGTGCTCATTCCTACTGCAAGCACAAGCAAGTACACATGGAGATAAATCTGGCAAGGCTACATAGGCTACTAAGGTTGCATTCAGACTTTTTTAGGTTGCTTCTATACAAGCTCTTCAGGGACAGACATCCATCTCCCCTCAACCCCAGGCCCAGTTATGCCACTAAATATTTAAATCATCTCCCTTGGGGCAGAGGGTTTGTAAAACTAAATAAATAAATCCTGGTAGTTCAAACTGCACCCTCTCCTCAGATGACATGCATTATTAATCTGTTAAATATGTGCCACCAGGATGAAGTATGAGATCCTATAATAACATCAGCACTTAGTCAATTTCCATAGGTAATCAGGTCTCTCAATGCCCAACAAAGATCTATTGACAAAGGCATAATAATGATGAATGAATAATAGGAATGGCTTTTTAATATATCCCCCACCCCCCACACACACAAGTTTTGAGAAAGAACACATCATGCTTGCTATTTTCAAAAGCATTATCATCCTATCACCGAAACCAAAAACTTCAACAGAAAATATATAGAACCGTTAAAACACCTCTAACAAAACACCAAACACCAGGTGTTTCCATCCAGCAGTCAATCCAGAAATGTTTGATTTCTAGCTGTACAGTACTTCAGTTCATAATTCCATAACTAAGAGATCATCTGAGTACCCAAGATGGTACCTAATACCTACTTCAAACTTGCACCTCTTTCCAGTGAAATTAAGGGGCAACGGATGACAATCTCTCTCTCCTTGCTTGCTTATTCTCACTTGCTTACCAGTCAAGCAGTAAACTAAGTAGAGACATGCTAAGTAATGTACATATTAACATAGTCTCCTGGTAATTTAGAGCTTCTGGTTCTCAGCAGATCTGTTTGCATCTAGGACAAACCATCTTGTAAGGCAAGATACAGAAAACCAGACATAGGTTATTCAATAAGAAATACACTGACCAAAGGGTCAGAAGACCCTGGTACTCCAAGCTGCAGTTAAAAAAAAATCATCTTAAATTGACAGACGTGCAAAACAACCTGCGATAAATGTAGTCACTTAAAAGTGATCTCTGATTTCAGGGTCACGAGTGGTTTCATAGCCTCAAATTAGGTAATGTATTCACATAAGGATTACAGACAGGCGTGTGATCTTAAGTGATTGTCCATACAGAGCTACTCCAGGGCACAGCACCTTCTTTCCTTGTTTAGAAGCAAATATAAATGCTACCTTCTCTATGAGGCTGAAGATGTAGCTTTTCTGTGGATAAAGGAGAAATTTTCACACAGATACATGCAGATATTTCAGATTGGCAAAAATAAGCTATCAGGAACCTGTGGTGTTCACTTTAGCTGTACTGGCAGTAAGTTCCTAATTCTCCTGCAGTGGCAGATTATTGCATGATGTGTGTTTTTCTTTTATCTCTCTGTTACTACAGGTGGATCCAGTCATGCGCAAACACTCAGCTAAATATAGTTCTAATGTTTTATCTAAATCTTATACAAAAAGAAAGAGAAGTCAAAAGGTAGGGCTATGAAATTGAACAGATAAAGGCAGAATCAGTTCTCAGCAGTACCCATTAGGTCCTGTAAGTCAATAAAAGCAAACTGGCAGCAATGCAGGACCATGTCCCCAGCAGGCTCCTTTGGGCCGGTGCCCCAAACCCATCACTTTACTTTCTCTTATGTACTGGATAGCCTTCACTCATGGGCAGAAAGTGGAGACAATGTGGCCGTGGGGGCAAAAATAAGGGCAAAAGAGATATGGCCTCCAATATCATTTGCTCAGTCCACTGTATTACAAATTGTCTTGTCTTTGGCAGGAACACTGACAGAAGAAAGAAACATGTCCTGATTATCTTAGCAAATGCATGGCCCCAAAACACAGATTCCCACAGACTGCTTCTCTCCCACCAGCTAGGTTCGGTTTCCATTTCAAAGCCAGGATTGGAGGAGCACCTCTTAAAAGAACAAAGAAGCATCTGCAAATACCGCACTGTTACAGACTGATTTTCCACTCTTTTCATTATCATTACAAGAGAAACAAGGAATCGGAAACCCATGATTTCCTCATAATTTCTAGTCTGGCCCAAACACTGCTCCCTGTATACAGGAATTTTGCTCAGCTTCTGTACTGCTGAGTGCTCTCACATAAGGGAATGCCAAATAAGGTTCCAGTTCACTCCATACAGAAACATACCCCAACTTGTTCCCCTCTTATCACCCCAGCCAGCTTGACAGATGGTCCCACATAATAAAAGGTGTGGTCCAGTACACAGGGAAGGCACCAGGTTCATGAAGGCTGCCAGTGAGTATACGTGAAATGTAAAATGTGGCTAAGTAATGCCACACATTATAGAGCTTTCTGCAAGTTTAAGAAATATTTCCTAGATAAGCATGATACTTAGAACTAGTAAGATGTGAATAGAAACTATATCTGCCTCAGCCGTGAAAGATATAAAGCAGGGTTTCAAAGTCTACCAAGTCTGATGCAACAGGGAAGCTGCGTTTGCCTCCCAGCATATCACTTCCTGAGTCAATTCAACAGGAAATCCACATGTAGATGTGGCCTATCTTATTTGGCAACCCTTACTTCCTGCTCCAAAAAAAAAGGCTGAGTATGTTACACATGCACAGTTATTTTAGCTGACAAATCATCTGCCATTTAAAGTCACTGATTAATCAATCAAGTTTGAATAAAATGTGCGTATTACCAAAATCTCAATATAAATGTTTTTGAGACACTGAATGAAATGGAAACATACCATTTAATAAATTAAACCTACAGCTCAGTTAGACAGAAAGGCCAAGTTTAATGTTTGCCTTTTCACTGCATATGCCAGGCATTCACCAGAAGCAAAACAGCCTTGGGGAGGAAACCAAACACATGTACCCTTTGCTCACTGCTTCAGGAGAGATGCACCGGAGGCCAGGTCAGTTTGCCCAAACCGTGGCGCCTCCAGGTGTCTTGGCCTACCGCTGCTGCTGTCCCTCCCCAGCGGCCATGGTGCCTCAAACTGATGGCAGTCGCAGCCAAAGAGAACAGGTTGGGAAACAGATGCTGAACTAGGTGATTCAGCAGAGTTTGCATAATCTTGGCTTCAAAAACAAGCCCCGTTTTTGCCCCTGCGGCTAATAAGTTAATGAATACTTTAGTTCAACCTTCAGCAACCTGGCAAGGTCCAGATGCTGAAGGCCTGTAAGGACAGCATGGCTAGCTGTGGAATGCCGAGAGTTTCAGTCCAACCCATTTGAAGGGTTTCAAGTTGGTGAAGTTTGACTTTCTTGCTTTATCTATTGACTGAAATGTAGAACTTCTGGGATGGTGAGAAGTTCAGTACACTGCCAAATAAAATGTTCCACCTTGCCTTCTAGTTCCCACATTTGTTAAACTAGTTAAGCCGTTGCATAGGCCAGTGTGTTCCCAGGCTTCCCTAGACACAATAGGCCAACATGTGTGCCCCAGAAACCTATTTAATCATGACCTCTGCTTATGTTCGGTCATGAACAGCAATCCTCTGGAGAGAGCCAAGCTGCCAATAGCTTGGCTTCTGCGTGAACACTGTACTGCTTCTTGGAAGCAGGTGTTTACAAATAACTTTTTTAAAGGAAGAATTATCCACACCTAATTCAATAGTGGAGAACAAATACTTACTGACAAGCAGAAATGTTGTGAAAAGCTGAAACACCCTTCAACTGAATATACTTGCAATATCTGGTGGACTAGAATGAGTTAAAAGATCTTCATGCTTGTTCATTAATGAAGCAAATGTGCATATATATTAGGCAATCGAGCATGTCGATGAACAGTATAAATACATTTTTAGCTCCATTACTCATATGCCCCAGAGTCAAACTGCTCCCTGCCCCACGAAACTGAAATTTTGCGGTGCCAGCCAGGTTAGTTCTAAAACTGTTGGCATGAATGTACCCAAAATGGATAAAATGCACAACTGTATTGTGCAGCACTGGGGGAAGAAAGTGAAAGAGGGAAGGCAAGAAAAAGAGACCTTCCTTGCTATAATCAGGGGAGGTCAAGTTGCGGCTCACCAAATGTTTTGGCATACAGCCACAGCCAGCATATACAATGGCAAGGGATGATGGGAGTTCTAGGGTGAAACATCTGGGCCCCCAAGTTGCCCATACATGCAAACATTTTTCACTCAGACTGAAAAGAACACAGAAAAAAAAACTGTTTTAGTTTCCACTTAAATGTATATTAAATGACCATTAATGACTTGCAATTAAATGATTTCTATATATATATATTCAACACATTTCTTCCCTCAAGAATTGCAATGATGTGCACAAGAAAAGAATAATTACCACACAGTTTAGCAAGAATTTCGGTAAAATTGATATGGATCAGATATAAACTTTATGCTTGTGTCAGAGAACTGGGGGAGCACCAAAACAGGAGCCTCACATTCTGAAATGGAGCCCTTATCTAGGGATCTACATGGCCATGATCTTCAAGAGGACTTTTCAGGTACCAGTCAAAACATGTGCAAGATCAGCCTCTCTGGCTGGCTGGCAATAAGAAGTGCCCAAATTGGTTGGTTCTTGCATTAGCACAAGAAACTTTTGCCTGCTCAAGTTTGGGATCTGGAATTGGTGCAAAGCCTTGATTCAAAGTCCCAGCTTCAGATCTGAGATTTGGGCATGGCCTGGCTAGAAACTTACTCCTGTTAAAAAAGGGCACCAGGTTAAAATCAAGTATTCAGAGAAGCCTGGTTTTACCCTCAAGTTCAAGACTCACCTCCAGCTCACATTCCCACTAACTCATCCACATGTCAAAACCAAGAAGCAATTTACAGCATCATTGTTCTTAAGGACTGAATCTGCAAAGTGCTAAGAGGATCTTCATGCCTGGAGATTTCCAAGATAAAACTGTGGCCCCAGTTGGTCCAACAATTCAGGGAAGCACTGTGAATGCAATCTGTAGGCAGGAATCCATAATGGAAACTCAATGACTGTCACTGAAAATAGTCTTACTGGTGAGTGATTTCTCAGAACATCATAGATGCATAGTTAAACTCTAAAGCTATAACCAAATTAAATGATTATGTGAAACAATAATGACAATAAATAGCAGGATTTACTACTGCAGATTAGTAGTAAGTGGTTGCTGAAGCCAAAAGATGTGACAGGGATGGATCCAACATAAGGTGATCTCCTGACCCAGCCTCCTGATCTATAAGGCAAGGGCAAGAACAAAAAGGCAGGAATTTCTTTAAATTTCTTTCAAACTGATGGCAGCTTTTCCCCTCTGCAAGGATGGGGGACCGATTAGGATCATCCACACCTTGAGGTTAATCAATCCAGAGAACTTCCAGAAGGTCTGGGGAGGGGGGTTCTAGCTGACATGGCTGGCACTCCTGTTGAAACTGTGGTTGATCTGTGGAATGCAGAAACGCCTGGTCAGTTTTCACAACTGCTCCTGAGCATTCACTCTGCAGCTGAGCTCAAATGGTTCCACGGGGTACCCTTGAACTGAAAGCAAATGAAAGTGAGGGAGGCTCAAGCACAAATGGAGAACTCCTAGTAGATGTAATCAAGCTTTGGTATGTGCCTATAATGAGGCACACTTAAAAGAAATGAGGGCAGCAAAGAAACATCACCCTCTCTATTCAATCTTCTATTTACTGCTCAGTGGAGCTTTTCAGGCTTGTCCACAGCCTATTACACGCTGGCCTCAAGGACATACTAGACCAGTGTGAGGCCCTCTGCAACGAATTTGCTAGGCACTTTCAGGATAAAATCCACTCGGATTAGACTTTAGTGTTACAGCATCTGAATCAGGCGAGGTACCCAAAGCACAGCCCCATTCAGTTGCACTGGATGAGTTTCAGTTGGTATAACTCGAGGACACTGATAGGATACATACTTAGATAGGTTCATGCTGGATCCTTGCCCCTCTTGGCTGGGCTAGGGAAGGGGTTAATGTCTTCTTGTAGGAAGGATGTCTGAAAGAGGTGATGGTGAGACACTCCTCCAGGAATCCCCTCTGGATTTGGAAGCTCTTAACCAGTTTAAACTGATGGCAAATTTTCTTTCCTGGGCAAGGTCCCTGAACATGTGGTGACTGATCATCTGGGACCACTGGAGTTTAAACTAGATTTTGGCATGGAAACTGCTTTGATTACCCTGAAGGAAAGGAACCAGGGGAATGATCTAGTTGATATCCATGGATTTCTTACCAACTTTCTATAACATCAACCATGATATCATTTTACCATGTCTAAGCTGAGAGGAGGAGGCACTGCATTGTTGTCATTCTCCTTCTACTGTGCTATGGCCAGTTCCAGACGGTGGTGCTTGAAGGATATTGTTCAACTCCACAGATTCTCCAGCACAGGGTTCCCCAGACATTGTTTTTGCCCCTTATGCTATTAAACGTCTAAATGAAAGTGCTGAGTGGGGTCTGAGAGTTTTGGAATATGCTATCATCAATATGCTCTCTTTCTCCTTCTCTTCATCAGATGAGGTCGTGGATGTGCTAAATCAATGCTTGGCTGCAGCAAACGACTGGAGTTCAACTAAACTGAAACAAACTGAAGATCAGTCCAGACAAGATTTGGCACCTGGTTAACACTGCCTTTTTCTCTGAGGGATTCAGTGGCATGGGGGAGGGGACATTTACGACAGTCTAGTTGTACTGAAATTGTTTTTAAGTGCTTAAATTATTTTAAGTCATGTTTTAAATTTTGCCTTTTGGAATGTTATTCTGTCTGTAATATATTCATGGTCTGTGTTTTTATGAATTATTGTGAACTGCCCAGCAAGCTTTGGCTATTGGGAGGTATAGTAATGCAATACAGTGAAATGAAAATCCCAGCAGGCTGTATGAAAACAACGAGAGGAGTAAGCATGCCAGCTCTGTGGCAAGTCTTCACTTTTTCCTCTTCCCTACCCAGTCCCATTTCCTTGGAAGTTGTGGTTTTTTAAATTGAAACCATGCAGCAGGGGCTATCTTGTATATAAGCTGCTCTAGAAACCCTTTTGGCTGAGAAGCTGGATAAAAAGAGCATAAATAAATAAGGAAAAATAAGAAAGAACAGTAAGCTGAGGGCTGAAGGCCACTTTGCATGTTACACTGTTTTAGGTATGGTTCAACTATACATTTGAAATGATGAGGCATGGATTTCACAAATACTGATTAGTTGCAGCACCCTGCTGTGGGTATACTCAATGGCAAGCTTTGCCTGTCTGAAACAAGTGACCGTATCTTGACCGTATGGTCAAGACGCACCTGACCATAAGATGCACCTAGTTTTTAGAGGAGGAAAACAAGAAAAAAAAATACTCTGAATCAAATGGTTTACTAAACTATTTAATAAACTATAACAGAATACAGTAATACCGTATTTCAACCTTGTAAAGTGAACAGCAGTCAACAGTGGCATTAAGAACCATCATCACTGTCATTAACAAGAGAGAGACTTTAAAGTTCGAGTACTCTTCTAGTTTTCATTGAACCCATAGAACTCATCATCACTAGAGTCAGAATTTATTAAGCTCTGTTGCTCACAATCACTGGCATCACTTTCTTAGTCAGTAGTGGAATTACTGAAGGAATCCACAATCTACACCAGTTATACAAGAGCTGCTGCAGACAATTCAATAACAAATCTAAAAAAGCCAGTAATGTCCACGCTGCCCTACTAGTAAATAATAGAAAAAAACTTTTGACAAAAAATGAGATATTGTACGGTAAATCAAACACACAGCAGACTAAGTAGCCTTTGAAGAATAAACTTCATACACGAAGGTAATGCTGTTCAAATATCCACTGATCCTAAAAAAAAAATGTCTGATCAACTAACAGATAACTGATCCATGGAAAGCTTCCTGATAATCACAGGCACATTCCCCATCACTTCCCCATGGGCTCCATTAAAAGATGGGTTGCCATTTGAAAACACACACCAACCTGTGATTAACAGCTCTCACCTGTGCTGGAGGAGGGGGGCGGAGCAGGGCGCGTGCCGGCCAGGTGATGCCACGTGGGGCCAGCGGTGGTCTTCCGGGTGGCGCAGCGGCGGCAGGTCTTCCCAGGCGGTGGGGGTGAACAGTCCGTCTCTCCGTGCAGCCGGCGGGTTAAAGCCTGCGGCTCCTCCTCCTCCGCACGCCTCCCCCTGAGCGGCACAGCTCTCACCTGCGCTGGAGGGGGGGGGCGGAGCAGGGCTCACCGAGCCTGTGCCGGCCAGGTGGTGCCACATGGTGCAGGCGGCCAGCAGTGTACTGGGCATCGGGCACACACACATTTGCTCTATAAGACGCACAGACATTTTCCCTTACTTTTGAGGGGGAAAAAAGTGCGTCTTATACAGCGAAAAATACAATAAATGTCTGCAAGAGATAGCTGTGCTTTTGATGTCCTTTCCTTGGGGGAAAAAAAACCCACAGCTGTGCTCAAGGTTAAAGAAACATCTCTAATGCAAGAGATCTGCAATAAGCACAGTACTGAAAAGGATTAAAACAAGGAAGGAGAGAGGGCTGCAGGAGCACTGGCACTCCAAACAGATTTGGAGATTCATGTTTTGGGACCAGTGCTACGCAATAACTCATATCCTGTGTAATTGTGGGATGACAGATGTGTAATACTGCCCTACAACTGCCTGGATATCCACCATCACCTTGAATTTCTACTTAAGCTAGACTGCCAACAGTTAGATTAAAAATACAGCCTACCTTGCCAGTCGTTCTCTCAGCAAGTTTTATGTATTTCAGGGACAGTCAGCTTCTGAAGGCCAGCAGTATTATAGGGGGAACACATTTTTATCTACTTCCTATCCGCTCACACAACCCAAAGTCCTATTTTTTGCAAGACCCAAACCCTGAACGGTGATTCACAGCAGCTATACAGTCCAAAAAGAGCCATCACCTTTTAGCTCTCTGGGTCAAATGTGGTCCATCATAATTCAGTCATCCTTGCCTTTTCCCCTCAGGCAACTGTTGGCATGAGAAACACGAAGTGGTGCTACTTTCTCCATTAATCTGCAGTACAGGGTGTCCTTCTTTAGAGTGATGGTCTTGAAAAGTATTGCAGAAGCCATATAAGTGGAATACCAACTTGTTGGGAATGAGAGGGGCAGTTGTTTTCGGCATGCATTCCCAGCTTACACCGATCTGGACTCATCAAAAGGGCACGAGGTGGTGGAGGGGGGCTGGGCATGTGGGACTCTAGAATTCTGTGCGTGCTCCGAGACATCGAATTTACTGGATATATTTTGGCGAATCAAGAGCTTTTTGCAAAAGAACCATCTGTTGCCTTGAATCTGTGAAGGGCGGAAAACCCTAGCTCACGACACAATGCAACAAATCCAAAAACAAAACCCCATCACAATAGCCTAACACAAGAGGCTCCATGGGTGGAGAAAGAGCAAAGGATGAAAAAAGATCTCAAGCAGAACTGAGTATTATATTTACCAGGTCTCCCAAGAAGAGGGAAACTCTTCAAATTTAGGGGCAACTAATATTCAATCTACTCTTACAATATGTGGCTCTTGAAAGAAGAAAAAAATAATACACAGCATATTTCAGAGTGTTCAAGAAGTTCTGTGTCCATTATTTCAGTAATTCTTACAATTACCCTGTAAGCTTGGCCAGTATCATTATCCCCAGACAGCAGGTGGTAGCAGGAGACACAGAAAACTCTGGCTGTTTAAGGCCACCTAGGACGTTTGCATGTGAGGCAACAGCTGAACAGGAGGGTTTCCTTTACCACTGCATTATGCCAGGTCAGAGAATCAATAAAGAAAGAAAGCTTGTAGTATTCAGATGCGATTCATTTCCCACATTTATAGCAAATTTTAGAAGCTACTAAACTTCACCTGCCAAGAAGGTATTCACCTAAGCAGCAACGGCCCACTCATTGAAAGAACAGAGGCAACCCCCCCAGATCTGCTCACCTGCCTGCCTCTGCCACGTCCTCTCCTCAATCCCCACCTTCTTCCTTACCAGGCCCTCTTGGCTGGAACAAGGGAAGAAATCAGCCTGGCTGCCCAGCTCTCTGTAGCTCAGTAGCCATGCTAGTCCAGCCCTCCCTGGCCTCTCAGCCAGCCCACAGAATCCCATCAAAATGACTGGGTGGCTCCAGTGGAATGCCGCTTCCAGGTACAGACTATTTGAGGAATATTTTGGCTCAAGACATTCAGATTGGAATCTGAATCTCTGCAGAGATTCAAAAGCAAACGAAGCAGTGTCACAGCAAAACAAAACAAAACAAGTTATCTAGGAAGAAACTTGGAGGTTCTAAAAGTCCTCCTCCACACTGCTTGTGCAGTAACTGTGTTATATTTTGTAAGCTGATCTGCATCTTTGTGAGAAAAGCACAGAAAGAATTTTCTAAGGTAAGAAAAATAGGAAGTAATAAAAGAGCTGCACAAAGCAAATTTAAATTTGGAGGCAGGATATCCAGAAGGAAAACAAGTTCAAATGACAGCAACTGGCACTACAAGTACAGGAGACGTGGGAAGTAGGCATGTAAGCAACTTTTTATCTAATGTACTCATGACAAAATAACCCCACATGCCGCACTTCACAAATTGCATGCTTTTTCCTGCATAGCAATTATCCCGACAGAGCAAAAACATATGTGAAATCTTTTTTACACAGAGACATTTTAGTAAAAAGGATTCTATTTTGCCAAAAGCTGTCAATAAACTTACTCCTCACTTAGAAGAGAACTACATTCTTGTTTTTGCTGTGTGTCTCCTTATTCACATCTCTAAGAAACACGGCTATGCATCAGATAAGCCAACTCTGATGAATCTATGAAGTAACGTCATCTCTTTCTCCTCTGGCAAGTATGTTTACAGCACTTGCCCACTGCATTAAGTGAAGGAAGAAAAAACTTATCCGTCAATTTTTACACTCCATTTGACACAGGGGTCTGTAGCTTGCAGGTTGTGATCTACCAGTCTTATGGGAAACCTAACATTGAAATAACCTGGTCTGTTTGATTAATCTTTTGGAAGCACACATAGTAAGGACAATGCACACTACCAAACTTAACATTACCTCTTCAGCTAAGTCAGGCACTTCAGGGTACCAGGCTACAATACCTGCTAGGAAGCTACTGACCTGTTGGCCAGCAATACCCTACCTCCAGAAGTCACACAAGCACATTCCAGGCTTAAGGCCCGTGAGATTGGACAGCTGCCCCAACAATTTCCTGGTCATATGGTACCATTTGAAGCGCTACCTTGCAATTGTCAGTATTTGTGGAGAGGAATCTCTTTTTAAAACTGAAAACTTTAAACAAGAAAACTGGTGAAACAAATAGGATGAGTTTGGACAATACAAAAAGTCAGGCTGATTTTTTACCATTTTTACCTCATGGAAGTAACTAAGCAACATACCATTTTTAAATGTTTACCTTTCAAAGTGACCATGGTCACTCAAGGACAGCTTCCCTTTTTCCATGCCAAGACTTCCCAAGAAGTCACCTCCCTGTCCAATTGTCCAGGCTCCTTAGACACAGCCTTATTTCTATGGACTGCATCAATCCAGACCTCCATCCTAACAATCACCAATGCGTTAGCATTCCCAAATCTACTAGAGGCAGCCTGTCAGTTGCATATAGTTATTGTTACATTTATACACCAGTGGTGTTCCTCTTCCAAGAAATGCAAAACAGTTTACATGGCTCTCCTCTTCTCCATTTTTCCATCTCAACAACCCTGTGAAGTAGGTAAGGCAGAGAGTCAGTGACTGGTCCAAAGTCACACAATGAGCTTCAAGGTGAAGTATGGACTAGAACCCAGATCTCCTGAGCCCCAGTGCAGCACTCTTAACGACACTGGCTCTGTTATATACAATTCGTATTCCTACAAATACAAAATGACTCCTAGCATCCCTTAGAGGAGATTAAAAGGGGAAACTAAGACCATTATGGTTGCTTTCCCTAACCCACATATTCTGATGCATTAGCTTCCTCAGCTCATCTTGCTGTGTAAGTGGACCATGTGTACTTGCCCCACTTTCTTGCCCTTCAGAGCAAGCATTTTGTTAGCCTAATCAAAACTACTTCCTCTTGCAAAAGCAAGATGAAATGAGGAAGCCATCAGTCAAACAAAGATGTAAATCAAAACAAAATAAGCAAAAATACTTATTCCAGGCTTTTTGTAACGTTCTTATACAGTATCAAGCACAATCCTAATGCTTTAGCCTTAAACACTAGAAGGGACCACAACTGTTCCATTTTCTCTTGGTCTCTCAATTTCCCACCCTATCCCACTGATGCTGCCAAACCAATAGTATATCACATAACAAACCTCTCCTGCCTGATCCATTTCCAGAAAAACTATCAACTCCTTTCCATTTGGGAAAAAAATTACTACTTATGATGACACAAGAGGAAGGAACAAAACAGCTTGATTTTCCAGATCCCTGGCTATGCTTTCCAGAGATGGCAGCCTCAGGGAGGGGAAAAAAGCCAGTTATGTTGACATGCAACTCAAGCAAATTTGATGTGAAAAATTCATTGGAAACATAAATATAGAATCCCACCATGTAATTTTTACAGTAACGCACAGTTGTCAGTTTTCGAACATTAATCACTAGTATTTGGCACTTTTGAAAAATTAGATTTTCCCTGAAACTATGCACTACTGATCAATTATATGACAGCTAACTTCCAGAGAGAAATTTAGGAGATGAATTATCTAATGTTTGTTTGGGCTTAAAAAAACAAACCCCCAACACATTCAAGTTACAGCTAATTGGTTTTCCTGTACTCTTGCCTCTAAGAAGGTTAAGAATCCTAACATCAAACAGCTGGCAAATGTAACACACAGCTTATCCTAGGCAATTATTTTGATGGGCACTGAGGTAAGGGGTCTACTTTGGGGGTTCTTTTACTAGAACCTCAAGGTCCACTAAACAGAACCAGCAGCAAAATGGTGACTCATGGAGAGGAATCTGTAAGCTTCTAATTAAGGACCAGTGAGCCTTTGAGCCTATGCCTAGCCAAAGAATTTAGTTCTTGCCCCAGAACTGAGCTTACAGTTCTGAACTGAGCTCAGAGACCATCTAGTGGTGAATCCTGCAAGACCCAATCCCTGACCTCATTTTTACCTGATTTGCTAGCCCAAAGACCAGCCTAAAAGCAGGGTGGCAAGGTTTTACTGCTTTTAATTTTTATCTGGTTTTATTTTATCTGTTTTTAATGGATTCACACTTGGCTGCTTCTATGGGGTTGTCTGGGGAGTGCTGGGTGCCGCCACTGGGGTGGTTATGGGCAATGGGCGTTATGGCGTTGGGGGTTTAACAGGTCCACATAGGAGGAGGAGGGACAGATGGTTGACTACCCGGAGGAGGGCCTTCTCTGCGGTGGCGCCCCATCTGTGGAATGCGCTCCCCAGAGAGGTCTGCCTGGCGCTGTCATTATTTGTTTTTTGGCGCCAGGCCAAGACCTTTTTATTCAAACAGTATTTTAATAATCTTTACTATTTATAGTTTTAATTATGCAGCCAGTGTGTTTCCAAGTTTTAATTGTAAATTGTAATTGTAAATGTTATTCTATTTGTTTTATTTATGTTGTGAGCCGTCTTGAGGCTGTGTAGCAATGGGGACAGCATATAAAAACCTTAAATAAATTAATAATAATAATAAAAGCACCTGCAAGGGCTGTTCCTACAGCTGAAACAGTCTGGAGATGCTCAGCATAGAACTTCCTTTTGGTTTTGTGACCAGGGAAATACTTAGCTTTAGATGAGATTCGTTATTTTTGCTCCTATCATGATTTTTGTTGATTTTTTTTATTTTGTTAAGCCAGGGTACAAATTATTACCAGCTTATTTAATCTTGGTATACATTTATTGTGAAACTTTTGACCTATTTGCACATCTCTTTACACTACTGCTGGTAAAAATTCAGTATCTGGAAAAGTTGCTGCCTTTTATATTTTTTTCTGATAGTGCTGTGATCTACTTTGGGCATGGTCTTACCAGAGGCACACAAATAACCTGATGATGATGACTCTTACGACACAGGTAAGAATCTGCGTCAGCACATACACACAGCATGCCAACCAACTCTGGCAATAAGCCATTGCAGGTTGCTCTTTAACAAACAGCTCACAGTGTACCTGACAAATGAACAGGTTCACTGTGGATTGTTCTCTCCCTCCTTCTCCCTCAGTCCTCTGAATGGTATCCTAGGGGACATCACATCATCTCAAAAGACCCAACAGTTTTCTACTCCCTCTTCAAAATCTAAAAATGTGCTTCAAATTTGAAGCTCTGCAGGTGACCCAGGTTAACCAGCAAAGGAGCTTGGCTGACACACTGAAAATTCAGGACTGCTCTTGCGGGGCAACCAGTTGAGCATCTTCTTTGTATAAACAGCCCTAGTGAAGTAATGAGCTGGGAGCCTTGGCCAAATCTGTGCTTCTGGAGAATTAAAGAACAAATTTGGGTAATTGTTGCACAGGCCACCTATATAAATATCTGAAAAGCTTGCAAAAATTAAAATGCTATATAACACACTGAATGTGAAACTGCCTGTCTACCACACTAGCCCATTTTGACTGAGACAGGTTTATCCTGGCCTATGACTTTTTAAATGGCAATGCAAAGGACTGAGTGTGGAACTTCAAAATCAGGGGGACTTCAACATGTGCCCCATAAGCAAAATTTCACTAAGCACTGTCCATATACTTTCATGTATAAACTACATGACCATAGCCATTAGAAACATGCCCCCCCAGCAAAAATGATAGACAAATTTAAAAAACCAATATATCCAGGTAATGATTCTTGAGCCCCATATTGTGGCTTCCATACCACCCTGACTATACAACTGAAAATAAAATTCATGGCTATAGTATATTAATGCTTAATTATTATTAACAGCCATCTGTATAAAAGTGCAGCTTGAATCTTCCAATGGTTTTAAAACTATCACTCTGAGCAGCTTTGTAGGATCATGTGCAAACCAACATATATGTTTTTCCCCTAAAAGCATCTTCTTGAATTATCAAGAAATTCAATCCCCTGCTGCAGCCAAATGTGCAGCCCTGGAATTGCCTTTGCAAATTATATTCCAAGAAATTTGGGGGCAAAGGCCCAGCAGGAGTACCTGCTGTTTTTGCTCTGCAACCTGCAGCTGAGGGAGAACAGTTAGGCGTGTTTTACATCTCACACTCTCCCTGTGGAACAATGGTGGGGTTAGAGAGAACAAATCAGAACCTTTCATGAATGAAGGGTACATCTCTTGCAGATGGGTCGGGGTTTTAACAGTCAAGCTGACACAAACCGGCAGCAAAGGTTCTGCAACTATCGCTTTAGCATACTAGCTGTAGCCCCCTTATCTTTACAGCCTCAACAGGAATCAAGAAGCTCTGAAAGGTCAGGAAAGCAAAAGGAGTTTATTGGAGGAAGTGCAAATCCTTGATTTAGCAGACTACATTTTCAAGATGGTGAACCCTATACCCTAATAGGCCATGTACATGAATGCCTGCATTACATTATCCTTCTCCCCATATCAGCACTGAAAGGGTGCTATTCTGAAAAGCACAAAAGACTCCCAAAACTGGCATATTCAAATTATATTTGTCCAAACATAAGCTCAGAAGAATAGGAAGAACATCCTCATAGAGACAGTCCGTAGAAATATGAAGTACGAATTAAGCTTACGGCTCTTAAGCCATGTAAGAAAGCTACCTAGGAGAAAAAGGTTTAGTTCTTAAAATGTATACCATAATTTGTTGCAGTATACAAACTAAAATAAAACCAAATAGAAATAATCATAAAATGGATGGAAATTAAACTCAGGGGCTTTTCTGTAGTGAAGCCTAGATTATGTGACTCCCTCTCAAGGAAGTACAAGCTGAATCCATTGCTTTTCACAGAGGAGCCGCCCTTTTTATTTCAATAGACATTTGGTGGCTGATCATCATCATCATCATAAACATCATCTTTATTGAACATTCTTTGTCTGATAGACAGTAACAGCAAAAAAAAAAAAAAAGTTCTAAGCTTCTATGGCTTACACTTGCTAGAAATATAGGGTAAACCTGTGCTGAGGAACCAACACAAAAACCAAAAGACAAAGATCAGCACTCAGAAAACACAATACATACAAGAGAAGTCACACTTGAATGTCTCTATGGCCTGCCTTCATAAGTGGACTTCTCCATAAGGAGAATTTTATAAAAGGAAGGGGGCACTACAGAGAAAGCCGCTGATCTAATGACCCAACAGATGGTGCAGAAATTTTCAGAAAGGTCTCTGGTGAATCTTAGAACACAGGAAGGAGGTCACCCTGTAAGGCTGGAACTACCTAATATTACCATCATTCATTCTGAGATAACCTCCAAAACTCATTTCAGCTATCAACTTGCTTACATTCTCAAGGAGTTCAACAAGTTGAATCAAGGATCCTTGGAAAGATCAAGGGCTCTTAATCATGGGTTGAAATGAGCAGTCCACGTGTCAACACTGATATTCCTTAAATTTACAAAAGCAGTTTTCTCTGGAGGTAACAGCTCTGAGGCAACAAACTCTAAATCATGATTGTGTCAATAAACCCCTAGAGCCTCCCTACCAGAAAAAAGACATGAATATATGGTTTCATAACCTTAAGAAGCATAGTATTCCATGACTAATCCAGCAGTAAACCCAGGTTGATCATGAAATGTAAACCCTATAGGAAGCAGAAGTTAATGGTACACATGCTTGCAAATCCCGAAGGTGTGTTATGTTTCATCAGCCTTTACCAACCTAGTGTTTGGACTGTAGCCCTGATCATTAGCCATGCTGGTGGGGGCTGATGGGAGTTGTAGTCCCCAAGATCTGGATTGCACCAAGTTGGGGAAAGCTATACTAAAGTGTGTAAGTTAAGTGTGAAGCACACTCGCTCTCAATTGAAAGGAGTCTGGATTCTTACTGCAGTCCCTCTATTTCAATTCTCATACCTCAGCAGGAATCTTCTGGAAAACAAAAAAAGCCAAACTAGCTCATTGCATAAGATGCTCTTGCAACAAATATGTTTGTATTTCTAGGCTTTGCCAAAGAACTTGCACAGCAGTTTGACCAGCCATCCTGTTAACTCCAGTGTCCTTTCACCTACTCCCCAAAATTGCTTCATGCACATAAATCTAGATGTATTATTTAACCTAAATATTGACACAGACCTCTGTTTCCTTCTCTTCCCTGTAAAGCTTTTCCAGCAACTTTTAATACATTTTGTCTTTGTCCTGATGTTCATTTCCTTCCTCTGGCCCTTGTTGTAATTGCTGAAACCCAATGCTTTATCTTAACTAACCTCTTTTCCTGTTGTGCAGTTACCTCCCTTTTCTAACAACTGGAAAAGAAGGTATTGTTTTCTAAAACAACTGGAAAAGAAGGTATGCAGATGTTAATTTGCATGACTGATGATTCTTTAAAAGACATAATTGTACCATTCCATATGAGGATGCACGTCTTACACAGAACTTTAGTACAAGCAGCATGGAAAGCCAAGTCTGCACTGAGAATTAAAACACAACTTGTTTTCTCCTGGATGTGCCTACCTTTATGTTCAGATCATCACACAAGGCACCGTGCCAAAGTACACTTGCCAGGTAAACAAAAGCTGGGAAATACACGTGCCAGACTTTTCAGTGGTGGCACCTTTTCTCTGGAGCCAGGATGACTCACCCAACTTGCTCATTTGTTTTCTTTAGCAAGAGAGCAACCATTGTTCTGCCTCAGGGGTCTGTCTGTCTGTCTGTCTGTCTGTCTTTCTTTCTAATAGGGACCAATTGCTGATAGTCTTGTTTTTCTGTGTGTTGAACTACTGGTGCTGTTTGATATTCTATTGCTTGCAACTGGGAAGCAGTGAAGCCTAGCATGTTTTACTGGATTTTAACTGTAAACAACTCAAGGTTCTGGCTAGAACCAGAACAGCAGGATATGAAATATGGAAAAGAATATTTCACAGTCTCATAAATTAGCCTGCTGTATCCAGAATGCAGCAAAACATGTCACAAAAATCTAATGAAAGAATCATATGATAGGTGTCACACCCAAACTGCTTCCAGGTGGAGCTTGAACAATCAAGAGACTGTGCAGCTATTCCATCTTTTTCTTAATGATTTTTTTCTGAAAGAATAAAAGCCAAGATTGACGGCAAGAAAACATGAAAGGGTCAAGACAGGAAGAGAAGTTGGGTCCCTCAGCAAACTTTTGTGGACAGGGGATGGAGATGGCATGATCAAAACCAAATCTAGAAGCACCTGCAACCTGATTCAGATGACATACCATTTGTGGTAGAGACACTTCCTTTCCCCCTCCCTTCTCCCCTAGGCTACATTCAACCACACTTGCAAAGCTAATGCTTCTGAATCTTTCACAGTGAACAGAAGTGGCATCTCTGTCTCACTGCTAGAAATCTTCCCAAAGGTTTATGTGAAAATGGGCAGAGCTACAACTTCCAACTCATGCTGAACTGGCCAAATGAACATGACTGCTCTCCAGAGAGGGTGGGGGGAAAGCAACTTGAATGTATACAGAGTGGGCTGAAGATACGCCTGTATCTAGTAAATCACACCTGCAACAAATTTCTTGTAATATGTAGCTCATTTCTGCTCTGCTCCCATGCTAATCGCTTGGAAGAAACACACAGGTGCTTATGGTCCAAATGTTCTCCAACAGTTTTTTGTTTTTTACAAAAACAGAGGAATGCTGGATTCATATTCTGCAACCATCTACAAAACAAATAAAGGTTACTCCTCCTTGAATATAGGGCCATGTGTAAACTCCTTAGGAACACTTCCAGTGTCTTCAGTAGAATGCAACTCAGTTACACATCTCTCAAAAGAAGTAGGGAACATGAATGGGGGGGATTAAATGAGGCAGCTGGAAAGAGAACAAAAAATTCCATCTGTCTATTAATGCTGCATTCAAAGATATATCCTAACAGACATCAGTGGACTCTATGCAGTGTAAGGTATGGAGTAATGGTAGATGCCACAATGTTAATTCCTATGATTTTGTAGTTTTATACCACTCATTCTTAATATGTGGGAGAAGAACTACATTAAACACGGTTGTACTTTGAGAAGTTGTCTTTGAGCATGAGGGGAGTGTTAGAAAATTGAGGCATGGCTTTGGCTGCAAGGTTCAAATGCTACTGACTCGAATGTATCTTACTGTATTTATATTTCAATGGTGCTAAGGTTAACAGAAACTTTTAGCTTGCAGCACAGTGACACGAATGGGAAAGCTTAACTCTCAAGAGCACAGAAACCAAGGCAGCAACAGCAAGGGGCAGGGGGTCTCTTTCAATTCCCTGCTGCTAACAACAGTGCACCAGGCAAGCAAGGCTAATCTCAACCATGCCTGGGACTGTTAAAAAAATGAGCACCCTGGGGGGACATTTTGTTTGGTTGCCTGGCAAAGAGGATGGAATCTTATCATTAATGCAAGTGTTCTGTTTGCATGACTTGATCAAAATCTCAGGATAAGAATATTTTATGTTGGATGCAACCCCCTGCCCCACAAAAAAACAGTGGGCTACCATCATGATTTGTCCTTTGTTTTGCTCTGCCATGTTTAGACTTTCTCCTCTGTTCCATGAAGGAGCTGATCCAAGAACTGAAGGCTTGCATTGTTAGATCTATGCGCACTATGAATTAGCATCTACTGCCAACCTCAGATTTGCTCCAAGTTGGCTAGCCATGGTAAGCAAATCTTAAGAGCTACATGAATCTATAGCTCTTTGGTTAACTAGGTCACCAATTGCCCTGAAACATTTTCAAAGCTGCCAACCAACCTTTTATGCATACACTGTGGGCACAGGGCCAAATTCTGTTCAGTTACATGCATGAAACTGGCACTGACAAGAGAAATTGCTCAGGGTCTGAAACACACACAGTGAAATCTGGCCTATTGTTTTACAAGGCTTCCCCCTTCTCTCCAATGCTGGGTTCCAACAAACCACACAAAAAGGGGCCCTATTGGGCCATGGGTTCAATACACATCTGCTGCCAGCATCAGTGGGAAACAAAAATTGCTATGGTATATTTGGTGGTAGAACTGAATGACGTCTCCTTTTGAGAGTATCCGATGGATGAAATTTGCCTCATAAAGAGGATCTCAGCCAATTTATTTATTTAAAACATTTGTATGCTGTCCTTCACTATCACGTCTCAGAACGGCTTGCATAATTAAAAGCAAAACCACAGAACAATCGATAAAACAGAACAATACAATAAAATTATCAAAACCAGAGCAAAAAAATCCAATCAAAACAAGACAAAAGTGACTGTAAAACGGTAAAAATAATGATTTTTAAAATAAAAATTAAATTTAAAGGTTTTAATCTGGTGCCAAAAAGAGTATAGGCTTGGCACCAGGCAAACCTCACTAGGGAGCATATTCCATAATCTGGGCGCCACTGCGAGAGGGCCCTGTTTCGAGAAGGTGTCCTTTTTACCTCCTTTAGGAAGGGTTCTCGGAGCAGGGCCTCTCCCACCGATCTTAAGGGGCGTGATGACATATATGGAAGGAGGCGTTCCTTCAGGTATCTTGGTCCCAAGCTGTTTAGGGCTTATAGGTCAAAACCAGCACCTTAACTTGGCCCAGACGTCAACTGGAAGCCAGTGAAGTTGGTAGAGGACTGGTGTTATATGAGAATAACAGCTGGTCCCTGTCAGCAGTCTGGCTGCTCTATTTTGTACCAGCTGAAGTATCAGGACCGTTTTGCTACCCAGTTCACTGATCTCAAGCTGAAGTACCCTTGCCAAACACGTGTGACAACACTACTTGCCATTATTTTTGATAACAGAAGGAGCAAAAGAGGAAGAGCAAAAGGGAGAAAATGCAAAAGAAAAGAAACCAACTATGTACTTGAAAAAAACCACACACAAGTCAGTCCCAAGTGGCAGGATACAGTTATTTATAGATTCAAGGTCTAAAAGATTGAGGTAAGAGGTTGATATACTCTTATATTTCAGGGAGAAGGCTAACTTTGGTTTTGGGGTGACCCTCAGGATCTTTAACCCTATCCATGGCAATCATTTTATCCAATTTCAGTTTCACACAGCTCAATCAGCTAAGTTTCATCTACTTCCAACAAAACACTTCAATTTTAGGGTATTTGCCCTTAACTTTCAACCAAAGAATACTTTTATTCCTTTTCATTCTATTGCACTAGTTAACAGTTTATTAAAATTAAAAAGCAAATGCTGTTTTCTAGCTGTTTCCAAAGGCAGCAAAATATCTGTTTTGCCAGAGACGTAAGGCAGAAAGAGAAAATGAGTGTGCCCACCAAAGATTAAATCATCTCCCCTTCAAATCTCTGAAAAGCTATTATTTGTACACAAGAAAGCAAGAGAGATTTTTTTTTAAATGACAGCATCAAGTCCAGGAAGGTTACAAGAACGAACAGAAATACTGAGGGGATTTCTAATGAAAAGCAAGAAGGGATGAATGAGGCAGAAATCAGTACAGCATGATAGGGATTGAAAGAGGGTGGGAGAACAAATGAATCCAAACAAGAAAGAATGCATTTTCATGTACCTAACTCCACAGGTATGTACAATATATAATGGGGTTGAGCCCTGTTAGTCATGAGTAACAAGTCCTAATTTTTTTGGCCTTGTACAACCCATTGACATATATTGTAAAATGGGGGAATAGTTTCGGAGAGTTGTTTTGTTTAACATCAGAAAGCCAATTCACACCTGCTTTTTCACAAATATACCTCAAAGACAATAAACTACTGCAGCCTTTTCTCTGAACAAAAAAAAATCTTTGCATTCCTATGTGTGTTGGAGTGGAAGAGATGATGAAAATGAAACAAGAAAAGCAGGTGTAACAGCATTACTGGATTGGAGATATGGGAAACTGAAGGAAAAAAGCCGGGTTGCAACTCGTAGCACATTTACAAGGTAGAAAGTCTCAGGAGATGCAGCGGTACTTATTTCCAAATACATATGCATATAAAGTTACACCACAATGTTCTGGCTGTATGCACACTTAATAAATCAATGGGCTCTACTGCCAAGTATACATTCACAGCATCAACTGTAACAGCCTTCCCCAACCTGGAACCCTCCAGTATATTGGACTACATCTCCCATTATCACTGACCATTACACACATTGGCTGGGGCTCTTAACACTGATTTAGAGAAGGTTAATCTCTAAGGCAGCTTGGAGAGGAAACACAGAAGTCATAAAGGAATAATAGGAAAAGCCCTTGAGAACAAAAATGGAAGGGAAATCAGAAAGGGAAAAGAGTGGTTAAGTGGAAGCATGAAGAGGTAGGAATGCAGGATAAGATGTAAGTGAGAGGAATAAGACAGGCAAGAAATGCTGACTGTAAGAAAGAAATTAAAGGAAATGTGAACAAATAAGAGGACAACTGCAGGTTTGCCCAGGTAATCAAAGCTTGCAGGGTGAATAGGGTGAAGGTATAACTTAATGGAATATAAGTGGACAAATACTCATAAAAAAGGAAATCAAGAAGATGACCTGAGGAAGGGCGCTAGTTCATTACTGTGCCTTTTATGAACCACTTCACAATTTCAACAATTAACACATTACAACCTCTTGTTGCACATCCACTGCAATTTGTAATCTCAGGTACATGTGTGTCTACGTATTTTAAAATATCACACACACTACAAAAACATACTACTGCATAGAGCTACAATTAACCCCAGCTCTTCGGGTTGAAAAAAAATCAGATGTAGCCCCACTTCAAAGGTTAAAACTTAAGTTGGTGGACAAGACAGGCCCTGTAATGTAATGCCTGTTAAAATCACTACAAAGTGAAGTGGCCCAAAGTTAGGTGCTTCACTCCTTTGGCTGTTCCCACCCTTCCCACACATGCTGATAAGGTAAATGGAGGAACTCCACACCACCTAAGCACTTCCGAAAACAGAACTAGCAATTATTTCGGATTAATTCTGAATGTATTCGAGAGCTAGAGGACAGAGGAAAGCTGTGGAAAAATAACCACAGAACATACCACGGAGAGCTGAAAAATAGCACGGTGTGGAGAGGGAGAAGACACCATGAAGAGATGGGAAGGAGACCATCAGGTAGCCTTGCATAGCGGTTAGAGGCTTGTACAGGAGATCCGGCTTCTCTAGTCTGTTTTTGGCACTGAAGCTCTATTATACTTCGGGCCAGATACTGCCTATCCACCTAAACTACCTCACAGGGTTGCTGTTGTGAGATTAAAACAGATTATGTAAATTGCCTTGGGCTCCCTGGTGGAAAAAAGGTAGGATAAAAATACGACAAATAAATGAAATTTGGGCCAGGATTCACTCCTGCAATCCATTTCCAGAGCCCAACCCAGGTAGAAAGCCATAACTCTGCACACAGGTACAGTATCGTTTCTTACTAATCATCCATGCAGAATTTGGAAGCGCTAACCGGGGATCAAGCCCTCTGTCTGTGGCGAGCTTCAGACTGGAAGCTCCTGGAGGCAGAGACTCCTCTTCCCGCATGTGCTCTGCAAAAAGCCTTCTGCACAACCCTGACTGCTATTCACAGGAATGAAGAACTGAGGAGGAGGAGAGCGGAGGAAGCAGAACCCGCGGAAAGGATGAAAGGGAGGCACGCGGAGAGGGGAGGGAGGCGCGCCGGACGGGGGGCCAGACGGTTGGCCTGGGGGCGCCCCCCGGCCTCACTCACCTCCTTGATCTTCAGCCGTCGGGCGCGGTTCTCGGGGTCCTCGGTGCCGCCCCTCCTCCTGCCCAGCACCGGGTGGCGGAGGCTGCGGCGGAACAGCTCGTAGTCGAAGCGGAACGGGGCGCCCGTCTGCCTGAGGGGGGTCGCGGTGTCGGCGCCCGCTCCCGCGCCGGCCGCCTTCCTCTCCCCGGGCGGCCCCTGGCGGTGGCGCGGCGGCGGCGGCTGGCGCGGGCTGTGGCGGTCCCGCTTAGAGGAAGTGGCGGCGGCTACCGCCGGTGGCGGCTGCGCGGGCGGCAGTTTGGGGTCCCTGAGGCGGCGCGGCGGCGCGGCGGCGTTGCCCGGGCTGGGGGCGGCATGACGGCGGTCGGGCCCCGGCGTGGGCGGCGGGCTGTGGGGTACGTCGGGGTCGCCGGCGACCCCCCGCCGAGGCAAGAAGAGGCGCTTGAAGCGGGAAGAGTCGGGCAGCAAGAAGAGGGCCCCGAAGCACAGCGTGAGCAGGCCCGAGAGAAAGAGCAGGAAGAGGAACTTCTGCGGCAGCCGCAGACCCAGCGCCGCCGACGGCGGCCAGCCCGGCATGCCCGGCAACTTCCGCAGCAGCAGCATGGGCGCACCGCAAGGCCCGGCGGCAGGGGGGCACCCTCCGGCGACGGCGACGCCACCCCGGATCGAAGCGACCGGACCCGGCTTGGAGGGAGGCGGCGGCGACCCGCGAAGTCTCGGGCGGCGATCCGAGCAACCTGTGCCGGATCAGTAGCGAGCGCTGCGAGCCCCGTCCGGGAGGGAACCGAGGGGCACGGAACAAGCTTTGCAAATGTGTGCCCGGCTTCTTTGAGTAGATCCAGGAAAGCACGGAAATCACAATTCAGTGTTCAAATCTCTCTCTCTCTGTCCAGGCATATATAGATAGGTTATGATATATATAAATTCCCCGAAATGATGGTTTAAGTGGGGCTGTCCTCTGAAGACACGTGTCTCTGTTTAGGCTAAATCACCCCAGGTAAAGGACACGACAGACGAACACACAGGCGGGGAGAGGCTTCCTTGCCCGCGTCCCAGCCTTGCTGTGCAGCCCTTTGCAAGAAGTTCTAGGCAGCCGAGCTGCAGCTGCTCCGCCAGCTGGGCAAGAAGTTGAGTTGTCGGACGAGATGCTCGGCGAATGGAGTAGGAAGAAGGGGGGAAAGCAGCGACAGCAGAAGCCGAGTCCGCCTCCTCTTCCTTCCTGCCCGCCCGCCTGCCTGCCCCCTCTCTCACACGTTTTAAGCGGAGGCTACAGCCACGACATCCTCGCCGCCTCCTTGGGGGGTCCTGACCGAGGCAGCAAATGGGGCAGCTCGGGCCAGACAGAAAGGGAGCGCGAGGAGGAGGGGTGTCTCCTTTCCTTTTTACTACGTCCACGCCTTACTCGCTCCTTGCGTACTGCTGCTGCTAGTAGGCACCAGGGGTGCTGTTCTCAGACCGCTTCAGGGGCAGATCCCGATGGGCTGTGGGTCCGTCGATGATGCAGCATTTCTGCAGGAGGGGGCCGGGCGCTCCCCGTCGAGCACGAGGGGGCTGTGGCAGGCAGCCGCCACCGGCTCGTGCGCCCCGACCACCGCGGCGTTGTCTGCAGTCCTCCCCCGCCACGCTCGTCGCGACCGGCCAGCCCCCCCTCCACCTCTCCATCCACTTCAGTCCGGTCTCTCTCTTCCCGGACTCACCATCAGCTCTCGTCTGTTGCAAGCCGCATCCTCGAGGCTTCCCAGATAGGGTTCCTCTTGTAATAATCGGTCGGCTGTTTAGGGGAAAGCCAGGCATTCACCTCCTCCCCTTCCAGAAGGGGAGGATCCACACAGCCAAGGGAGGGATTGGATGGGGAAGGGAAAGAAAAAGGGGGAACAGCGCACACATCACAAACTATCGAAAGGCTCTCTAGTTCATAACCCTTTGCCTCCACTCTAGGCTTCCCAGAAATCGCCCTTTGGACTCGAGTGAGGCTTGCTGCAAGCAGGGAATCCAACAGAGCATTTGGGGGAAGCGGTTTTTTAAAGAAATAGTCAGATCGTTGCTTTATTGCCGTTTTACTCCCTTCAGATAAATTTCATCCTGACTTGCGTGGCTCCTCCTCCTCCTCCCCAGAGAAGAAACGATTCACAACTTTTTCTTCTTTGCTCATTGGGTGGAATCGAGATGCCTCGTTGGAAGAGAAAACAAACTCCCCACTCGAGAAAATACAAGAGAAATGCAGGTATAATCTGAGCAGCCTATATCAATGCCATTATTTAGGTGGAGCATCCATCGTCGATCTCTCCCACCCCTGCCAAGCTTTCTCTGCCAGCCAGGAAACTGAAATCTTCGAAAATCGCATGCAGCTGGCTCTCTGGTCTTGCTACTCTCTGTGTATGCATAGAAGGCAAGGAAAGACCGAAGGACGTGCCTGCCTGTCCTTGCTGCTTATTGCCAACGGATCTTAAGTGCCCATTAAATGAAGAGAAAAGGTTGCTACCAGGCGAACTCTCCAGGGATAGCGAGCCTCTTCAGAGCCTCTCCCGCTGTCCAGCAAGGAATTAAAGGTCGGGCACCCGCTCCATTAAAGGCAGCAGGTTCACCAAATGCAATTACCACCCTACCCTAGCGAGCTGTAAAGAGAACATGGGGAGAAAGAGCAGTTGCATCCGTCCTGGTGCGTCTTCACGGCCGCTAAGCAACCCAGTTAGCACCTAACGTTGCCTCTTCCGCAGCTCATCTCTTACTGCGACAGCAGCAGCCCGCTGACCCCGCCCCTCGGACGGAGCCCCGCCCCCACGTTTGTCCATGCCTACCAAATCCTCCCCCTTATAGACCACGCCTCCTTTCAACGGAGGATGCTCCTCTCCAGAAGAAGAGGGGGAGCGCGCCGCCGCTGTCTCGTTCGGCGCGTGTTTCTCTTCCTCTATTGGCCTGGTAGCAACGACTACTCCCTCCTGATTGGAGATGTAAGACTGTCGCTCAGACACCTGCCCCCACCCATATTTTGTTTACCACAGAGGCAGGCACAGAAGCTCCATGGAACGCTATTGGTTGTGAAGCCCTTTGGTTCTGATTGGCTGGAGGTGCTTCGGCTCGTTGAAGAGAAAGAACAGGGAGGTCTTACGGTGATAGAGCACTGCGGGATCCAAGTTGGTAGCGGTCTTCTGAAAGGCACTGACACGTGTCTATTTGAATAACTCGTATCAGTGTGTTCATACCTTCTATAACAGCAATATGTCTAAACTAAACAGTTCTGTGGTACCTTAACCAACAAAATTGTGCGTACTAGGGTTCACTTCTAGTGCAAAAATACCTAACGCTGTAATAAATGTGCTAGTCCTTACAATGCTTTAAAACTCTTCATTGTTTCAGCTCTAACAAGCTAACACTGCTACTCCTCTGAAACATGTTTATTATTATTACATTGCATTTGTATGCCACCTTTTTTCTTCTTGTGACAAATACAAGGTAGTTTATATTGCTCCATTTTATCTTTGCCACAACCCGGTGAGATAGGCTGGGCTGAGAGCCTGTGACTGGCCCTGAGTCACCCATGGCTGAGTGGGACTACAACCCACATCTCCCAGGTCTCACTCCAACACTTTTAACCAGGGCTTTTTTTGTCATAGAACGCACCGGAATGGCGTTCCGGCACCTTTTTTTGACGGATTTTTCCAAGTGATTGTGAATCACCCTGTTGGGCATAGCAGGTTGGCGGCAAAAATCATTAACATAGTGCCTGCGGGCTGCTTGTGTGTCGGCACTGATTGTGAGGGCACTGCTTGGCTTGGGACGCTGCTCGGCTTGGGATCGGTCGTGTGGTCACGTGCTGAGTGCTTACTGCCGGCGGCGACCATTATGTTTATGTGTGCGTAGAGTGACTGGCTATGTGCAAAAGGTAAATAAGTTCCTTATTTCAAAAAAAAGTTGGTGAATTGAAAATCTTTTTTAGTGTAAAAGTGTGACCCCAAGACGTGAGTTCCGGCACCTTTTTTTTTTTTTTTTTACAAAAAAAGCACTGCTTTTAACCACTACCCAAAATTGTGCCCAGCCTTCTTGTTCCTTTTCCTCCTAATACACATTAAGCAATCTAATCATATGTACTGGCACACAGATACACATACTGCAAGATTAACATTCCCACAGCACTAAGGCAGAGTATAATTCAATTATACAACAGTCTTCCTCCATCTGGCACCCTCCAGAAATATTGGACTACAACTCCCATCACCCTGCCTGGTGGGTGGTGGCAGTTTTGGTTCAACACATACTGGGAGTCTCAAGCTGGGGACAGGTGCAACAGGAAAAGAAGGAAAAGGCTGTTGGTGCCATGGATGGTTTATTAGGGAACTAAATGCTTCACATGTTCCAAGCTACCTGCTTTTCATTAGGAAAAGCTTTCAGCCATAGAACTATATGATGTTCCCTATCTTAGCCAAATAAATGTACCGTCTAACAGAGGAGATGTAGGCAGATGCTGCTTGGCACATCCACGTATTCTGTTTTCAAGCTACTGAAATTCCTTCAAATATACAGCTATTTAAAGATACAACCACATTGCCCTGTCCAACACCGCATCATCTCTCCCTAGTCCTGAGAGAGAGAATATCTTCTAGGCCAAGAACTTCGGGGAGCATTTGAACATCACAATCTCCCATGAGGCCATTAAGTAGAGAGAAAATTTCTTGTCCAGATGCTTTTCTGTTGAACAGACACAAAGCGAGCTGTTCATATCCATTCTGAACCCTCACAACACAATCCCCCCAAGGTCCGCTCTGAAGTAAGTCTCGCTGACTTAACTGAGGCTGATTCCCAGAAAAGTGGATACAGGTCTGCAGCCCGTTTTTATGTGCAGACCTAAGAGTATTATTTAAATGTACAACTAAGACCATCACGCACAACTGAGACAAACCTGTATTATACAACTAACAACTACACTCATCACACAAAGCCAGGGCCGATGGTGAACCCAGACAGAAGACCATCAAACAGAAAATGCCCCCAGACCAACTCCCAGGGTTGTTTCTACCATTTGCCATGATGCAGTCCCCCAAATAGGTGATAAATATCTGTGTGAGGTGAGGGGAACGGTTCCATCAAGGAACAGTATACTGCCAATTTTTTTTAGATTAATAATCTGTGTCTCCCCATACTCCTACAGCTTTGGGATACCTTTTGCACTTGCTGCCTGGGAACCAAGATGTCTTGTGATCAGTCTCTGTATGTTGCAGCTAAGCCTCTATTTTAAATAAGAGAGATGGCTAAGTGCCCTTCTTTACAAAAGACAGTTCTCTGTTTGAAAAGCTGCCAAGGACCATCATCTTGTTGAAGGTGTCTTCTGTTTGAATGGGCCTTCTATCCAAGCCTAGAATGAAGAAGAGCCATAAGAATTGTTGCCTAATAATTACCCAGCCAGCATGGCCAATAGTCAAGGATGATGGTAGTTGTGCTCCAACAGCATCTGGGTATGAGCTACAGTTATAGTTGAAGCAAAATACCTTTCTCTCATGCTATAAATAATCAGATACTACATCTCAGATTACAGGGATAGGCCAAATGTTTTGGACTACCACTTCCATTGGCCCCAGTCAGCATGACCAATGATCGGAAAGTATGGGAGTCCCAAAGCATCCACTGGGCACCAGACTGCCTATCCCTGACCTAGACATTATCTGAAAAGCAAACAGAAGTTTGTCCATAAATAGAAGACAGAGTTTATTGTCTGTTTGGGAAATGAAGGATAAGGCATGCAACAGAAGCAATGTCACAAATGAAGATTCCTAAATGATGGTAAAATTAAGGTATTATTTTATATATTTTTATATATTTTTATTTTTACTAGTCTTGAGGTAAGTGCAGAATTACACTTAGAATACCCAGGCACAGTACTATCTGCATTTAGACAAAAAAGGCTGACAACTCACAGCATGTCCTGGCATGACATGGATGGGTCACGCTGGGAGTTAAAGGTCTTTTAGCTCTATCTAAGCAGGCATTGGATTGCACCCTCAGCACGGAGAATAATGCTATGGAAAATGGCATCTCCCGCTCTATTGCCAGAGTCAAGTCAAAGTAGAATCTATGTGAAACTGATAAACTGGAAAACAAAGAGTGAGAAGACCAAGATGCAATCACAAACTTTGCTGTATTGTGGTTAATTTTTTGGTACGAGTGAAAGAAATCTTTTTAAAGAAAATACTTTGTTATGGCCACAGGAAAAACAAAATTTAATATCTACTGGTACAGGAAAAAGCAGTGCAATGGCAGAACTGGAGGCAAAGTACATTGGCAGAGTAATTAAGTTTATTTGTACTTCATCCTGCTCATCTTGTAACAGGAGACCTGGATGATTTTGTTGTTCCAGAAAACATGTCCATCTTCTCTACAAGAGGAGTTCAAATCTTTGTGAGGTGAGAATCTGGCACCTAGAGGTAATGAGTGATGATGCTGAAAATATTGAAGCCTGTAATTCTGGATGCCGCAGCAAGATTTTAAGGTAAAACTGATGGAACTAAATGCATGTTGTAGTCCTGCCAGGATGGGTTATCTAATGGTGCAATCCAATACATGTCTAGACAGAGAAAAGCAAAAGACTCCCAGCATGCCTCAGCAAGTTGGGTGGGGAATACTGGGAGTTGTAGGCCTTTTCTGTCTAAACATAGATGGGAGTGTGCCTTAAGTTGCTCAGTGCATGGAATTGTTACCACACCATCACACACGCGTGCACACACGCACACACACTCTCTTTAACATAACATTACACTTCAGCCCCAAGAAATCCAACCCTCAGAAAGGCAGATGCTTGACGCTTTGGAAACCTGGTTTGCCAAATGGGTTCAAGGCCAGCAAACAAACTTGTGGGGAAAGGATCAAACTGTGGGGGAAGCAGCCCTTTGTGTACAGCTGAGGGATCTGAAGGATTTTTAGGTGCTTCCGGAGGAGGAGACAAGGGTCACTGGGCCTCTACTCCGGGATGACTTGGACCATCCACTGCATGTGGTTCTCAAAATCTCTGGATGCAAGAACCTTTTCCATACCTGCAAGTCCGCCAAGAAACTCTTGTCCATCCATCAAATAACCTTTGCATGTTCGGTGGATCCTGGGAAGTGTTTAGAGGCACAAATTCAATTCGTGCAGCGTGAACCTGTTGAGAGGCCAAAGTCAAGAACGGAGAGGACAAAGTCAGCATCTTCACTACGTTTATGCAGGGAAGGTTGTTCACCTTTACTATACTGCATTTCTAATCGAGGAATCCCTGATATGTTTCCAAGGAACCCCAGGGTTTCTTGACATACAGACTGAAAGACACTACTTTAGCAAATGCTCTCAGAACTTATCAATTGATCAATGGCGCTTAACCAGCAAGGAGTTGTCTAATTAATATGAAAAGGGCTCCTGATTCTGCATTAGAAGAACTGATCCAGGTTGAAGCAGTAAGACTGAAACTATATAGATTTTTAACTCTCCAGGAGTAAATGCAAGAAACACAATTGTGGTTGCTTATAGTTCTTAAAAAGGCTTTACACTGGCACAATGTTTTGTAATATTTGATACTGTTGTTACAACAGCCCTCTGAAGAAAGGCATACCTCTTCCCATTTCACAGATGAGGAAGGGAGGCCAAAACTTGACAGCTTGTGGCCCAAAGCATGGCAGTGAACTACGATCCAGTCTTGGTGCAGTGTCAAAAGACCCAGCTTTCAGGCAGGATGCAAAATGAATGGTGCAGAGTCAATTTCAGGCCCTCCCTTTTACTCCCATGGTGCGTGCTGCTGAAGCTGTGTTTGCACAGCCAGGAAGACTGAGGACCGAGGGCTTTTCCTTTTCTAGTCAGTCACAACATCCTTAAGCTTCATTTGGTATGTTCCAATCTTCAGCTAGACTTACTCAAGGTCAAACTAGGCTGGACAATGGATATCAGAGATCTAAATTCCCATCTCTCATGAACCACAGCCGCCACACCTTCCAGCATGCAGCAGAAGATTTCAGTGAGTAGGATGTACAGGCCACTTCCTGGGAGATGAGAGAACTAGGGCCTCATTCAGCACCCTCTGGGCTTGTGGACGCAGCCCTGACACCACCCCTGGCTTGGTAGAATTGTCATCCCCTCAGCCTTGCAGAAGCATCAGGCTACCAAGTCATACACAGGCCCTTTAACAGTCCAATTAGAACAGAACAAGAGCTGGAAGAGTCCTATAAGGCCATCAGATCCACACTCTGCTGTGCTTCCACATGTGGTCACCCATCCAGCTGCAGGGCTGCACCTTTCAGCTTTAAGAGGGATAGAGGTGGCCACAGCACAGGTCTTATCAGCTTACCCAAGGTTTCAGTTTAACTTCAGCTCCCTGCTGAGAAATCATCCGCTGACCGTTCTGGAAGAAGAGAATTCCAGCCAGCTGGACTTGAATGCTGCTATCTAAGGCCCTGTTTTCTCTCTGCCTTGATCAAACTGCCATCAGATTCTACCAGCTTCCCCTGCAAGTCCCAAGAAACCACAGAATGGGACACTTGTCTCTTCCAGAACATAAGAGCTTGCTGGATCAGATCAAAGGCCAATGTAGCCCAGTATTCTGTCTGTACAGCTGCCAATCTGGAGCGTGCACGAACCCCACAAACGGGACAGAAGAGCAAGGACAAAAAGGAATAGTCTGGTGCCACATGCCACTTATTTATCTTTATTTGCAGTAGCTGCCATCAGGGTCCTTTTTCAAGCGTCCCCAGCAATGACCATTCCTACAGGCAGCTGCACCAGGAGATGATTGGGATGGGATGGGATGGGATATAGGGTAATTCCACCAGCCCCTGTTTTATTCCTTTTCCCTCCCTGTTCACTTTCCCTCTCATGTTGTGCTTTGTTCAGATTGTAAGCCTGTGGGCAGCATCTGTCTTATTGTATACAAGCCACTGTGGAAGCCTTTTTGACTGAGGAGCAAAATAAAATTACTTTGGATAAATGTGCACACAGCTTCTTTAAAAAAAGAATCAAAAACCAACAACAAGCTTTTAACAGTCCCTCAAAGTTACAAACAAATCCCAAGTGAACAGAAAAAATGCATTTTGAACAGACATTTAAGTGAGTTGGCATTTTGTGCTAACTTCAACTTTCTTTCAAACTCTACTCATGTTGCTCAGAAGACTCTCAACAGCCTGTATTCAAACTTAAATTTAGGGATATAGTGCAAAGGCCTTCCTTAGAATTTAAACTGTATTTTCCTCCTAAGAGTAGAGATAGGTATTTATACAGTATTTATTCCTCAAGCCAGCAAGCTTTGCCCCTTATGGAAGATTCATCAGTTTAATCAGCAAAAAACAGTCAGATTCATAGTTAAAATAAAAAGTCTATGCCATTTGCCTAAAATCAGAATTCTGCAGAAACTAGAGAGAGGGTGTCACTGCTGCTGTCCTGGATTTTCTGGACAGCCATCTGAGGGGGATGTTTTAACTTGGTGTCCTGCCCTGAGCAGGGGGTTGGACCTGATGGCCTTCAGGCCCTTCCAACTCTGCTATTCTCTGATTCTTTTTGGCAACAAGATAAAGACTTAAATATGACAAAGGTCTAAACATTTCAACTTTTCCACTCTTCCTTTTGTCCCAGAATCTGTGCAGAAAAACAAGAACAAGGCGAAACTGGTGAAGAAGCAAGAGGCATCTGGGGAAGTTACATCCAGGCAGCCAATGAGGCAGTTTCTCTTGTACAGTTTGGAAATAAAGAGCACTGGGAAAATTCTTGGAAGCTATATCAGATGTGACTGGGAAGGCTGGAAAGCTCGGTTTACAGATCTCTGCTGCAGGGGGGAAAAGCTATACAGCCATCGGGTCACATCAGGGTCGGGGCCACTGGTCCCAGAAAACAAGGGCCTTGTCCTCTTATCACTCAGACTTGTTTGCTGAGCAAAACTCACCCAGAAGCATTTACAGGGCTCTGTTACAGGACTCACTCTGTCCTACTGCTGCTGAGGAACCCCCTTAGTCATCCGGCCAGTTTCAAGGTAGTCCTCCCCTTTGTCAAAGCTCAGTGCCAAAGTGCCTGCAAAGCATATTTTGTATGGCACAGAAGAGTCCTCTGTTAGAAGGGCTGTCCTGTCCATTTCTAGCGTAAAGACTAGAGATGTGCTTTCTTTCTAGCACTGGGGACATCCAGGTTCAAGATCCATTCAGCCATGAAGTTCACTGGGTGACTTTGGGCCAGTCTCTGACTCCCAGGTTCACTGACCTCACAGGGTTGTTGTGGGGATAAGATGAAGAACAGAGGAGGAGAACCATGTAAGCTGCATTGCAAGGTGAAAAAAGACAGAATATAACTTCAACAAAGACAATTTCAGAATTCACATACATACTTGTAGGACTGTCATAGGCATTTAAAAAAATCACCTGCTTTGTCCTCCTTTTTGGTGATAGCTTTCCTCTTTTCTGGCAGTTCAGAACTGGGTAGCTTTGCTGAATCTCCACTTGACTGCTCTCAATTCAGCCACTGCTGCAGGGCAGAATTGCAACTACAGACACACCTGTGATATGAAGGTAGAAGAATGGATTGCCTGTTCATTACATTTAAAAAAATGCCACATAACCAAAGTTGTCTGGGCAGTGGGCAGATAAACACATGAAATAGAACAATAAAACAAGCAGAATAAAACAGCTCAAGATTAAAAACAAAATAAAACAGGCAGCAGGGAGCCAGCCATGAAAGACACAAAACCAAGCACCTGCAGGCAGGAGAAACCGTGTCTGGACATCCGTGCTGCTTACTCGTACCTTTTACATGCATGAACTAAATTCACAGCCCTTGCACAAGTGTGCATCCAAAAGAAAGTTCGGAGAGCAAACGGGGGTGACCTAGCGCTCTTCTGCGGCTTGCTTTCTAATGGAACTCTTTCATGAAATGTGCCATGCTCTAAATTTGTTCAAAGCTTCCATGCACAATTCCTCAGTAATCATTTCCCAACAGCCCTTATGTGTCATCATCCATGTACTGCAAAGGAGGGACAGCCAGATCCGTGACTTCCCTGTGCATGAGAATTCTGAAGCACAGTTTGCTGAGAAGCACCAGGTCCGACCCTTCCCTGAGCTGCAAAGTTGAAGAATACTTAAGAGATCTCCTGATCCCCTCTGGCCTGTTGTTGCACTCACCTGCAGGTATCCTCCTGGGGGTACCAAGATTTCAGGGGTTCAGTCCATGGCAGTTCAGAATAGGGACATAGTGTCACGCTGCCCACACTCTGGGGCTCCCACCACCCCAACCTAGACCCTTCTGGGCTTTCGGCACTTACAAAATACATAATATTCCCAACAGACTTTTCTAGTACGGCAATCTTGTCCTTTGTACATCACTTTAATATAAATGTTACATAAATCTCATTAAACTACTGCTAATTACAATGAATGAATGATTGCCAGGTGACCCTGAGCCATTTACTTTCTCTCTGCTGCACACTTGTGTATTCTTGTAGCCAACCTCACAGGGTCGTTATGAGGATAATAAACGAGAAGGAAGACCTGCTGGCTTGGATGGCTTCAAAAGCAAATGGGAGAAGTTCTAATATAGAGGCGGAACCTGCATATATTACGTGAACCGGCCTTTGGAAAACTAACAAAGAGGTGAGTTTTAATAACATGTTGCTAAAGACAAAGAGGAGGTCTGACAAGCACGTGGGGGAGAGAGTTTTCTGCATAAGGAGCCAGGGGAGATAAAGCATGCAAATGAGAAGCAGCATGAAAGAGAGCAGGCCGAGAAAAGATTTGTACAGAACTGGATGTTCAATGTTTCTCCCTTTTTATAATGAAAATGGTGTGTGGCATTGCTGCGTGTTGCAGTCCACCTCAAGCTGGAATGTGGACTGCCAGCTGAAGACTGGCAAATCCTATCCTCACTGGGTCTTGCCAGAACCCCCCAGGGAAACTGAGGATGAAGATCCTATAAGGCGCCTAAATGTTTCTTGTGCTGCAGTTTTCAAAGAGAAGGCAGTCACTGCCCTCAGGCAGACAATCTAAAGGACATGACACAAAAGGAAAGAGGAAAGGAGAGGGAAGAGGAAAGCAGGCCCCTGGAGCAGGTGGGTTTTTACCGTGCCTTGGAGGGCAGAGGGTGCTGTTGCTTTTCTGCTGACCTGGTCAAGGGTGCCCCTCCCTCCAGCTCTGCCACGCTAGAGCTCACTTCTGCAATCCCGAGAGACTTTCCCCTGAACTTCTGGCATCCCTTCCTTGAGTGGCCATGTGTCCGTTCTGCAGAGGACTGTCCTCTGTTCCAGGGCTTGCCACAAGTCCATCTTCTGTTTCCAGGGCTGCCTTCTCCAATTCTAGATTAAAGATTGGGAACCTTTATAACTGTGGCTTATCCAAAGTTCGTCCCCAAAGAGCAGGCTAAACGTTGGGTGGGCACGTAGCCAACCCAAGTGGGAACAATCTTTTGTAATATGGTAAATTGTAATAGTTATTTCTAAATTTGCATCTAGACATATAAATAAAAGGTAAAGGTTTCCCCTTGACATTAAGTCCAGTCATGCCTGACTCTAGGGGGCGGTGCTCATCTCTGTTTCCTGGCCGAGGGAGCCGGCGTTTGTCCGCAGACAGTCTCCGTGGTCATGGGGCCGGCATGACTAAACACCGAAGTGCACGGAACGCTGATACCTGCCCACCAAAGTGGTACCTTTTTATCTACCTGCATTTGCATGCTTTCGAACTGCAAGGTTGGCAGGAGCTGGGACGGAGCAACGGGAACTCACTCCGTTGTGCAGATTCGAACCGGCGACCTTTCGATCAACCAGCCCAGCAGCACAGCGGTTTAAACCACTGCGCCACCTGCAGTCCCAGACATATAAATAAAGATGTGCAAATGTGATGAGTGCTGGAAACCTCTTTCTGGTAACTCAGAAGTAGCCACTCTGGCTGGGCTGGACCACGAGTAGGTCAGCATAGATCTCTAGGTGGTTTTCTGCCCTAGCAAAGGCAGAGCAATCATTTCTCGAGCGAAACCATGAGAAAGAACCATCCTGCATTTCAGGCTCCCTTTCGTTCTGACATAGTGGGGAGGTCAGAGTCCTTACAGTTGTGGGAGACTAAAACCCAGATTTCCTGAGTCCCAGTCTAGCACTCCAAAACAACAGGTAAAAACACATAACAGCACTATTATTAAAAGTAGCAGAATGCAAAACAATAAAAATAATATCCCACAACAACAACAATTCATTGCAGCTTGACAACTCACACATCAGCACAGAGCTGAAGGGCACAAAAATCCTACAAGTCCCAGCATGCTCCAGCCAGCCATGCTGGATGCTGGAGAGCCTTTTTTGTCTAAACACACGGAGAGGTGCAGTTTTAGCCATTCATATTCTCAAAGCTTTCCAGTGAAGACCGTTAAAGTGCCTGTGTGTGTGTGGAAAGAAGCTCTTCCTCAGGTGCGTGTGCCAAATCCTGGCCTTTGAATGCATGTGCACATGCATGCACACACACAGGCTCCATCATTAGCTTTTGACTCGCTGGTGTTTTTTACTTCCACAATTTTGAGCACACACACAACAACCCTGTGCTAGACTGCTGGAAAGAAACACGGGTCAAACAAGCCGGCATGCAATTCTCGGTGTTTTCCCCCCCTTTTTCTTTTCTAAGGTGAGCTCAAGGACAATGACAGAAGCGAGCAATCTCTGTGGCTCCAGGGATTTGTCACAGCATCTCTCTCGTATCCTGTTCCTGGAAAATGGAAGAAGGCAGAGCAAGGCAGAAGCGAAGATGGAGAGAGAGGAGGCCTGGCACCAGGAGCAGAGCCCCAGCTGTGCAGTGGAGCAAGCAAGCCTGACCTGAAAACATTTGGGGGGTTTTAATGACTTGGCTTGCTGGAACGGAGAGGCTGGCTGGCCAACGTCCCTGCAGCGTTCTCGTTCAACCAGTTTCTGGTGCCCACACATGGCCCATGTTGCCACTAACATCCTCTAGCTCAGAGTTTTGAACCTAAAGTCCCAATCGGGGCTTTTGGGCTTTCCCATATTGTTATGCCTCCTTCCTTCCGATCTCCAGGAGTTTGGTGGCTTCCTGATCTTTCTGCCCCCACTGCTTCTAAAAGCTTGTAGTGTTCCTCTTAAGGTTAAAGCATTATGCTAAATACACAGGTGCTTTTGGCCCCACCCCCTTTGCCTTCAAGGCCACCCACTGGTGGGATGCCTGCAATGCCCCTCCCACCCCAAAACTGCTCTGAAATGGGATGTGGTCTTCCAGCTGAAAGGCTCCGCATCTCTCTCTAGGTTGCCCAGAACCAGGTTGCCACAGCTCCTGAGAATGGGACCAGGTGGAAAGGTACCAAAATGGTCAGGGTTCAGGCCTGGAAGGCCAAAAAATGCACTAATCTGCACTGGCTAAACTACTTGGGCTCCAAAATGTGTTTGAATGTCTTGGAAAGGCTCTGTCTCCAAAGGACATTCCCATTTGTTAAGAAGGGATGCATGAACAGGAGAAAGAAGAGCAATTGATTGTGCGGGTGGGGGGAGAAACCTCAGGCAGAAAGAATCAAAAGAGGTGAATGAAGTGCATGTAGGCAAAGAGGCAGCTAATCCAGTGGGATCAGGGTTTATCAGGGCCCCTGCACCTTTTTTTCAGCAAATGCCCAAGGACAACAGGATGATGGGGCAGGGGCCTCTCAGAGATTCCAGGCTCCAACCCTGGTAGGCTGTCACCTAACAGCACCTCTGAAGGCAAAGGCTGCAGTTCAAGCCCAGCTTCTGATGCAAAACCAGGTTTGCATCAGAAAGTGGGAACTTCACCTAATAAGGGAAGCAAGCCCATTCAATATGCAGAAAATTCCCCAAGTGTCCCCAAACATGATGGGAAACACTTAATCTTTCACAGGAAAATAGATCCCTTTGTCCTCACCTGAAGCAGCTACATTAATATCCCTGTAACCAGAATGGCTTTGAATTATGCAAAACAAAGCACTTTCAGCCACTTTCAGCAAAAGATGATCACTTAATAGGCCTGGATTTAGTGTCAGGGTACAAACAAAGGATTTTTAAAAACAAAGCAAAACAGCCAAATGATTTGCTCTGCTGGGTGGTAGGAAAGCATCGTGCTGGAGCCTGACTTGAAGTGCAGTGGGAGGAGAAGAGCACAAAGGCCTTTTCTAAACACATTTGTCACCTTTGATGTAATTCTATCTACAAGGAAAAAACATGGGTCAACTGGTATCCTTTGGCCAATTATATTAAGATGGATATCCAGCTTCCAGACTGTTTTACAGGCACCCGACAGACACTGTCAAGCTCTTTTCTCCAGTGATCTCAAATAGCCAGAATATCGATTAACTTAAATGCTTCTGATGTTTTGTGCCCTGACTGGATGGCTGGGCAGCGGATGAAGGCATGGTAGCTCCTGAGATTTACAAGGGTAAACTGTATTGGAAAGTTGCTGTGATGAAGCCCAAATTGCACTGGTCAGGAGCAGTGGGTGGAAGAAAGGAGCTTAAGGTTAAAAGGACAGGTGCTTTGAGTAATGATATATATATACACACACACACATACATATATTCCCCACAGAGAAGAATAAAACTGATGGAGCGCACTGCCCTGCCAAATGAGGGAATTATCCTTTTCCCTATCCAGACATTAACCGACAGAGGAACACACAAGCACATATTGCTCACATTTTCAGAATACAAATTTCTGCAACACATCCAGAGAAGGAATTTTCCTTTCACGTTTTAGGTGACCAGGGTGAACAGAATATGCCAAGGAAATACATTTAAGACATCTGCTCATGAGCTGTGAACAAAATTCCATTCGCTAAAAATAATTTGGGAGAAGCTCATTTATCAAAGCTTAGCTCCTGATTTCGGTATTAAATATATTTGCCATCTGGCCCTAACCATGCTTATTGGGGACTAAGGCCTGGCCTCTGCATGCAACAGAATGAGGTGGGAATGAAGTTGAAGAGGCCTGGGCTAGTGGAACTGTTTGGCAGATGAGGCTTTTGTGGCCGTCGTGTCCTGCCTGCCTCTTTTCCAGGATTTTATGGGCAGTCCAGATGCTGTGGTCTCCCTTTTGTAACCCATCCATGTTTCCCCCCAGCTTTTCCTGTATTTTCCAAGATTAAATCCGTGAAGGTAGGAAAGATCCGATGACTGCAAAAAACCCTTGACTGGCGGCACTCGGAGCCATCTGTCCAGAAGCACTCTTTATCATCCCAGGATGTGGGTGGGGAAACAACACCAAAAGTGGTTATGAAATCCCAAAGCAGAAGGGCTAAGCTTGCATAGAACTATGACATGACATGTATCACCTGCCGCTCTTCAGGTGACTACTGGTGAGGGGTGGGGCTGTGGGGTCCCAATTTTGGCCTAAGCGTGAGCCCTAGTTCCACCTGTACCTACCACCCAGGAGGGTCCTGGGACTGGCTTTTAGGGATGTACAATTGCACTTTTGTTCGCAAGCCTTGCAAACGTGTCCTGTTCGCAGCTCCAAACAGGAGCAGGGGGCATTTTGTCAAGAAATTTTGCAAATTCGTGTTTTTACATGGCCTTTGAAATGTGCATTTAAAAAAAAAGATACCTTTTTATGTCTGCTTCTCAAATGTATGCACAGAAATGTATTATTTCCCCACTGAAATGAACTGAAAAACAACTTGGAACTGAAAAACAAACTTCCACCTGAAGTTTAGAGAATTTTAGCCAACTGCAAAGTCCACAACTTCCTTCCCTACTAGCTTGTTAATTTCAGGGGGTTCCCCACAGGGGAGAGCAATGGCATCAGCACCCCTGTTGTTGTCTGGGGCAGTACGGACCTCTCTGCCCCCTCCCTCACCCCATCCCGCTGCACGCACCGGCTCCGGCTGCGAGGTGTAGGCATCAGGGGATGGAGGCGGGTGCTGAACATGGCAAGCTGCAGTCGGGAACAAGCAAGGCAAGAACGTGCAGCAGGCCCACTGGCAAAGGCCCGGTAGGCTGGGGAATTCTGGACGTTTCCTTCTTTTTCGTTTGGTCTAAGCATGTGGGCCCTTGACACAACCAGCTACATGCAGTTGAGACACACAGGACTAACATTTCTTTCCCCAGCCTTTACTCTCTGTGTTTAAAAATTGCTTCTACACTCCACACATGTTAGAACACACCACCATTTGCCAGCGGTGGTTTTTAAAAAATCTCAGAGAATTGCAGTCCTTCATTTTAAATTCGTTCTGTGATTGGAGGAATAAAATGGGGACGACATTTGCTGCACGCAGCACCTGCTGCTCCTTGGTTGGTCATGGGGGTGCTGGGCTGCGAGGCGCTCCCCTTGCCCCCAAATTCCAGCCTTAGCTGCACCACCAGCAGGAAGGGCAGATTTGACCCCAGGCCTGCATTTCTGCACCCATGTTGTGAAATGTCCTAGCCTGGCCCCTCCAGAGGAGGTCAAGAAACAGCACAGGTGCCCCTGGTTCTATACTATACTGGTTCTATATCCTATCCTATCCTATCCTATCCTATCCTATGAGGTGCCCCCTCTGACAGGAGCAGAGCCTGGTTTCTGCTATGCAGGTCCTAAAGTAAAGCCAGGCGGTGCCTCAGCAGAGGCAGCCTTTCATTTGAGAAACAAAGCAAAGCAAAGCAGGCACTCGGGTCTGCTGTGCTGTATCAGCTGAGCCGCAGCCTTCGTTTATGCATGCAGGACACCTTTCCAAAAGAGATCTGGAGTGAAATGGCCGGCAGTGCAAGAGAAATGAAGCGGAGCGATGTCAGCTTTGGAGAAGAGCAAGAGCTCTTTCTTAATACCCAAATTGGGGTAGGATGAGAAGAGAGGTTGCTGTAGCTTCCTCAAGCTGCATTTCCCATACATTATCAGGATAATTCTAGCAGAGAAGAAAAGCACCATGTAGAACTGGAGGAATAGCAATTATATATATTGTTCTACTGTGGGGCTGAGAGATGTCTGAAATCATCGGCCACAATTACAGTTATTCAGGTACCTGGAATCATCCATATTCTTTTTGGTCTCCTCAGATTCAAGATAAATAATGGAGAATATAATGGAGAGCCGGTGGGGATTCTTCACTCCCCCAGCCAACTGGGCCAAATCCTGCCCAGACAGGTCATGGTCCCAGCACCCTGGACCAGCCACTGGATTCAGCATGACCAACCCAAGCTTAGGGAAACAAACAACTCTGTTAAAAGGTTAAAATATAGGGGTGGAGGGACTAAAACACAGAATCTAAAAAGGATAAAAACAGGGATGAGGGGGGAAGGGAGAGGAAAAGAGGAATTGGACAGCAGCAACAGAACAAGTTTCAGCCAACCTAGAACTCCACTCCAAGGCCCACCTGGACATTAAAATAACAAACAGCTTCTATCCCAGCCTATTCATAGTAACTCTGCCTTCAAACAGCACAGGATACGCAGGATGGCACAGCACTCTTCAGCACGGAAGGACAGCAGAAAAAGAACCTCCCAAGAGAATGAAAAGCTGCCCAGGGGGTGTATTCCCCCTCCCCGCCTAGGTCAGCTGACCATGGGGCCATGGCCCCCCTCCCAGTCCCTGGGGCCAGCCATTAACTGCAGGTGCCAGTCATCACCTGATATCCCCAGTATCCTTCAGGCCACTTCTGATCCTTCTCCTCCACTTAAGGCAGAAGGGGAGGTGGAGGCCTTGGGTGCCAGGTTCCCACTGGGCTGGCACCTGGAATTTCCAGCATGTTGTCAGTTCTTCAATTAGTGCTTACCCAGCCGTCTGGAGCCTGGAAAACTGTCTCACGTCGCACAGCTGTTTGTATGCACACACCATCCAAACATGCCCAGAACTGCGGGTTCCATTAAACTCAGATAAAACAAGTACCCAAGAAAAACCCTGCTGCATCAGAGCCGTGCATGTTCTGTTCATAAGGCCACCCACAAGCAGGGCACCCCGCTGCCCATATTCCCCAGCAACTGGGGTTCATAGGCACCTTGCCACTGTACTGGAGGAGGCATATAGCCATCAGAGGTGGTAGCCCTGGAAACGTTCTGCTCCACAAATTTCTCCAGTCCCCCTTTGAAGCCATTCAGATGGTTGTTCCTGGTGGGCACACAGCACCAAAGTTCACCTCTCATACAGCATAGAAGAATGTGGCACCCGGCAGGAATCCTACCCCCACGCAGCAGCCGATGCTCTTGTGGCTTTGTGAGCGAGCATCTCTTCTGCACAAGGGTGAATGGGGCTCCACAGAAAGCGGTGGGCTTGGATTGCTGGAGGTCACCTCCCTGCCCCCTTGGAGGAAAAACCGCAGTGTCCTTCACTGTAATCTTGGCAATTTGTTATTTTGTGCCTGCTTTCATTTATCAAATGGTCTCTCCCCCCCCCCCCCCCCGCCATGCTGCCCCATTACTTTGAGAACGCTGAAAGCCAATGCAACTGTTCAAGGACATGATCTAGAAAGTAGCAGCTATGCTTGTGTGCGGCTGGGCGTGCGCACACGTCCATAAAACGGCCTTCCCCCATCGGGTGCTCTCCAGATGCTTTGGGCTACAATTTCCATCAATGGCAGGTACAGCCCAACACATCTGGAGAGCACCAGGTTGGGGAAGCTGGATTAATATACCGGGGTGCAGAACCCGGTGGCCAACTCTGGGCCTCCCCAGCAGGCAGTGGTCATTCCCCTGCTGCCCCAGGCACCCACCTTTTGGGCAGCTTTTGGGCAGTCCCCCCCCCCTTCTAAAACGATGCAGTGCTCAGGTACCGGCACTCAAGCATCAACATGCTGGTACTTCAGCCTGCCTCCGCTGCCGTGTCCCTCTTTCTGTTTGCCACCACTGGCATGTGGCCATCATGTGCTCTCTGAAATGGAATCCAGTCTCGGCCTGAAAGAGGTTCTGGCAGCCCCCGAAGTGCACAAATAGTAGTGCACACACTCGGATACCGGCCTGTGTCAGTCGGTGTCGCTGCCAATCCTGGGCCAGGCTTCCAGGCCAGTGGCAATGGGGGGGGGGGGGAGTCCAGGCCAAGTTCAAAAAGGAGCTGCCCAGAATGCCACACTCCTGCCCAGGGTTCCAGCCCACCAAGTCCCACTGAGGGAGGTGAGAGTGGGAAACGGGGCCATTCATGGGTCTTCTTGAAGGACTGAATTTTCCACTCCTCCTTCCTCATTCCTTGTTCCTTTTTCTTTTGGTGTTGCGACTTTCAAGTCATAAGCTCGCAGGCAGGGACTGCTGTTTACTGACCATATGTAAGCCCCTCTGGGAATCATTTTGCTTTAAGAGCGGGGTGAAAATCCTTTAATTAATCAACAGAAGAATTTGCATGTGGCCTGTGCCTCTTTTGGTAGTTTTAATACTCTCATCACTGATGGTGGGAGCTACATTTTACAGCTCTTGCTGTAAAATCTGAACTTTAAAGATTTGACATTTCAGTATTTGGGGTAAGACGTGCTACAAATAATGTTGAAACGCAGAATGCCTACACTTGGAAATTAGCATTTGAGACTGTAAAACAATGTGTATTTTGCAGTTAACTTTCCAAGCAGTGGTTGATGGGACATATCACTAGGCTTTATTTGCTATTGTATTATGGATCCCTGGCATGCATAATGTAAAGATGATGTAATAAAATTGCTATTTTTAAAAAACTTCCATTGATACATTGATATGTAGCAATTGATAAGGTGGCCACTTGCAAAGCACATGCACATTTTGTATAAACTGGTGTCCTCTTTTTGGTGATTTGCAAGTGGCCACCTTGCACCCATTTGTAATCCAGCAGGGTGCCTTCCCTGCCTTCTTTTCCGGCAACAGGAAGGCTTCTTTTACTGAGAAGAAGAGATGGAATGTGTAAATGCTCACAGACATTTGAACATTCCAGCCCAAGGTACAGGAGTTCTCTCATTTTAAAGAAGAGTAGCTTTGATGCGGCTAAGGGTTCAATTCTAGGCAGACGGAGGTCCTACACCTCCAGTATATTCCAGCTACCATGCCTAGGATTGTACCTATTACAGCTCTGCAGACATTCTGCAGTTGACAGTATGTTATAGCCCTGTTAACATTTTTAATCTAACTGCTAATAGTGGCTAAAATGCTTTTTTAACTACAGATTTTTAAATATTAAGATTAGCAAAGTACTGCTTACATGTAAAAGCATTACAGCATTGCAGCATTATAATCCTAATTCAAAAAAGTGGGGGAAATACGGTTACAATTACCATTTTAGCCATAAAGTGTTTTTCATAATTAAACACTTGCAATCTACATTTTTTATCCAAAACACATTTTAAGCACTTTGTTTTTGACATTTAATGGGCAATAATGGAGAATCATAGTTAAAAGAACGAGCACTTGGCACTAAATCTGTTTTCTTATGAAGGGATAACTCAGAAATTATGCACGGATAACAGTACCTTCATAGGGCTGCTCAGGTGGACTGGGCCTTCCACACCCATTGATTTCGACAGAAGCTAGTGGGATGAATATACAGAGAACGCAATAGCTCTCCAATTGCTTAGAAAATGCACTGTAATTCCAGGTTTAGTTTTTAGTGGTAGAGCAATGATTTATTAGTGACAGGAACCACCTGTCTGAAAGCGAGACCAGAATGCCTCAAGCACCCTGTAATTTAATACACATATGGTCTTCTGACTTGATCAGTTTTAGCATACTCTGTTCGTGGACAATGAGGTGGGCAAATGAAGATTGTGGCTAATTGGCTTACATGTTTATTAAAATAGGTTAGCTCCCTACATGGCGGAGTCCAGATGAAATCAACCCCAGTAGACGTGCCCGCAATTAAATCACCCCTCCCCAATCCTTTCTGTGTTTCCAAAGGACACACTTAGCATCGAGTCTAGTTTGACCTTCAGACTGTTCCCAAGCCTTCCGCCACTTGCTGCATCTTGCACAGCATGGTTCGCTTCTGCAGTGTGCAGCTTGGAATGGATAGCCGGGAGCAGGGTGGATAAAACACTGTTACTGCAATGAGTCGCTAGCTGATTCAACCGCACTTAATTAAAACAGCAGGGAAGGAACAAATTTGGATCCACCAAAGTCATCTTGGTCTTGAACAGCCACGACATTGCCATGGCAGGTTCTGTTATTACTGACAAAACTCAGAGGATGGAGAGGAACAACACAAGCACTGCATTAGGGTGTCCATTTGTCTTTTACAGAAGGCAGTCCTCTATTTGAAAGGCTGCTGAAGGACCGCCCTCTCTTTGAAGGGCGATTCTGTCTGATTCCATTGAGAACCATAGCATGGATTGTCCATCCACAGGTAACACCTGGACTGCATAGTAGTAAGTACTGAGGTCACCTGGTCACAATCTCCCACACTATCTTAGAATCATAGAGTTGGAAGGGGCCAGAGGGCCATCAGTTCCAGCCTCCGGCTCTGTGCAGGACTCCCAGTTAAACCATCCCTCTCTCTATAAGGTAGTCTATATTTTTACTTCAATTGCAATCATTTCTAAATTGGCACCTATACCAATACATTAGCCTATGCAAATCTCACACAAATGGCAGTCCTCTTTGAATCTGGAGATTCGTACGTGGCCACGCTGCCAACACTTGAAGGGAAACAGCTAGAGGGTCCCCCGAAAGAGTGCGGCTGCTTTCAGTTAGAACACTCCTAGCATTGCCAAAGGCTCCACTGAGCTATTCAACCTTTCTCTCCTTAATGGAATTTTCTTTTTCTTTTTTTTTTCTTTTCCATTTTTGTGATAAGAAAAAATAACAAGAAAAGATGGAAGAACTGTGAATGGAAGACCATGACATCTGGATGCACTTGTACAATTCTGTGAATGAGGCAAGTCGGTGATACAATAAAACTCCTTTCTGAAAGAGCCCAGAGTAGCTAAGAGGAAGCTGCAAGCTTGACTGGAATTTTTGGTCCAGAGCCTCTACCCAGACCCGATTCATGTGCACGCTGGCTCTCGCTCTTCTTGGGATAAGGTGGCTACTCTGCACTTCAATTCAGCATCTCCAGGGTAGTTTACAACAACAGAATAAAACAGGAAAAGGTAGCACTGAAAACAATTGCAAAAGAATTGAAGGAAAACAACCAATTCGAGTAGGGGATTTTTTTTTTTAAAAAGGTATATGTCTGATACTTAAAAGAAATTAACATAGCCAGTATTAAGCATTGTGACTGGTAGCCATCATAGAAACATAGAACATAGAAACAGAGTGTGTCAGAAGGGGCCTCCTGGGCCAACTAGTCTGACCCCCGGCTCCAGCCAGCTCCACTCATGACATGCCTACCATGTGCATGTCCAGCCTATCCTTAAACACCCTCACCAGTGGGGCTTCAGCCACCTCCCGTGGAAGCCCATTCCTCAGGGTCCTAACTGTCAGGAAGCACTTCCTGGCATCCACCCTAAATCTTGGTTCCCTGAGCTTTGCTCCATTGGAACACGTCCTGCCCTCCACTTCAGTGGAAAAATGCATGGGTCGTGTCCCACCTCCGCGTGGCACCCCCTCACGTTACCTGTACATCACTAACAGGTCCCCTCGGAGTCTCCTCCTCTCCAGGCTGGAAAGACCCAGCTCCCTCAGTCTCCCCTCATACGGCTTCCCCTGCAAACCAGCCACCATCCCTGTGGCCCTTCGCTGCACTGACTCCAACCTTGCTATGCCCCTCTTGCAACGAGGGGCCCAGAATTGAACACAGATTGCCTTACATTTGCAAACCGGTCAACTCTTGCAAGTAGTTCCTGGAAGCCAAAGAATGTCACCATTTCCCCTCCCATGGATTTCCAGAAGGCCCTGCCTTCCCGCACTTGTGTGACTAGGCTGCAACAGGGCAATCCAGGATGGTGGGACCAAGAGCAAGGCACTCCGCCTCCCTGCGTGCTTATGGGCCTGGTTTGCACCCCCACTCGCAGCTGCAATGGCCTCAACATGCCATGGGGGTTGCAGCCAGTGCCAGCCGCCATTCTGCGTATTCGAGTGGGCAGTCAATATAGTTTGCCACCACCTGCAAGCCTACAGGAATGGCTTGTTGCCACAGTTAACAAGCCACCCCAGGACTCTGCCTCACTGTGTACTGCATTCCAGGTGTAGCCCCTGGCATTGCAAAGAGTAAACCAGGGCAAGCCTTGTGGAGGGGCAATAAAACACTCTCTCACACACACACACGAAACCATGCTGAAATCTACTGGGGGACACAACAGCTCAGGAGGAAATGCAATTACAGGCCAAGCGATTTTCCATGTTCCCTGATTGGAACATAGATTCACAAGGCTGTGATTCATAGCAAGCTGCAAGAACACCTTGCAAATATGGCTTTTGGCCACGGCCACAGCAGTGCAAACATCTCACCCTGGCACACCTCGCAAGCTAAAAAGCATCCAGACAGCCCAGGCCAATATTTGGACGGGATACTTAAGCAGGGCCGATGCTGCTCCTTTTACCTGGGGACGTTCAAACCAGGAAACTTCTCAGCTAACAGGTGAAAATGGCTAAGGAATTCATTCAGTCTGAGTTTTTATACCGGCTTACCCAATCCATGCTTCTTGAACTGATATGCAAATCAGAACGCCCTTGTGCAGCTAGATCTGTGCTTTCAGAACGCCGCGATGCAATCTGCAACTCAAGAAATGAGCACCAGATTGCCTCTCTTAAGAGAAGGTAACGCATGGAAGTGCTTCAGTGGGGTAAAGCGTATGGGGTCATGGGGGCAATCTGGGACCCCTGGGCCTGTGATTCCCCACCCCTGGTCTATCTGAAAGGTGGTTCAGTCCAAATCTGGTTTTAAGCAATGAGAAGGGACAGCAACAGACGATTTGATGTAACCCTTGATGTCACTTGGCACTGGGAGGGCTGAGCAAGCGGTGGACACACAGAAGACCTAGCCAAAGCCTTCCTCACCGTGACAAACTGCATTGTGTTTCTATCGAAAAGTAATTATTTCAAAAGTTGGACCTTTGTCTGTAATTTAGCACACATTTTATGCATACATGAGCCCCCTTTTTGGTGATGCATTGGGTGGACACCCACACTTTGTGCTCTTGTGTACCACTGATCCCCTCCTCCCAGCTTTAAACCAGGATTTGATGTTGGTTTACAAACCCTGGCTTGGTTCAGCACAATAAACCATAGTCCTGGGTTCGGATTCCAGAGAGAGCCTATTCCTACTGGAACATAATAGCATCCAGCTGGCTGTAGAACAGAATACTAGAGGCAGTGAGCTTTTGGTCTGATCCTCCAAGCAGCCCTCAAGTTCTTAATTTGCACAGCAACCCAGTTTGACCTGTGTTGCTAGCAGCCTTTTAGCAAGCAGTTTCCAGCATCATAAACATTACAGAACAGAAGAGCTCCTGTTGCTTGTTCTTTATTTGCCCTGCACTGATGGTGCTTTACCTCCCCAGTGCAGTGGCTCCGGAAACTGCAGAGAGCTGCTCAGGCCAACCATTAGCATTGCTCTCCCTCCATTGTGCTGCAGTGTTGTCCAATGTGTTCAGCCTTAAACACACAAAATTCTCTGAGAGCTTTGCTTTCAAAGGGCATACGACCCAAAGGGCATCAGATCTGGGACTGAGCCACTGGGATAAACCGCCTTCGACAAATGTGATTGTCGCTTGAAATATGCTGTGCAAGTCGACCATGCACATGTACTTAATTTCCCAAGCCAACTGTTGACCTTTATGCCAATAAATTATACAACCATTCAATATGAAAATTGCATGACTCCCCAAAGAGTGCTATATGACAACAAGCAAATTAAAATATATACAAAAATACTGGTAGGGACTGGAAGCTGGGTTGCAGGTAAAAGATACTCTTCCCATGTTTATGCTTCTGCTAAACTCTGCTTGTGTGCTCAAGGAAGCCAATGCTGAGTAGCTCTTGCATTTGCTCCTAAAACTGCATTTGCAATGCTTAATTCTCCTTAATTTCAGATTCCTCCTCTCTACCAAAATATGACAAGGCAGCTTACAGGCACAGTTAAAATAGGTTAAAGTACATGAATGTTCAATAAAAGCATTCCAGCATTGCCCTTTGCTACTTCCAGGGCCCGAGCGCCCGGCTGCCCACACGTGTCCCTCTGCACTGCTCCCTGGCCTTTTGTACGCTCTCAGAAGTGGAAGGAGGGAAGAGGGTAAGGTAGAAATCCCACCTGCAGGCAGTGGGCTGGCACAGCAGAGGAACGGAGGTGGATGGGCGGGTGGGCAGGAGAGCAAGCGGCAGGATCCGGCCTCCTTGTCAAAAGCCACAAAACAAATCTGTCAGCTTTCACATCAGGCAGAGAGCTGCTCTGTTTGAGGTTTTTCTCCACTGCCTCCTGCACCAACCCTTCTAATAAAGCCCATACACCTGGAATATATAATTTTCTCAGTGATACATAAGTGTGGAAATAATCCAGCTCATTAGCGCTATGAGCTGTGCAAGCCAGTTTGGCAAGGAGAGGAAAGGAGCTGAGAAAAAGCACACAATGTATTGTAAGTCAAAGGACAATTGAATGAACAACCCAAGCTGACTTAAATACAGCCAAATAGTCACCTTCTCCGGCAGCATAATCATACTGCAAGAAGCACAGGTATTATATGGATTTTCTTATTTGGTAAGGCTCCAGTATCCTGATTCAAAGATGCTTTCAGCAACTGTAGCCCCGTTTTCCCCAGAGAGAAGGCAGCTCAGCCAGTGAAGAAAGAACGGAACTCCCAGTTGCTCAGACTCTGGAAAGTTTCTGCTGCTCACTTTGAACTTGATCAGACAGGAAGAGGACTGATGCCACCGTTTGCTGCTCTTTATCTTTTTTTCCAAACTGAAGAGGGCCTTTCTTTAATCTTTTGAGATGCAGCTTGTTCACATACTGAGTAAACTATGTAAACAACCTAATACCAGGGCAGGCTTTCAATCCTCCAGAAGCTTCACTTCTCAAGGGGTGACCTAATCAGAACTCGGCAGGTGTGGGGAGGCTCGTGCTCCTTCCAAATCCAAATCACGTGTGTGCGTGTCCCTGGCCGGTTCAAGAGGAAGGGCTCCAAAAAGCGGAGTGAGCAGAGTGGAGGAGGGCTAAAAAACATTGCATGGTGGAGAGAAAGTAGATGCAGAGCAGTCTTTCTCCCTGAGGGCTTCCAGATCGCCTTGTCTCTTTCCCAGGATTTTATGAGGGAGGCAGATGCCTTCTCTTCCAATACAGCCCTTCTGGATGTCCCCTCCCCTCTTTTTTTCCATGACACACAAAAATTTGTTAAGAAGAAAGTGCAGAATACCCTCCCTCGGAAGTATCCTTTGAAAAGGAAGGGCCACAAGCAGCCATTTTGCTCTTATTGTTTGCTATGGAAGCTGCCATTATTATTTCAGGAGAGGCAGTGTGAGGTAATGGTTAGAGCATTTGACTGGGGATCTGGGCGACCCCTGCTCTAGTCCTCTTTCAGCCACTGGGGGCCTTCAGGCCAGTCACAGACTCTTAGCTTGTTGTGGAGAAAATAAAATGGAGAGGAGGAAGAGGACCTTGTAAACTGCCTGGGACTGTCTGCCTGTGTGGACACCTGGATTACCTAGGTGGGCAAACCCAGCCATCTAAAACAAACTGCATGGAGGAAGGCACAGGTGTGACTGCCCTGCCTCGTCCTGGCCGCTGAATGTCCTCACACCTCCGAGCTGGAGGCTTGCCTGCACCTAGGGGGCGGGCAATAAGATTAAGCCCTGAAATGCTTGATCTATATTCCTGCTATACCTTAATCCTAGAATTTGTCAACACAGCTAACATGGTCACATTATAATAAAAAATTACAACAAGACTATTGGGGTGAAATACAAATGAATTGATTAATGATAATAAAGTAAACACAGCAGTGCCATAATCCAATAATCCATTACAAGGCAGGAAAAGTGGGTAAACAAATAGGCCCGCAAGAGGCATTTAAAGCTTGACAAATGGTCTGCTCATGGACATGGTGTGGTATGGAGCTGGAGAGGCAGGTGCCGCCACCCTACCATTGCTTGGCCACGTTCTGTTGGCCGTAGCCAATAAAGCCTTCTTAGGAAAGTTCTCGGGGGTCAACCGGCAGACAAGGCAGTCAAGTAGGAAAGCTGGTCCCGGATTATGCCAATAACAAAACCATGGACAAGGCTGGGGAGCTAACGGCAGCCAGTGCACTGTTTGCAGCTCAGCTGTGATATGGGCGTAAAGTGGTACTCCACTCAGCACCCTTCCTGATGGACCCTGGACATAAACAGCTGGGCAACAGAACAAGCACAGATGGGGGTCACCACACTAGGGCGAGACAGTCTGTATTTCTGCGTAACTGACAGTAATTATTTGCAGATTGGCTTTTATGCCTAGAGAAGTGCACAAGCAGATCTTAGGCCAATCATTTCCTATTTTTAGTGATATAACTTCTCTCGTGCATTTGTTCCTGGCCACTGGTGTGTGGAGCTCACACAGACTTTCTCAACCAAGCTAGGATGGCTCAAAAATTGGTTGGTTCAAAATTCATTGCCTTGGTTCAGGTGCCATTTTCTGTCTCACCCATGACAAGGCTGCCTGCCTTGGACAGTTCCTTGAACATTTATTTATTTATTTAGAATATTTATATGCCATCCTGTCGCAAAAAGCCTCAGGACGGCTTACAGCAATATAACATAAGGATACAAGAAAAGCTTTGCCAAGCATTCTCTTGCTTTCAGTTTTTTAAATCTTAAATTCTTCATGTTCTCTGTATGAAGACATTAGCACATTTTACTAAATTCTTTTCAGAAATGAACTAAGCAAAATTCTCAGCCCTCTGCACAGACAGTTGAATAAGCATAGCTTTTCCCAGCATGGAGGAGGTTGCAGTATCACTGCCAGGCACAGATAGGCTAAAGAACTTGTCAAGAAAGAAAGAATTTGCAATCTCAGCTCAGCACTACAAACATGGCTGAATACAGAGGGATTGATCCTGCCCACATTTAAGAGCTAAGCATTCAAAGCCTTCTGCCTGGAAGCTTTGCTCCACCATATAAAATGAAAATCACAACCACTGCCGCCACCACCATCTCAAGTTCCTTCCATCCAGTTTATGGAGAACTCTGTAAATTTAGTAAGTTCTGAAGAAAAGGTGAAATGAATTAAACTCTCACCCATTCCTATTTCAAGCTGGGGTCAACCCAGTGCTTCCAGGAACTTGAAAAACCATGTTTAAGGAACCTTTTGACAAGAAGGAAAGTCATCAGCACACTATTGTTTATTTGCAAAGAAAAAAGTTTAAGAGAAAAAGATATTGGAGAGCATGTTGGAGACTGTATTTAAGTAGTACACCGTGTGTCTCCGAGGGAGGGAGGGAGGGAGGGATCCGTTTGTCATAATTCAGATGTGCTTGTTGCTATGGATACATTTACAAAAAAGCAAAATGAGTCACTATGATTTAAATTTCCAGTATCAGGAGGAAAAAGAAATATAAGCAGCAAGCATATGAGAGAAGGTAACAATAATCCCAGGAACACAACTGCTTTCTTCTTCACTGGTTGCAGTATTTGCAATACGACAATCAGTGAAATTCACCCAGATTGCCTTGTCGGGGCAGATGGTGCTTTTTGCGGATTGGATGACGTTAAGCGAAGCCCAGGGCCTCTCTGGCCAAGGACAGGGTCTACTCTTCAGTTACCCCCTTACAGTGGACAGAGGCACTTCTGAGTAGACATGCCTGGGATTGACCAGTTGAATGAGGAAGAGAACATCTGTGGCCCTCCAGATGTTCCGGCTGACAACACCCATTGGCACTCACCATTGGTTAGGCTGGCTGGGGCTGACAGGAACTGCTGGTGAGAACATCTGGAGGAGAGCTCAGCCCTGGAGGGATTTTTTGATTTGATCGAGGGACTGACAACCTAGAGAGGGGCTTCCGCCCGCTGGCTGCCCTGTTCACAGACCTCCATTTGTAAATCCGCACTTTTAAGATGTGGAGCCTAGCATTTGGCATCAACACCAACTGCTGTTTTCCTCTTAGAGCACCTGCTTGAACGCTGCCAAGCATCCACAGACTCAAGAGACATCAAGTGGATGCAGTGATTCCCCCAAAGCCATATTTAGCATGAAAGTCCCCATCTTTGCCACACTGGCAATTTTTCTGCTTAAGAAATTAAGCCTTCCCCAAGCAGCTGTGAACTGCACAGCACGTCTGACCCTCTGAGAGAAGCAGGTGTGGTGGAGAAAGTCAAGCGACCATAATGCCAGCCAAGCATGTTGGTGGCCTGGTTGTGGCAATTGTGGGAAATGCTCTCCTGCACAGTTCCTTGTGCAGCTGCTTTTGCAAAACAGAGCGCTGATTCACCTAAAAAGGCCCATGCTCGTTTACAGGTCAAGAGGCAAATTGGGAAATAATTACTCTGGTGAGAAATGTAACACATCACAGCCTCATGGGAAAGATGGCCTCCTGCTCTTCATTCTAACGGATGTGCATCCTTACAGTGGAATTAGACTGGTGGCTGGTCCTTCAAAGAGAGCATGCCTTCAAATCAAGGACTGTCCCTGTAAAGTAGGACACTCTATCCCACTCTCAATCCCAATGCAGTCAGTTCTACTTCTGCACCAGCCACAACATGCAGAAACAGAAAGATGTTCAAGGTAGTTTCACTGCTCCAGGAGATTTGTATTCTCCTGTACACACAAACATAAATGCACACACATACACATCCCCACCCTGGTGCCAAGACAAGATGCAACAGGCACTAACTGCAGGCTGTGTTGTTGCTCATCCATTAGATTTCTGCATTGCCCAAGCAGCAAATTGCCTTTGGGGCAGTTTGTAATGATAAAAACCGCCCCACATGCAGCCAAACAACGTGGAAGGAAAACAATGTAACAGGAAGAATAACAAAGCCATTCAAAACACAGGCAAGAATCAATGCTGAAGTGGGTTCTAGTCCAAGGCATCTGGAGACACCATGCTGGGGAAAGCCCGTTCCTGGCATCTCCAGGCAGGGCCGGGGCCAAAAATCCTGCCAAACAGAATATATAGGACTAAATTAGAGGGACCACTTCTGTGGGAGGGGACTTCCTATGGCCTGGTTTAAAACGGCCCTCTATTCGGAGACTGGGATCTTGTCTCCTTTTAAGGGAAAGGCTGGCAGGCGCTGGGCCGCTCCAGTGACCAGCGCCAGAACCACCCCATTCGCAGGTCTGGTCCCAGGCCCTGCTGAAGCTCCCAGTCTACAGATGAGGAGCACTTGCTGGGAGTCCTGGGGAAAGAGCTGTTTAAGAGCAAGCTCCTCCCCCTGCAATGCAGGCCTGCCAGCCGCGGTGCCTGTGCCTCTCCATGTCTCCGGCCTCACCGGGTCGCCTCAGCAGCACAGGTCCTCTCGTCGGCTGTTGCGCCTCCATCCTGCCTGACCTCTACCCTGCCTCAGCCCGCTAGCTGTGGTTCAGCTCCTGCCCCTTGCCGCGTCTGGTTCTGCTTGTCTCCTGCCCTGCTATCCTGTCTGAGGTACCTGCACCTGGTTCTCAACCCTTGGCTCCTTTCTGAGCAGGCCCTTGTTCTGTCCTGATACGCACATCTGGTTTCTGACCTGGGCCTCTTTAGTTGCAACAGCCTGGACTCGGCTACTGGACACGCCATCAAACCTTATGCTGTGGACTCTGTCTTGCTTCAGGTTCTGTTGCCATGGTGCCTCTGCCTTGTCTCTGGCCACTCGCATCCTGGCCCTGAAACATGACAAAAGCCATGGCTTGGTGCAGAGGCCTTGCCTTGCAAGCAGCTTGCAATGTCATCCCCTGGCATTTCCAGGTAGGCCTGGGAAAGAATCGCAGCTGAAACCCTGGGGAGCTGCTGCCAGTTAGTGCAGGCAAAATTGAAGCTGATGGACTCGTATCTGACTTCATCGAAGTCAGAGAAACAAATGCAGAATGCTTGGGAAAACAGCATCTGGGTACACACAGACCCCCCCTTGTGGCCCTTGCCAAGTAATTTCACTTCGTTGCCACAGAGACGTTCCCCTAAATCCAACCCAAGGCAAGAGACCAAGGGGAATCTTGAGTTTCTCCAGACTTTGGGAAAAAACTACAGTGCATGCACTAACCACTAGGGGACAGCAGCAGTGTAGTGATTGTATAGCCCACCTCATCCCTAAGCTTGGGGAGAGTAGCAATGCCAGATAACCCCTGAAAAGAAAGTCCTTGTGTCTGCTCAACCCTGAGACAATTCCCAAAGTCAATTCCATCTGAGGTTGCTTGGGTGTCAATTAAGGACTTTGGCAAGTGTTAAGGAGTGAAAGCCCCACTGTTAATCCATCGTTTTGACTGCATTCTTTTAAAAATAATTTTATTCATATTTATCTACCTGGATGCAGCAGTTGACATCTGAGACCTTCCTCCAAGCAACACCTCTGAGGGAGGTTCAGAGAGCAGCCATGTTGGGGGAGGGATCCCCCCCCCCGGTGGCCCCTCAGCTGCAGAATGATCTCCCCACTGAGGCCCACCTGGCCCCAACTGATCATCCTTTCAGCATCAGAGGGGCATTTAAAGACATCTGAGGGTACTGAATGGCTTGAGGCAAATACACATCTTGGGTGTTTTACTGGTCAGTTTACTCAGTATTATAAGTTGTTTTAGCCCATATAAATATCTGTATTTTGGAAATATTTATGGTGTTCTATTGCACTGTCTGTTTTAGTCATTGCTATGAACCACCCAGAGAGGATTGGCTTTGGGGTGGTCTACAGATTAAAATCGTCAGCATTTCATTGCGTTTTAGGGTTTAAATTCTGCACATGAACTTTGGAGGGCTTTCCCTAAAAGAGGACTCAAATCTTTAATAAATGAATCCAGGCATGTGTATGTTTGTGGCAGCAGAGTAGCAACTGGCACTTCCAAGGCTCACCTGGGCAGTGAGCAGAGCGTCTGTTGCGTGAGCTCTGATCCAGCACCGGTAGTTTTGCAGAACATGAAGAGCCAGTGTGGTGCAGTGGTTAAGAGCGTGGGACTGGGACTCAGAGGATCCGGGTTCTAGTCCCCGCTCGGCCATGGAGCCAACTGGGTGACTGTGGGCCAGTCACAGACTCTCAGCCCAACCTACCTCACAGGGTTGTTGTGGGGATAAGCTGGAGGAGGAGAGATGATGTAAGCTGCCTTGAGCCCTTTGTAGGAAAAAGGCAGGATATAAATCACAACATGAATGAATGAATGAATGAATGAATGAAAGAAACTATGTAGGAAAGGAGCCATTTCTTCTGGCATGCAAAACAAGCACAACCATGTTTACTTCCGTTTGCCGTTTTTGCTGCTTGCTTAACAAATCAAGCATGAGGTAAAACGGACTAGAGGGCACTCAAATCACAGGCGGTCGGTCCCCAAGTTACGAACCTGTACACACAAACAAACTGCCTTAAAGCCTATTCAGTTTTTAAAAAAATACTGCAGAAAATCATCATCAGCATAGAGAGGAAGCAAAAGGACAGAGGGGGAGGCCGCCAAAGACGTCCTCCCTGCCTGCCCATCTGGTTAGGGAAATCTTCTTAGCTGCAAAGTGGTAGGAAGCATTTGGGGAGGGTGGGCAGAGATATTTCTGGTTTTCCCACTTTCACTGGGGTTCTGAGCCCCTAACCCCCAAATACGTGGAAGGCTGATTATACATGATCCAACTTTCATTACAAATTTAACTTAAAAGACCAATTTCCATTTTTTTCAGAAACAGAACTCATCTGTAGCCCAGGGACTGCCTGTACTGGGGTAACTGCTACATTTAGAACACTGCAAAAGAATGACTGGGCGGCATCCCCCCCCCCCCCCAAGGGTCTCGTGTGCTGAACAAGCTCGCCCAGCACTGCAAGGGGCTCAAGCCCCTGCACATGCACCTGTTGTTTTCTCTTTTCTGAGTTACACCCCATTTTCCGTGACCATTAAACACAGTATGGAAAGGGTTTGCCCCATATGCTTGCAAAGCTTGGCTTCCCCCACGATTTCAAAGAGCAGTGCGTCGGCTTCTTTTTCACAAGGCGGCACTACTGGAGTTTGTTAGGAGGAAGGACCACCCCCTCAGCACCCGGCACCCCTCAAGGCAAGTTGTTCTTCTTCTGGGACCGGCACAGGCCCAGAAAGTTCGCTCTCAGCCCACGGCCTGCGTCTGCACTCAGTTCTGGACTCAGCAGCTACCCAGTCTCTGCCCGTTTATTTATATTTTTTTATTTATATCCTTCCTTTTTCCTACAAAGGGCTCAAGGCAGCTTACATCATCTCTCCTCCTCCATCTTATCCCCACAACAACCCTGTGAGGTAGGTTGGGCTGAGAGTCTGACTGGCCCAAAGTCACTCGGTTGACTCCATGGCCGAGCGGGGACTAGAACCCAGATTGTCTGAGTCCCAGTCCCATGCTCTTAACCACTACGCCACAGTGGCTCTCCCCTTTGGTTAATATCCTGTCCTATCCAGGGGACGAGCTTCTTTCAGATTCCATCATGGCCTTTTCTGTGCCAAACGGGTCTTTCAGTACCATGTTTTCCTATGTATCACAAAGGAAACTGATTACCGTGTAACTTGCCAATAACTTATCCCACTAGAAAAGTATTCTCTTTCTTAGTTACTCCTGTATTTCAGGCTGCCATAACCTCTTTATTTTGCATTATTTTAACTTCTGGTTTAAGATTTAAGCATTTCAGAATGTTCAGTATTCACCCTAAGCCACCCCCTGCTGACCAAACCTAATAGCTGTTTAAGTTTATACACCCGGCCCCCCGTATCTCTGAATGCACCTCAGCTTCCTGGTTATGCTCATTCGCACAGCAACCCCACAAGGCGGCCACTCCCTACACTTGTATCCCACAAGGCTGGCCCTCCCCAACCTGGTGCCCTCCAGCAGGTGTGGCACGGCAGCCAAAGAACCCTCCTCAGCTTGCACGGTCCGTCTTGGAAAGCACCAGATTGGGGAAGGCTGCTCAGGGGTGTCTGAGCGAGGTTTTAAAGCTCAGGTCCTCTCCTAGCTGCATGTTATCCCCCGATAATAATTCAAGGCTTTATCTCTAATAAATCAGAGAAAAAAACAAAGTTGCATAAGATTAACGTGGCAGCTCCTTGTCCTATTTTTAACTAGCGCTGCAGTTCGGTTTTCAAAGCTCTAATTACCTGGATATTTTTACTACCTCTTACGATTTCTAATTTTTGCACAATTCAGTGGAGCAGGTTCTTAACGAGGAGGAGGACTGACCCATATATATGTTCTCAGGAAACTAGAATCTGAGGGTTTGTTTACGTAGCCACATGGCTTCAATTTCCATCCTGCCTGCACTCAAGAGGGCTTTCAAAGATGCTCAAGTGGAAAGGGGAAGGGTGGCCGCTTTGGCGTCACCCAAAAAGAGGATACAGTTTTGCATAAAATCTGCATGTACTAATATATAAGCAGAGGTGCACATTTAGAACTAACTTAATTTGCATAGAGATGCAATCCATGACACTCTAGTGGGAAACAGTGAGCAAATGACCCATATGCCTCACTTAGTCTGCTATCAAGGTACTGTGGAGGCACAATTTTGAGCCCAGCCCTTTATTCTGACAGCTATTTTAGAACAGGATTTGGACCTGGCAACCCAATAGCAGACTCTCCTTCACGAAGTACTCCCAGGCATTCAATGGCACCTGATGGGCCCTTTAATGGATCACCTGAATTGTTTATTGTTATTGTTGTCTTAGGTATTTCATGGCACTAAGGTATTTCATTGCTCACTGTAGCAGCTTTATATTTGTGCCTGTTTTAATTTTGCTGGAAATTGCCCTGAGCCTTTTTGGATGCTAATTTCCTTTTCTGGAATAAAAAGTTTAAGGGCTCAGTCCCAGGCTGAGAAAGGACAAAGCTGCCAGCGTGCCCCAGTCTGCTATTCTGGGAGTCACAGGAGTTTTTCTGCCCAAACATGCATAGGATTGCACCGTAAGAGAGCAACCCTCTAGCACCATATGATGCTGTGGCAATTCTAAGCTCATAAACAAATTTGAACAGAGGCTGCAAACCAATGGCCAGCCTCAGAGGGCAAGACTTGGCTCCCAGTCCTAAGGTTCTGCACCTCCACTGTATTGCACAAGACTCTACCACATCTGGAAATCGTCAGGTGTAAGCCGGCTTGTAGCCAAGAGTGATAGTTGCTCCCCCACCTCAACTCCAGATTTTTAAACTGGCTTTTTTGCTATTATAATTTAAAATTTAGATCCTGCTCATGCTTTTGGAATGAGTTGGAGCAAGTTAAACCAAAAGGAAAGGATCTGCACAATTCCCAGCAGACAGAGCAGGAAGGTTCAGTAGTTTCAAACCCAGCAGCTCAAGAAAGGTCACAGCAAAATTGAAAGATCAATTTGTTCCATGGCACCATCATCACTTATTCATGAGGCCAGGTTGCAGACATTCCGTATTCATAATCTGAGACATATCCTTGGAGTGGAACAACCTATTTAAATAGTAGGATTAACTTGCGGGGCATATTCTGCAAAGGTACAATGCAGACTGAATAGCATAGCTTCTTTAGTAAACTTCTTCCGCCCCGGTATTCCACATCTATTTCAACAGTAGTCACATTCATTTGGCAGTATTCAATTTCCTCCTCCCGCAGTCTTGTTAGGCAACTAACTTTTTTAAGAGCAAGCACAGGATAGTATGTGTAGGACAGAGGGAAACAGCGATCCTAAATGTGCTGGCACAATGGAATTTTGTCGACAGGAAAGGCAAAGTTAATTGCAAGGGCCAAACTAGGCAAGTCTGACTTGAATCCCTCTGAGCTCAGTACCAGTATCAGGTGCATCCAATATCAGGAAAAGTATCGCCTGGGTATAGAAATTTCTGGGAATGCAAGGAAGAAGTTGCTGTTGACTCTTGACTCACTTATAAACTGGCCATTGATATCCGGTTGGCTGTGTGTGGACAGAAAGCTGAAAAAGACGAGCCTTTGCTCTCTTTTCACATGGGAGCTGCATTCGCATGCCAAGTAGTACTGGAGCCTCCACCAGCCATGCCCTTCCAGCTTCCCTGATCCTTCATTTTCCCTGCATTTGTGCATGGATGTGCCATCTAGGTTGTGGTTCTAAGCCCACACACTCAGTCAACCACCACCAACCAGGCTCAGAAAGCCTTAGTCACAGTCCGTCACGATCACCACAAAAAGGCCTTCATCGTGAACATCTGCGTAGGCCCCAGCTTGTGCCTTGGCCGAGGGTGTCTCCCGCTACAGCCCTGGCCCCTCTGATCCTTGCTTGCTAGATTTGAGCTTGCCCCCTCCCCAGTTCTGATTAGTCACTTGGCCTCCTGACTTTGGATTGCGGCTTTTCACTTGACCTGCCCTGCTCTGGGCCCACATACCTGGTTGGACTGGCGGCGGCCAGTTCTTCCTCACTACTGCTTATTCCAGGGACAGCTTGTTCAGCTCCTTGCGAGAGAAACACACACAAAATTAAGTGCAATGCAGGCATCATTTAAGTGAGCCAAGAGTGAAGACTTTTTACCAACAAACAAGACATTTCCAGAAATACATCCGTGGCACAGCCAAGGTTGAGCACATAGAACATCAGGCACATGTAACCAGAACCAGTGTGGTGTAGTGGTTCAGAGCGTGGGACTGGGACTCAGACGATCCAGGTTCGAGTCCCCGTTCAGCCATGGAGTCAACTGAGTGACTTTGGGTGAGTCACAGACTCTCAGCCCAACCTACCTCACAGGGTTGTTGTTGTGGGGATAAGATGGAGGAGATGTAAGCTGCCTTGAGCCCTTTGTAGGAAAAAGGCAGGATATAAATCCAAAAATAAATAAATAAAGCACACCCAGAAGCACTCTTGGGCAGAAGTCTGGGGTCAACTCTGCAGTGCTCCAAGCACACGTTCAGGTAGGACAGAAGGGGCCAGAACTGCAAATCTATGTTGCTTTCAGAGGAATCCAAACAGAAAAAGCAGGATTATTTTCCGGGGGCTGCCTGAACCCCTCCACAAGGGAGGTGCCCCATATCACAACCCTTGCGCCTGAATTCTTCCTCAGAACCAGGCGCTTTCTTAAAGGAGCTTGCTGGGGTGACAGCGCTCTCCAGGACTGCACGCTCAGGCTCTGCTCCTGGAAAGCTCTCCTCTTTCAGGAGAGGCAGCCCAGTCTTCTCCTCCCCCGGGGGCCCAGCCTTCTGTGTCTCTGGACAGATGTGGCCTATGGCTTCGTCTGTGGCTTCTTCAGAGGAGGTACTGAGCCACTGAAACTGAATGTTGCTACTGTCCTGAAATGGCAGAGTTAAAAAGTGGGAAAGGAAATTATACAAAACAAACAAGTGCATTTGGAAAAAAGGAGAACTTTTATTTTTCTCAAAGCATATGTACTTTTTACAGCATGTCTTTAACTATATACAAGCAGGCATTATATTGCTCATGTTATGTATATACTCTGAAAAATATATATATTAGAAAGATTCACACAAGAGATGAAACATCTTGGGCCATTCTTTCAAGAACTGTTTTTAGAATGATGACCTCCCTCCCTAGCATATTAAGGGTGCAATTCTATGCATGTTTACACAGAAAAAGTGCTACTATTCCAAGCATTTTCCAGTCAAAACATGCAGAGAATTATACCTTAACTCTGAACTGCATATACAAAAGTATTCTCTACTACCTGAAAAGCATTATTTGAACATAAAACTAGCAGTGAGAGAATTAGGCAGGGTGGAAGTTTTCGCCTTGATGTGCTAGATGTCTAACTTCTGGGATGTTTTTTAATAGGCAGCGTTCAGAAAGGGTCTTTCCCACATCCCCATATTCTATGATGATTCCTGCCAATCTGCCACGTCAGCCGGCCCTCTATGTGCCAGCTAAGCTCAGTATGGGGCGCTTAGCACAGAAGAAGATACAACATCAAGAGGAAGGCAACCCAGTATCCTGTATCAGCTTGGCACTACAACCCCCATAACCCTGACCACTGGCCATGCTGATAAATGCGAACTGTAGTCCAAAACATTTGATACGCATGATGTTGCCCACTCTTGGTCTATATGGAAAGTTTTATGCAATTTTTTGAACTGGTCTAGTATTTTCAATCCCTACAAAAGAGTTTTGTGCCTTTTCTAAGCCTGGACACCTGGCAGAAACCTCTTTTTGGCAAGATGACTCTCCCCCTCAAGAACTGACCAAGTAAACAGAGCTTATAAAAGCCGACCTTGCAAAATGTTGGGTTGCAGATTCATCTGTCTACCATCCTCTGAGCAGACAGCCCTATTCCACGTTTTGCTTTGCCTAAATGTCACATTAGCAGAGTTATAAAAAAGGATTTTGTGGGGGGGGGGGAGAGCTAAATTAGCATCTCAAAAGCCAATTACAAAGCTATAAAACAGATTAGTTTATTTCCAACAAGGCCACAAACATGGCACACTGTTCATTGCTGAACGTAATCTTTTAATAACCCTAATCCTGATACTTCCATTTTTTAAGTTTTCACATTCCAGAGCCTCATGAAATGAAAAATCTGACCAAGGAATTCATATCTAAGCCTTAGCAAGAGTCGCAGGTAGGCTGGAGAAATGTGGGAGCAAACAGCATTATCCGATTGTGAGCCAAGCCTCAACAACAGAGTTCTTCCAAGGTGGCAAATGTAAAAAAGAAAACACTGAAATTGACATGGCTCATCTTCTCCATCAATACGATGGATATGTCGTCAACACTGTGCTACTGTGAAAGAGCATGCAACACTTTTAAGAAAACTTGCAGTGTACGTTTTCGAAAAAAAATACTTTCAAAGGTGAAAAAGTAAGAAGGGTTTCAAAACAATGCAAACCTGTTTTGACATTTGAATCCATAGTTCCAGTTCAAGTTTTGTGTGTGTGTGTGTGTTTAAAGTGCCAAGATACTAATCTTAATTCAAACTACACTCATTCATTTCTGAGAGAGCAAGTAGGAAGGAAGGAAAGTTGGCAGTGCACTAAAGTATTCAATGGATGTTTGTCCTTTTCCTACTATAAAAACTGCAACAGAATAGAAGCTGCTTCTGAAGTTACTTAAACAAACAAGTACTGGTCCCCAAAAGGTAGTTTTCCTTTCCTTCTTTCCTTTTAAGACACAGCCCCCCTTATTGGGAGAGAGTAAGAGTGCAAACAGAGCAAACCCCTTTGAAGGGGTATACAAACGCAGAGCACAGACTCAAGGCATTGTTCATCAAGGCTAAAATTACCTCCACTAAGGATCAGTACAACACTACAATTTCAAGAGGCAGAAAGTACAGAGGCAAGTACAACCTTTCCCATCTCTCTCTGGCCCCACCATTTTTCTTTTCCACAAAAGGCCCCTTGGGGAGTAGCTCAGGAGGCAAAACTGTTCCGAAACTCTACGACATTAATTACAACTATTTCTTTCCAACTTTTCAAACAGACATCCACTATTTCACAGCCTCCAGCAAGCATACAGATAAAAGAAAACTAAGACACAACGGACACAAAATAAGTGTACGTTTTTAAAAGTTTTTGATAGTTTTTTACTGCAAGGCTGCAACATGGTGGATGCCTGCTTGAACATCCCCTCCCCCAAACCCCATCCCTGCACTTAATAAAACTATCAGGGAAAAGACTAACCAGAGCTCTTTGTAATAGCTAGCTTTTTATATGCAGGGTGTTTAAAAATTTTATGGCGAGTATACCACTCACAGCGTGAAATGCAGGAACACATTTCTCAGGTTGTTTTCTGTTTGGACGAAGTGGGCTGAAAACTGGGGGAACCCACCGTTGCAATTTGAACATTGCCTAATTGGATCCAGCCATGCAAGATCATATATAGAGCCAGTTTCAGGGTTACAAACGTCCAAGTTATGAACCACCCGTACTAATGAACTGTCATAAAACCTATTAATTTAAAAATCAGAGTTAAAGACAAATGGTTCATACCTTTTGGAGTTGTAGAGCCTACTGCAGAAAATCTTCATCACCAGGAAGAGGAAATGAAAGGGGGAGCCTGAGAGAGGAAGTGGGGGGGGGGTCCAAAGCATGCCTTCTTGCTCTGCCCATCTGGAGATGGAAATCTCTCCAGCATTTCCTTGGTGCAGAGATGAACTGGTGAGTGAAAGGGAGGGTGAGCAGTCCGAGAAATTCAGGCCATGTGCAGTCAAGGGGGGCTAGAGGTATTCACAGTCTTTCACTATGGCAGAAAGTCCTGTGCCCCTAAACCTCCACCAAAGTAGTGAGCCAAATGTACATGGAAGTGCTTCTTAAGTGTTTTATGTGCAGTTTATATACGCTATCTGACTTGCATACAAATTCAACTTAAAGATATTCTCTGGAACGGAACTTGTCCGTAACCCAGGGACTGCCTGCATTTCATATGAGAGAAATACCACTGGCCACGCATGCCCCATCCAGGCAGGGGGCTGGCCATGTCTGAGGCACGCTCAGGCGCCCAGGTCTTGGATTCCTGGCCGGATGCTGAAATGCACACCTGGTTAGTTCATCCCCGTTACCTGCCGTGGAAAGCCAGGTGGCACTGGCACTGGTCACTGTCATCAGAGTATCCCAAGGGCGGTGTGGCCAGGCTGGTGGCCGCCACAGTCGCTATCTGGCATACGACCCTGGCTGCGAGAAGCGTGAGGCCGGCTGACCTCGTGCTTCTCCAAATATTCACACACGGCTCTTCATGCTGTGCCTCACAGCACGTGGGAAAGCCTGCGCATGACAAACAGGGCCACTGCCGTGGATCAGCTCCGCGAGTTTTGGTCTGCGTGGCTTATCTCAGCTGAGGGCTCAGAAGCGCTGAAAGAGTCGTACTGATGCCTGCAATTAGACATGTTTGACTATGTCCTGTACACTCAGTTGCTGTGGGGTGCCACTGTCACACCTGTGGGTGCAGACAGTGGGTCACAGAAGCCACGACCTGCCAGGCATCCTATCCCTCCCGGCGCCGGCACACCAGCCAGGCAGGAGCCCACGCGGCCACATTCTTCTCTTCCTGAGCGCCCCCCTTACCTTGCCGAGACAAGTCTCTTTGAGGAACGGGCCAACACAAACAGATGAGCAGCAGCTGATGCTATTGCCAACCAGGCGCATTCCAGTAGGAGCAGCAGCCTAATATTGTAATGCTGAATTAGATACTGCAACATAATTACCATAATACATGTAAATGGTGGGGTTTGTGAATAAATATACTCAAGGAGCAGCTCAGCATATAGAAAGCATAAGACCAAAAGAGACATTCCATACATAAAGACGTATTAAAAAGTATCCAAAACTTTGGTCAAAGAGTTGTCATAAAAGCATCCGTTCAGAACCAAATGTTTGCTTTGCCTTCCCCTCTTCATTAAGCCTTCCAGTTGAAATCACCCAGAATGCAGTGCATCAATTTAGTGCCGCCGTCTCCAACCTGAAGTCCTCCGACTCGGGGCCGGCTGGCTAGAGGGCGCAAGGTTGGGGATGGCTCACTTAGTGGTTATTTAACTTGAAAACGAGTATCGGGAAACGAGGGAGGGAGGGAGGGCATCAAAATCCAAAGAGGTGGTCGGTTTTTTCGGCCGCTGTTGTGGAATTGACTTGGTCCCAATCTACGGGCGAGAGAATTTCAGTGCTTTGGATGTCTTGAGCAGTCAGGCCAATGTCGAGGACATGGGGATTAGTCCGAGACTGTGCCAGCCTGAAAGAGAAAAAGGACACCATGTTTGACCAGGGTTGTGGGTGCAGGCCTGCCGCAATGGCCAGCAGCAGCGTCAAGACCGAGCTTGCACATACAGCAGGGAAGGACAGGATGAAATCGATCTCCTTGGACCACAGCTAAGGAGACCTGCTCATGCTGCTATCCCATCTAAACAAAATACTCCCCCTCCAAAAAGAGAGCAGCTCAACAGGGAGAAATGTTGTAGCACAGTTCTTTGCTTGTGGTGCTGGTTTTCCATCGGCAGCAGGAAGTACTTCAAGTAGGGATGGGCCTGAGTCCAGCAGTTTTGCTTCCATCCCAGAGCTGAGAGGGGATCTCAGTCAAAGGTATTTCCATAATCTGCTTAAGACAAGAGGATGGACAATGCAAAGGTTGCCCCTAAATAGGGACTGCAACTCCCACCATTCCAAGCCATTGGGAGAGCCCCACAAGGCAGCGACTGCCAGTAACAAATATTCTGCAGAAGGTCAGATGTTCCCAAAGCCCTCTCAGCAACTCCTCTGTGCAAGGGTGTCCAGAAGGCTGACCATTATTAGCTGAGGCAGGACCGCTGGGGTTGGCTGGCCCAGGGCTGCCAAGTGAGTTCATGAATGAGATCTGGACCAAGAGTTGGGTGTTGCTCACATGCCAATAGTTGTTGTGATGTGCCATCAGGTCATCTCCAATTTAAGGTGACCCTGTGAGTGCCCTCCAGACTGTTCTGTCCTTCACAGCACTGCTCAGCTCCTGCAAACACAACACTGTGGCTTCCTTTATGACATCAAGCCATCTCATATTTGGTCTTCTTCTGCCTTTGACTTTTCTCAGTAGGGCTGTCTTCTCCAGTTAAGTCTTAACTTCTTATGATGCACCTCAAGTAAGACAGCTTCAGTTTCATTATTTTTGCTTCCAGGGCAAGTTCGGGCTTGATTAGATCTAGGAACAACTTGTTTGTCTCTCCATTGGGTCCGGGGTATTTGCAAAACTCTCCTACAGCACCAGTTTCAAACACATCAATTTTCTTGTCAGCTTTCTTTACTGCCCAGCTTTCGTGAGCCAAGGTGTCTCTCTAGCCACATAATTCCTCTTCTATCGCGGGACAGCCCTCATAAAGAAGACTCCTAGTCCCCAAATCCTCCTGTACAAAGCTAAATAAACAGGACAAGCCTAGAGTAATTTTTGCCAAGTGTACCGCTTGGAAAGAGGCAGATGTCTGGATATGCTTGTATGCATGAAATTCCATGTGGTAGAAAAGTATGAAGTAGCTACGCCTATGTGTTTCTCTGCAGGTACATGTTGTGAGTCAACTGCTAATGCTAAGAAGCTTTGGATCTGTACACTTCCATGAAAAAAGGAGACTTCCTGGAAACCATAAAGGAAAATTGCTGGACCGGTGAGGCAGGAGAGAGAAAAGTATGTTTGCCGCACAAACCTGTGAAGTTTGATTTCACTCACGTTCTCATTTTTAAATGCTAAGTTTGGATTATGTTTTTTCCCTACAGTCTGCCTGAAAACGTGTATGCATTGTCAAAAAAAAGTCTACATTTTGTGCTCATTTCTATGCATTCTGGTGTACATCTCCCCTCACTGGATGAAAGCGTTGTTATGTGCACTGCTTTACAAATATACTCATGTTTTGTAGCACATCTGCTGAAATTCACACTGCAAACTTCTATAATTTACGAATGTCAGTAACAAACTGTGTTCCAGTTCATATATTCAGGACTATTAAGTTGGTTTGGAAATGTGAACCACACTAATTTCTCCACCATCTCCCAGAATTGTTTGCTTTCTTCCCGAGAGCCCACCCCTTCCCATCTAAGTGCTCTTAAGCAGAGAAAAATTTAATTTGCGTGTCTTTCCAGTATTTGATGCCTCCTTTCCCAGTCTGCTTATCAGAAGGTTCCAGCTGAACAACACCCTGCTCATCTGGGAATCAACAGCTTTCTGTTTACTTTGTGCCAAATGAAACACAGGCTATTACATAACAATCCAGCGACTCACAGTCCCTGGAGATGGGCATGTCATTAGCAGAGGCCGAATCTTCCAAACAAAAGGCCACACAGGCCAAGCGACGGAGCCTTGCATTCCAGCCAAGCGTCCCCATTTTCCTGGCTGTGGGGTGATCTGTACCGACAGGCACGCTCAACAGCTCTCCAGGGCCGACAGCCTTGCATTCCAGTTGTGCCCAAGAGTCCTGCCCGTTTCTGGGAAGCAGCTCGGGAATCTTAACTCCGGCAGACAGCTGCACGGTGGCACGGGAATTGGTAATGGCAGGAGCCATCCCAAATGTTCAGCATCTACTGGGATCACCAGAAACTTTAGGACAAGGGAGGCTTCAAGGGAACTTCAACTTTCATATTCTTCAGGGTTACTTTATAGCAACACTATAATTTGGCCAAGCTTGTCATGCAAATACTAGGTTATGCAGCAAATGTGAGGGCCAACAGCTTCTTCCCACCCCGCCCCACTCCGCAGAATTCCAATATTTAGCCTAGTGTGCTGACTCCCCCCCTCCCTTTAAAAGGATGCTTCACTTTAGAGTACTAGCTGGCCAAGCACCTTCTGTACGGCCACCCCTGGCTCCCTGCTCCTCTTCCTGCTCGCCATTTCCCTGCTGCTACTGCCCAATATCGGTATCTGTGATGTTTACAGGCAGAGGGAAGGGGGCAACTCCCAGGAAAATTTCAGTGGCAGATGTCTTTGTATCCTCAGTTCTGTGCAGCCTTGTCCTAGGAGATTTATAAGGCCATGTGCATATGGTCCAAGAAAGTCTATAGTCTGGTAATTATAGAATGGCACTGTCCTGGGTGGCATGGAAGGCAAAGGCCAGGACAAAGGGTCTAGAAACAGGAAAAGCCACCCATTCTGGTCCTGCTTGGTTTCTCATTTCTCCATTTGGTTCGGTCCTATTGCGTATCAGTGCATTTAAATGTCCACACAAAAATTCATATGCATTTTGTGTGTGCTTCTACAACACATATTTTTCTGCACCACTTCTGCCAATATATGCATTTTCGCATGCACCATTTCCTCCAAGTGATTTCTCTTATTTCTGGGTATAAATGCATAATGCATTTTGGCACATAATTTTCACTGTTGGGTATCCTTTCCCGACGCATGGATCAGGGTGGTGCCAGGTACCAAAGCCTCCAGGGCTCAGGTCCGGAGGACAATGAATGCACAAATGAGCACATGCTAATATCTGCACTTGGTGTGTGTCATCAGAGGATCTTGCCACCTAAGGACACTCCTAGTGCAAGGACAAGAGAGAGGAAAGGCATTTGATTGCAGGGGGGGAAAGCTAAGGCAGGAAAAAAAGTCAGGGATGGAGAATTGCTGGAGATGAAGCTAGTGGAACATAATCTAGAGAAATGGCTGCTTGAAGTCCGTAGATTAGAAGCTTGAAATTTGCTCACTTGGGCAGAGAACTCTTTTCCATCTGTAAAGGCTTCCTGGTGGGCCATTAGGAAACCGGCTCTGCAGTTCAATGCTTAATGTTATGCTAATTTATCTTCTCCAGCTGGGGGAGATCTATCTTCTGGATTTTTACCAACACCCCAAGCAGAGTTCCTTATGCTATTCCTGCCACTCCATCCTGGATATCCTCAGATCATTTATGTCATGACATTTTCGTATGTTGCATTTTTCTGCAGTAAATACTTCTCTCCAAGCATGTGAGCATGTGTCAGAGGGAGAAAGAGAGACTTGACCGTGTGATCAATAGGTGGGGGGCATGTTTTGCACAAGAACTACTCTGATGTAAGTCCCCATTCTCTCTATAGCATTTACTGGCATGCAAGAGTAGATCCTTCCCTTGCATTTGATGGAGACTTTTAATTCTCTCCACAAAGCTGTCCTTTGGCAAACTTGGGGGGGGGGGTTTGTGGGCAGCAAGTTTGCCACAGAGAAGTGCAGCAGGGAGTGGGGTGGGGGCTTGCTCCTCCTCTGATTTATGTTCCTGTCCCCTCTATGATGTTACTCCCAAGCCAGTGTGGTGCAGTGGTTAAGAGCATGGGACTGGGACTCGGGTGATCCGGGTTCGAGTCCCCGCTCAGCCATGGAGCCAACTGGGTGACTGTGGGCCAGTCACAGGCTCTCAGCCCAACCTACCTCACAGGGTTGTTGTTGTGGGGATAAGACGGAGGAGGAGAATGATGTAAGCTGCCTTGAGCCCTTTGTAGGAAAAAGGCAGGATATAAATTGAATAAATAAATAAATAAATGAAAACCTTAAGCTGGAGCGAAAGAGGGTGGGTCAAAAGGAGCTGTTCAGCATGCCAGGGCCCAGACCTCACAGCTGCCTTCACTTGCCTTTTGAGCAGTTTTCAGTCCTTGGCCACGTCTCTGAGGACAGTGGGGGTCCCCAGAACAGATTCTCAAATCGCCAGATGCGTCAGGCCCCAAAAGGCAGCCTGTCCCCGATTTCGTGTCACTTGTGACTAACGACTCGCACTGCAGCTCTCTGGGTGCACTACACACACACCGAATAAGAGTCCCTTTCATTCAAGACATACCACCATTTCCTTCCACTCCCCACTACACAAGTAACACAAAAAGCAAAAGCAGAAACAGAAACAGTGAAAGCATCCCTCAATTATTCTTTCCAAAATGCCCCAGCAGGGACATCTTAAAGTTATGTGCACAGAGAGGTACAGCAACGCTGACAGCTTGAGTGAGAAAATGACAGAGAGCCTCCATCCCTAAATGGGGAAGAATGAGAAGCAGCAATAAAAACGGTTCTAATTTGCAAAACAACCTTGGTGTGCTTTGCAGCAAAGCGGCCGACAGAACAGGAAGCCTTTCAGACCAGACGGCAGCATCCTTTTGAAGAGCAACCGTCTGGGACTCGGACCGCTTCCCATCCACACTGGCCACCAGTGCTGCAGCGGGGGCCAGCCCCTGAAAGACGCGCCCCCAGCCTTGTCCAGCCCGCACCTTGCAAACACATCACACTACCACCCCATCGTTCCCATGCTGATTGGGGGTTGATGGTAGCTCCGCTCCAATAAATCTGAAAGGAGCCCCTGCTGCGGAAAGAAATTAGGCCTGCAGGCAGAGGCCACGACTAGCAGGGTTTGCAAAATACCCAGTGCTGGGGCCTCGCCGGGACATGGACGGTGTTTTCCTCCACACAGTTGCATCCTTCCCAGAGCCAGTGAATCAACCAGGAGGGGATCGGCCTGTTCGTTCACACACTACGTCCACCGTTCAGGACGCCCCAGCTTGTCACTGGGCAGCGCCCCACGTGCTGGAGGCTGGAGAGCACGTGTGACTGTGCTTTGCCCTGCTGCTGAACGGCTTCCAGTGCAGGTGGGGAACTGAAATGCAAGAGAAGGGATCCAAATGGGCCACGCGGTAACAGAAATGGGCAGCTGGTGGCCCTCGAGATATTTTGGCATACAACTCCCAGCAGCCCTAGCCAGCAAAGGCAATGGGGAGCGCTGATGGAAGGTCCAGCCCAAAGGGGCCACAAGCCGGCCACCCCGCAGTGGAGCTCCTTCCTCTTCTCAGCACGTGCCTCTGGTTGCTTTTCACTCCGTCTGTGCAAAGGCGCACATTCAGCAAGCGTGCTGCATCATTTAGGGAATTAAATTCCCCTCCACACACACAAATTAGCTCTTGCCCTAAGAAGTTATCAAAATATTTGACTTATGCAGGCGGCTGCAAATCCCATTGTTCAATTAGCCAAACAGAGCACTGCTGAAGGGGGTCAGACAGCGACCAACGAGAATCAGATTAGAAGCATTTTAAAAAGAGGAAAAAAGCAGTCACTAATCAAGTCTGTTCCAGGGTAGGCCCCTGGTGGAAAGAGTGTCAAGTAACAAATGATCATAATTACCTTGAAAACGCTTCATCCAGCCCGTCATCCATCGGCTTTGTTTAAAGACAGGGGTGGGTAGAAGGAAAGAAAAAAAAAATAAATCAAACAGAAATTGAAGTATTCAAGCTAGCATACAAATGCTGAAATGAATTTATTTTGCATCTGTGCATTTTAAAATTAACAGAATTTATGTTTTGCATTTTGCTTGCAATCACTAAAAAAAGGAGGGACTGTGGCCTGGAAAATAAGCTCAAATTGAGACAGTTCCCCACAACCCGTTTCACTGGACTGCTGAAAGGCCAGGAACACCCACTGCCATGCTAGGGAGAATTCCCTGTTAAGCACGGCTGCTAGCAGTGGTGGCTTTATGATGATTCCGAAACCAGAACTATGCCTTTGTAAATCCATTGCTGGGGGTCTGAACTGTGCGTGCAGGTCCTACTTGGAGGTATCTCACAAGTACTGTGTGAACAGACTGCAGAAGTAACTGTTCTTGGTGCAATCCAGCATGACTTTTCTTTGGTTGTCCTCTGTGGACTGCATGAAAATACAATCCCCTAAACTCTTAGCAGCCAAAGCCTTCTCTCTCCACAGAAGGGAAAGATCACTCAATTTTTTACCCATTAGCCTGCCTAGTTTCCCTGCTGGCTGTGGGGGGGGGGGGGGGTGCAAGGCTTGTTCCTCCTCCACCAAGCCGAGCATAGAACTCCATGCATTTGCTTGCATGGAATTCCGGATCACCTCTGGAATTTCATGCAAGTTACCAGGGATTTGCAAAGCATGATTCTTGTAGACTGTCCAGAAATGCAATACTGTCAGACAGACTTGTTCAAATGCTCAGTTCACTGTTCATCTTCCCCTTCAGGGAATAACCACAGGGTTGGGCACATTCTCCAGGGCAGCTGTGGGCAGATTCACTCTTTTTCTTAACCTGTTCGACAAAGTCTACCAGCCAGAAGAGTTGCCAGAACGTTGGGAGAAGGGAGTGGAGTGACATGCAGAACGGCACCGCAAAGAACGGGGTCGCATCACCTACTGCACCCGCATGAGCTGGGACAAACTGCATGCGCACATACAAACCTGGCTTCAAGTTAACACCCATCAGATAAATTCTTACTTTTATTTATTTATTTATTTATTAAAACATTTTTATGCCGCCCCATTCGCCGAAGCCTCGGGGCGGCTTACAACATAGATAAAACAAGTTAAAATCCATATAAAATAATCTTAATTAAAACTCACATTATAGCTTTTAGCTTGCAATTGTACCTTTTAAACCAATGGGTGGCAGAAACTTTCATTTCTCTATAGCTCATCATCCAACGGTCAATTGATATATCCCAATTTACCTTCTGCACACCCTTCCTCTAGATGCATTTTCAATTCATGCAAAGCACCCTTAGAGTAGAAAAGGATGAGCACGATGGACCAGGGGGCGTCATCTCCAGACGACAGGGATGCACACAGAGGCACTCTGGGTGGCCAACCACAGCTCCGGAATCTATTCCTGTCATCCCAGTGGAGCAGGATACCCATGCATTTTTTCAGAAGCCTCATCAGGCTTTGGGGCGGTATCTCATTCTCCTGATTAAAGCAATGGGGGGGCACTGAAGAGCGGGGGCTGCACTGCCGTGAACTGCCCACAGAGCTTTGTCTTTTGGGTGGTGCAGGAACAAAACTAATGAAGTGAGTTTCAGTGCCTTGTGCTACCCACTCCTTTTAATGGACTCATTCACTTAAAAAAAAAAAAACAATTCTGTTTCTGCTAAGCAAACTGAGAAATGTTTGGGGTAGCAGGTGACTGACTCACCTGCAATGTAAAAAAGCAGGGAGAAGCCTGCATAATTTGTGTCACATCAGCTTTGTACAGTAGTTTACCAGATTCTTTAGAAAATAAACCTATCCCCACTTAGTTTTGCTGCTTGCCCAGGTTTGCAAGACTTGAGAATGGTTTGAGAGAGAGGGCGGGATGCTCCTGCCTCACTTACCCACACGACATTGTTGTTTTCTGAGGAACGCGGCCTGAAGACGCTGCTGTCCAAGGGCACAGAGTTGGCGTTCGTGGTTAAAGGGGTCTTGACAACATTCTCCAGGTCTACGAGGTCCCCTGTGGTGGCTGCTGCATAACGACAGGAATGCAAAAGGTTGGGGGCATTAAGGAAGTGTAGGAGAGAGGGGGGCTGGCTCCAGGTGTGTTGAGCTGCCACTGGCCAGGGTGGCAGAGAATGATCAGAGTTGTGGACCAACACACCGGGAAGCGTTAGGCAAAGCTGGCTTAGAGGATGCAGGGAAGGGCTCCACTGTGTCATGCTCACAGCAGGATCGCTCTGCATTCAGCAGGTCCCAGGAAGGAAAGGAAGAGGAGGCTGAGGGCCCAGAACTTCCCTTACCAAGTTGCTGGGACAAGCTCTTCCAACCTCTTTCAAGTGGAGGAGCTTCTGTAGGCTGGCACTTCAGATTGATACTGGTTTGGCATTATGTTTTTTAATTGATTTAGTGTTGCCGTGGCTTCTGGCCAATGAATCGCATTTACTATTAATTTGGCCCTGTGACTCCTTCTGTGTCTCCAGAGGGATATAACTGGACTACGTCCATCAACAGCAAGAGGTTAGAAGAGCCATGCTGTCCTCTGTCCCAAAAACATATCCCAGCCGATATAGCATCTGCGTGTTGGATTTTAATCACTGTAAGCTGCTCTGGGATCCAATTTTAGTTGGAGAGAGAAGTATAAATATAACAAAACAAGAACACAGAGAAGCAACAGATTAGCTCTGTAGGCAAAACAGTGAAAACCATCACATTGCTCATTCCTGAAAAGTCTGTGATCCATGCTCGCTTTCCACAGAGAGGCAACGGCCAATGCCTGCGAGGTTGCCAGGCCTTCTTTAGCTACCTGCCCAAGTCAGGCGTGCATATGGAAGAGGACGGGCGGATGGGGTTTCGTCAAAACAGAGAGGGGACGGCCCTGAGCACGCGATCAGAGTTACTACAACTTCATTCCAGGATGCAGCAGCATTAAATCCACAGCCTAATGCCCTGCAACTCTCCGTTTCCTGGCCACAAAATATTATTCCCCTCTGTAAGGAAATTATAACGGACCTTTTATAGTAGGGCTGTTGCAATTTCCAGCCTGAGGGCTGAATTCAATTTGGAGATGCTCGCAGAGGCCATGCTCAGAGGCAGGCAGGGCTGAAGCCAAAGCAACCACGGCCAAGCAACTCCCCCCCCACAAAAAAAAAAAAATCAAGCCTATTTTACCTTAAAGCTCTTTCAGCTAGTAACTAAGCCCTAGAAGAGGCATTTCAACCTTCAGGAAGAAACGACATAAAAAGCTGGAAACTACCAAGCAATTCAGGGGAAAATGGTAGAGCCAGGGAAAGAGGGCATGGCCTTCTGGGAATCTCAGGCGGCTGAACTGAGACCCCGGAGAGACTGTATCTGGCCCAGCAGCTTGGAATGCTGCCCTTCTGCATCACACCTGGTGCCCTAAACCCAACACGCTCCCTCAATACCACACTCCTTCCATTTAAGACAGCGACTTTTTTGGAGATGCATAAAAATTCCAATGTGTATATTTAGGAAAACACAGTTTTGTGCTTGAATCTCAACATGCCCTGCTTTATGTTTTTCAGATCAGAATAAATTTGGATTGTAGAGATGCTCAGCGATGCAAAGGAGTCTGGGACTTTCTCGAGGCACGCTTGTGGCCTTTTGATTTATTTAGACGATTTTCAATGTGTCAAGGTGAGGCAGCCGTATCAGTTTGCCGATTTCATGTGCCATTAAGAGTGGAAGAGTGAGAAATGTGCAAGTCTCACCTGTCATGCCATGATCCCACAGGAAAATCTCCTGTGTAGGAAAGATAAGCAAGACAGTGCGCCAGCAGCATCTCCCACTCATTTCAGTGACGCTCACACAGGAGAACATCCAAGCGGATCATGCCCCATGTTACTTCGTGTCTGGCTGCATGCCTGCATCGGGGACAGTGGATTTGATTCATCACATCAAGTATCAAGGGGGTAAAAGTGGCAGATGTTGTAGACAAACTTTCCTTATATGTATGCAAACAGATCATGGCATTAATTTCCCTATTGTTGATTGCTATTTTTGTTGGAAAAATGACACAGTATTTTGGTACTGTGCTTAGGAACATGGGCCTCTCTCATATGAAGGAAATAACGGATGTATCATTTCTAGGGACATGGAAATGCCAACATTTGCCATACACAATCTGTTAGCAGAGAAGTATTGAACATACAGAGGAAGCATAAAAACAGTACCAAGAGGTTGGTGGTAATACAGGTTGGCTGGGGATGGCAGGAAGCCTTAGGGTAGGAAAAAGCTGCTCTAAAATATTGGATAAAACCAAAACAGAGGTTGAATTTAAGAATTCTAACTACAGAACATTGCCAGCCATATATGAGCAGCCTGTTTGTACACTTATCTGCGCTACCCTGAGATGCATTTTAAGATGTAGCAGCTGTTAAAAGAGGCTTTCTTTCCCATCTAACACATAGGACAGATCAATACAGACTGGATGGAAGTCCTGTTTACAGGACTTCCTTGTTTACAGGACTTTCTTGGTGCCATTTTGCAGTACTTTACCAGCCAGGACGGGAAGAAGACAGACATTTCCCTGTGCTCTTACCTCCCCAGCCCCTATTCCTTCCTCTTCCACACATCCCTCAGCTTATTCAAGGGTATTTGGGCCATGTGAGATTTAGCAGAGAGCCTTTGCCATGAGACAATTGCAAAAGGAGAATCGAGCTTAAAAACAATACCCGAAAGGCCTGACCCCATTTCGCAAGCTGCACAATCTAGACCGTTGCGCGTCTTAATGGGTCCCTCAGAGCGGTTTTCAGAAAGCTGCTTGCAGGAGCACGGAGGGCTGCCCCTGCGTCTCTTCCTCTCCCCCGAGGGATATGAGGCACATCAGATTCTTGATAAAGGAGCCACAGAGGTCAACAGAACTGTTAAATCCTTGATGCGTTTCAATCAGAGGTCACCGCTGCCTGTAGACTTGGATGCACACCTCAATCTGTGCATCTCTGGGAAGGTTATCGAGAGTACTGGCAGCCAGAAGGGCGAATCTCTCCTCCTCTGGCTGCTGCATCGCTCATGCACTGTTGCTTGCAGGGGTACATAAAAGGAGCTCCTTGGGGACTTTTACCCAAACAGGCAACATCGGAAAGGCAAAAATATCATTTCCAACCTCCAAGCTGCGAGTGCCATTCTTGACACAGCCAAAATGGTGCTAACCTGGTCAGCAGAGGTTGCAGGAATCGCAGGATACTGAGTAGTCCAAAAAAAAGGGAAGGGGGAAGGAAGTGAACCCCAAAACAGGGCACAGTGCATGCAACTCTCACAGAAGGCTAATTGTACTAGTGGGGGGCTGATGGAGGGGAGGGAGATCCAATGCATTTGCTGGAATCCTGAACAGGCCTTGCTCGTTGCATGTTAAAGATGAGGGCCTGAATCCCTTCTGTTTCCCCAGTCACTTGCCCACAATACCACAAGAGTAATTAAGATCAGCTGCGTTTCTAAAGAATGAAGCCATTGCAAGTTCTCCACCCAGAAAAGCCAAATTCTGTGATTTGGATATGGTTGCAAACCTGGAAGCAGTACCTGGATTTTGCATAGCACCCACATTTCTTTCAAAGAAGGGACAGGAACTCTGCTCCCAGATCCATGGCAGTGCTACTCAGCTTTCACACACAAGCTGCTGAGACTTTCCGCCACAATTTAGTATTATTTATTTGCCGCATTTGTATTGGAGACAAGCCAAAAAGAGGATTCTTCCCTTCCACTCACATGCTACACTTAGCACTGATTTATTATGCTCCTGCACTGGTGTGGGGGTGAGTCCAACTCTGGGGGGAAGGTGTTTAACACAGTGATAGTGCTTATACTTTTCAGATTAAGTCCCTGGCATCTACACTTAAAACAAGGGTGATAAACCGCTTTCCAGAAGCTCTCTGGAACTGAATTCTGGCTGTGGTAGGAACTAAAGCCAAAGAGGTGGGGCAAAAAACCCCTGAAACCTATTTTACTATTCAAGCCCTTACTACCAATAGCTAAGCTAATAGATCTTCCCTCATCCATGACTTGATTGTGGGTGGGGGGGCCGACCTGGCTTGCATAACGGAGACCTGGGCAGGGGGTGGGGGATGTCGCCCTCTCTCAAATGTGCCCGCCCGGGTATCTAGTTCAGCACCGTTCACGCCCAGAGGGGAGCGGGGGGTCGCTTTGGTTTAAAGAGCCTCCATCTCCCTCACGGGACTTCTGGTCCCTTCGAGGCCAGGGCTGGAGTGCCTCTACTTGGTGTTGGGCGACCGAAACAGATTGGGGGTTCTGTTGGTGTACCGTGCACCCTTCTGCCCAACAGTCTCCCTGCCTGAGCTGATAGAGATCGTCTCGGACCTGGTGTTGAGGACCCCCAGGATGTTGGTTCTGGGGGACTTCAATCTCCATGCCGAGACTGGTCTGGCCGGGGCGGCTCAGGACTTCATGGCCTCCATGATGGCCATGGGGCTGTCTCAACATGTCACTGGCCCAACCCATGAACGTGGACACACTCTGGACCTGGTTTTCTTGATGGAGCAGGAAGAGGATGACCTGAGGGTGAGGAATTTATGTTTGACACCCCTGTCATGGTCAGATCACTTCCTGGTGAGGTTTGTGCTCGAAAGCGGCCTCTCCCTCTATAAGGGTGCGGGCCCGATTGTGTGGGTCCGCCCCCAGAGCCGGATGGATCCGGATGGATTCCTGAAGGCCCTGGGGGAGTTTCCGGCTGACAAAACTGGTGCTCCTGTCGAGGCTCTGGTCGAACTGTGGAACGGGGAGATGACCAGGGCTGTGGACACGATCGCTCCTGAGCATCCTCTCCCTCTGGGCAGAGCCCGCTCTTCAGTGGTTCCGCTCCCATCTCAATGGCCGATTCCAGAAGGTGGTGCTGGGGGACTGTGGCTCTGAGCCATGGCAGCTATGCCATGGAGTGCCGCAGGGGTCCATTTTGTCCCCTTTGCTGTTTAACATCTACATGAAACCGCTGGGAGAGGTCATCAGGAGGTGTGGGCTGCAGAACCATCAGTACGCTGATGATACCCAGCTCTACCTCTCGTTTTCCACCAATCCAGGTGAGGCAGTGGCTGTGCTGAACCGGTGCCTGGCCGAGGTAATGGGCCGGATGAGGGCCAATAAACTGAAGCTCAATCCAGACAAGACGGAGGTCCTGTTGGTTGGCGGATCGGGCTCTGGGGAAGGTGAATTGAACCTAGTCCTGAATGGGGTTGCACTCCCTCTTAGGCACAAGGTCCGCAGCTTGGGAGTGCTCCTCGACCCAGAGCTTTCATTGGAAGCTCAGGTGACAGCAGTTGCGAGGAGCGCTTTCCCTCAGCTTCGGCTGATCCATCAGCTGCACCCCTACCTGGAGAACGACTGCCTGGCGACAGTGACACACGCGTTGATGACTTACCGACTTGACTTCTGTAATGCGTTCTACATGGGGCTGCCCTTGGTCCGGATGGTCCGGATACTTCAATTGGTTCAAAATAGAGCTGCCAGGCTGCTGACGGGGACTGGGCGTTATGTTCACATGACTCCAGTCCTCCATCAGCTTCACTGGCTTCCCATTGAAGTCTGGGCCCAATTCAAGGTGTTGCTGATGACCTATAAAGCCCTAAACGGCTTGGGTCCTGGCTACCTGAAGGAGTGCTTACGTCCATATACGCCCGCCCGCCCCGAGATCTGCGGGAGAGGCCCTTCTCCGGGAACCCTCCGTGAAGGAAATCAGGAGGGTAGGTACTCGGAGGAGGGCTTTCTCTGCGGTGGCGCCCAATCTATGGAATGCGCTCCCTAGAGAGGTCCGCCTGGCACTGTTGTTATTTGTTTTTCGGAGCCAGGCGAAGACCTTTTTATTCAAACGTCATTTTAATTGCTAATATTATTTGCTTATTTTATTCTTTGGCCAGGGTGACTTATTTTATATTGTTAGTTTGTTTTATATTTTTAGTGTTTTATGTTTTAATTGACGTTTTGTGAGCTGCCCCGAGGCTTCGGCAAATGGGGCGGCATAGAAATTTTCTAAATAAATAAATAAGCCTCGGCCTTTCAGAATGAGATAAAATGCTGGGAAACCACCAAATAATGGGGGATTTCAGAAAAGAAGCAAGGACTCGTGTTCATCCTTCACAAACCTTGAAGGCTAAATTGAGAACTGGGGCACAGGCAGATTCAGCCTGGAGTTCCATACTCCTGAAGTAAGGAGCCTTCAGCAGCATTGCAGGGGAAAACACTTTGTTCAAGATTGGGAAAAGCTCTGCTCAGGGAGAAGGGCTGGGAAAGATGTTTGATCCTGGGACACCAGAAAACTGCCGCCAGGGCAGTGGACAATCCTTAACTAGATTTCCTTATCTGTGTAAGAGATTCTTATGCCTTATATACTCTCAAACAAACAAAAAACACACAAAAGGAAAAGAGATAAGGAGGGCAAAGGAAAAAAGCAAACCAAGATAATAGTGCTTAGATAGAAGAATTACCAGGGATGTCAGCTAGGAGGAAAGAATGTCTGCCTGCATGAGTCCATACCTTCCCCAACACAAGTTGTTCACAATTCCCTTTTCAATGCCTTTGTGCAAGAGCTGCTCTGGCAGCCAGTATCTCTCAAAAGAAAATTGGGAGAAATTTGCCACTCAAGACTATGCTGTCAGGAATCTGGCAGAAGTGGAGAACCTGATCTGCACATTTGGCCAGGAGGAACACATCAGCTCTGACTACTTAGATATTTGGGTTCCCCAAAATCTAACCCAGGTCCAAGTTCTCCTTTGAGAATGTTGTCTGCTTGGTCACTTACATCCTTTTGTAGAGGCTGAGCTATCTGAGGTCGGACTGCTGAGACTCTCTCCTTCCAAGATGGCCTTCTCCTGCTTCTCCTTCTCTAGGATGGGAAAACCAAAAGAAGCAGTCAGTCCTTTAGCTTGCTGCTTGAGGCAAACTTTGTAATATTCATTTTGACAGTCAGCCACAACTCTAATTCCGTATGCCACAGCAATCCCACTGTGAGGAAGAAAATGTATTAAAGAGAAAAGAAAAATGTGGGAGGGGGTAAGACACTTTGGTGGGCACCAAGAAAGAGGTCTAAGACTGCACTGGTACTCAGGGGCATCACTCTGCATATTCTCAACTATGCTTTTTTCAGACCAACCAAAATTCCACAAAAAAGGGGCAGCATTCCAATTTTTGTGGAATTTCGATTGGTCTTAGAATGAGGTGGCGGGATGGAGTCACTGAAGCAGTCGGTGTGAGCTTAAGTGGACTCCGGAAGATGGTGGAGGACAGGAAGGCCTGGAGGAGTCTTGTCCTTGGGGTCGCAATGGGTCGGACACGACTTCACAACTAACAACAACAACAACTTAATGAAGATGAGTCCCAACTATGGATCCTGGTTTTTGTTTTCCTTTTCATAGACCAGCACAGCTATTTTTGTTGTTTTTTTTTAACGTCAATTATGAAGCATCCCTAAAACAGAGAACAAGAATGTGCTCCTGTTGCATCTCCATCACCTGATGCCATGGGCCTGAGACACAATATTGCTGTTAAAGTATTTTTGATCTGTCTTTCAGATACAGGAAAGAGCCCTACCAGGGAGTGGATAAACAGCACTTAAATATGGATGGTAACATAGTTAAAATACCTGAAAATACATGAAAAACCTATTAAGGAGATGAGCATCCATCCCCGTTTTGCAGATGCAGATGGTCGTATGTCATCCATCAAAGCCGGCTGAGCAACAGACAGCTTCATAGGAGGAGCTGAAAAATTCTGACAGGGTCCCCTGTGGAACACATCTGCAAGAGGGCTGGATTGCTAAGGACATACACAGACTGAGTGCTGCTTTTAGGCTACTGCAAGAAGGGAAACGTGGGAAGGAAAGTACCAGGGCAAGGGGGATTCCCAAAGAGATCTCTTGCTCTCCAATCAAAGTTCAGCCCTGCCAGTCGCTGAACGTGTGTAGCCAACAGAGGGCATTTCATGTTGGTGTAGCTGCAAGACTTGGAAAGAACATCTAGGCAAGGCTACTGCCTGCCTGGGACACCACCGGTCTTTCTGCAGCTGCAATACATCGGCTGCCGCTGACCAAAAGACAGGTGGACACGCTCCGTCAACATGGCCTCCACTGGCAGCAACAGCACTTTCTCACTGTGTGATGGTGATGACAACACGGATGCTTGGGAACTCCAGAAAGCCCAGAACCCCCGTGTCCCAGTCTTGAACTTTTAACCACGACACCACAAGGGTGCTAGCCGGGGTGAACTGGGGGGCTGCTGGAGAGACGCCTGCTCAGCGATGCCATTGCTTGTTGAATCCTCCCACCTAGACGAGCTTCCATATAACCAGAAGTGCCTGACCCTGCTTCATCTTGTAAGCTAAGCAGAGCCAGGCCTGACCGAAGCCTGGACGGGTGACTCGCACGTTGTGAGTCACCCAGAGAGCTTTGGCTATGGGTGGTACGGAAGTGTAATGTGATGAACAGGATGATGATGATGATGGAGGTCAAGAAGCCATTTCCCCCACCCCCATAGGACACAGTCTGCCCCTTTGATGCTCCATAGCTGCAACAGACACTATTCTCTCCCACTCCTCCCCGTCGTTATATGTTTTTCGGCGCCAGGCCAAAACCTTTTTATTTAAACAGCATTTTAATTGTTAGCTTATTTATTGATTTTATATCTTTGGCCAGAGCGTTTCCAATTGATTATATAATTATATGTATTTATTTATTGTTGTAAGCCGCCCCAAGGCGAATGGGGCGGCATAGAAGTTTACTTACTATCTATCTATCTATCTATATATAAAATAAAATAAAATAAAATAAAATAAAATAAAATAAAATAAAATAAAAGTTGGTCTGTGTGACTGCATGCTCTAAGAAATGTGAATTCCTGAGATTTAAAAACTAACAACATATTTAAAGGATTGGAGCAGGTGAACAGGTTCAATCCCAAAGCACCTCCACAGCCTGTTTTCAAACTTATAAGGGACGCACGATTTAGCGAGCAAAATCAAAATTTAATTCACTGTTCCATCCATTAAATAAATAAAAATAATATAGTTTGCTCCCAGGAAGAATCAGCAAGAAGGAGAGGAGATACACAGCCTGCAACGTCAGGATATACCAAGAAGGCTGACAGAGAAGAGAGGGCAGATTTCACACGCTCACCTTCCTTGGACGCCTGCCAGAACTCAAATGCTACCTTGAATGCCTGAGCGACCGTGAGCGTGACAGCTTGAGCCTGGGGAAAAAAAGGAGAGAAGATACAACAGTGATTATGGTGCACATTACTAGACAGCTCCTCATGTAGATGGAAATGATCTGGAGGTTCAGCTCAGCTGAGAGATGTTAAATCAGGAACTTGCTCCTCATTTTACAGGACTACAAGTCCAACCTAATTCCGGACTGATGCTGGCAGCCTCTGCTTCGGATATAAGAAGGTGTCGTTCCCATGCTCCCCGGGTGCACTCTCACCGGGCCGGCGACTGAGCCTTGATCTGCAGCTCGTTTTTGGTACATGGTGGGAGGCTGACAACCCATCAGAAAGGGGTCACCCCATGCTCCATGAAGGTCCTGCTCTGAGCCCACTTATCAGGGGGACCACTATGAGATTGTGGAAAAGATGAAATGCATCACCACAAAAGAGGACATCCATTTAATTATCCAGATGCAAGTTTTGAAGTACGTATTAGGAACGTAAGTAGAAATGTAAATTGAAATGGCGTTCATCGCACCAGGGGACCAGTCTCACCAGTTTCCTGTCCGGGTACTAACTGGTGATTGGTCCTCATGTTTCTGTCTTTTGACCAGAATTGGACTGGACGCTTCGACTAGAAGATGCCTTCAAACAGAGGACATTCCTCTGTAAAAGAGGACACACGGCCCAATTAACCAGGTCACCGATGTTGGCTATTTTAAGGGATTTCTGCACTTAAAGTTGTCTCAATGTAAAAACCCAGAGATGAAGTTATTTCAACAAAAGACTAAGTTTTGGAGGATGCTGAGAAAGAGAGAAGACTTACTTAAGGCCTTCCTAACCAGTGACCTCACCGAGTGTGCCCTAGTGCTTGCCAGGTATTTATTTATATTATTATTATTATTATTATTATTATTATTGGCTTTTGTATGCCATCCCAATTACTAAAAAGTCTTTGAGCAGCTTCCAGAGAGCAAACAGAAACAGAACCCATAACAACCACCACCACCAGACACACTTCGTGGATCATAAGGCAGGGTCCGTTTTTGGCTTACAAATCTTGGCGTGACTGGCAGCATCAAGCCAGGAACCCCAGTTCTGGGTGACAGATTATACCAGCGAGCTTCGGTCCCCAAGGCGGCCATGCCCCCTTCCCATCCTATTGGCGCAGTCCTGGCCTTTGTGCGGTTTCCTGCCTGCATTCTAAATGGCTGAAATGTCACTCAGAAAGCGTAATTAAGAGATGCAGATGGTTTCGGCATAAGCACATAAATATTTTTAGTCCTGCTTCTTTTGCCATCTGGGAAACCCAGCATACCTCAGATGAGCTGGATTTGCTCAGCAATTCAACACCTTTAAGCATATTCACAAAAACCCTGCAAAATTCTGTTATAACCTCCCTTTTTAAGCTTTGTGAGGGCAATCCTTTATTTTTATTCCTTTCTCTAAAAAAAGTAAACACAGGTTTACATAATAACAATTAGAGCTGCATTGTTTTAATCAGTTATTTGGTTAGGCCAATCAGGTAAAGACTGCTTCCAATTAAATCAGGTGGAAATTTAAATAGTGATCTAACTAAGGGCCAGAGCATGGTCTGAAGGAACAGGAGGCAGCCCCCTTGCTGAAACCAGGCAGGTTGGAGGGGAGCCCACCTTGAGAGTCATATTAAAAGAAAACTGGGATACAAAAGTAATAATAAACAGTTAGGAAATAAATACACAGGAACGCATCATTTTAAATACAAGCACTTATAGAAACCTAAGATGGAAAGCACCAAAGAGTGGCATTTTGCCTTCATTCTCCCACAGAAGAAAAATTCCTTTCCTCATGCAGTGTCTGCCACAACATGTGTTAAAATAGAGCATGCGCCTCACTTCAGAAATATTGTTTATAAAGGTTATGACCAAAAAAAAAAAAAAAACCAGAGAAAGAAACAATATGCAATTTTATAGGAAACCGCTTTTATGAATTACTGGAATAATGTGTGTCAAAATTTTATTATCCTCTCATTTTCAGTTCTTTAGAATCAAAGGGCAGTCTGTGCTTAAAGGTGGAATAGAACGAGCAGGACACCCAAGCCGCAGCCGGGCTGAGAAGGAAGAGTTGTAAATGAGGATTTCCCAGCGGCTGAGAAAGGGGAAAGGAAAGGGGTGTGCTGGTGGGTGGGGAAGCGGGGCCATGAATCCACAAGCTCCCACTGACAGCAGCAGCGCAACTTCACTAGCAGGGTTCGGTCTGAGGCCCTTCCAGTGGCAAGCATGATAAAAGAGGGTATGTGGGCAAAACTCGCCTTGGCGACTTCTCCTGCCCTGCTGGGAGAAGGTATGAGGTTCTTAGAAGCCTCCAAGCTCAGAGTCTTCTGCGTAGCAGATGACACTCTGAAAAGAAATGGTGGCCTTCATTTATTTTCCTTTCCTCTTATTTTCCTTGTTATACATAGATGTGTGTGTGTGTATGTGCATAGAAAGAGAGAGAGCGCATGCGTTCTATGTTTGGAATTGTGACTATTTATATTCTTTTACAGTCTACCAAATTGAGACTTAACAGGTTAGGGTTTCACTGACTTTCCTCTGTGTCTCTTTATAAAAGCGTATGTATTAAATTATTTTCATTAACTGGTCCACAGGTTAAATTAACGCAATTAAGACTATGAACAATGGCTCTTTTATGGCTCCCGTTCTTGAACTACTGCAGTACACATGTCCCTGCTGTATTATGTGTTATCTCCTCCAACAAGAATTGCCTCAAGGCCTAGGCTGCCCCATCTGCTGTGAGCTGGAAAGGAAACGCTGGAGATAAACTCTCTGCCGTGTCATGGTGTCACGGAACAGCCAGGCAGCCACAAACTCTCCGTGGTGTCACGAAACAGCCAGGCGGCCACACTCAGTTCCCACGTTCTTCACAACCACAACAGCAATGCACTGGGGCTGAAGGTTTTCGGGGTCCCCTGTTCGTATTTCTTTTCAATAGTCTCTCCAGGATTTGTCGCTTTATAAAAACAAATGAATGCACAAGATCTCTTACCATTTATCGCTAATCCGTGCTAATTTCTGTCCACACCCTCCCACTGCAAGGGACAACTGCACTGAAAAGCTCAGAAAGCTGTGCGTTTGGGCATATGCCTTATTTTCAGCATACTTATTGGCTTGGATTTTCTCATGAAAACCTTGGCTGAAGTAATTTTTTATCTATATCTAATCTGCAGTACCTGTGGAGAAAAACTGAGATCAAATTGCTTGCCTTATTAAATAACACCCCCTATTTCTGGTCCAATAAACACAGTTTTTTCTTGTCCTGGCTGGAATCTGCCTACAAAGACCTTTGTCCACAAGGAGTAAACAGGGAATCTTCAGGCGTTAACATCTCCTAAGCCTGCCTTCTTGGGTTGCCAAAAAGCAATTAATGGGCGATACCCCATATGTTCCTAGCCTGCCGGTCAACCCCACTGAGCTACCCGGCAGCTCTAATTGGAAGATTCTCCTCCCCCTGCTGAGCCCTCCTGAAGTTGCAGGGATAAATGGGAGGGGGGTGGGGGGGTCCTATTTAATCTGCCATCCTGGAACTTGGGTGGCCACTGCACCTCACAGGCAAGTTGTGGAAACTCTTTTTAAAACTGTCTTGTAGTAGAAATGTAGGGAATGCATCTCTCTGTTCCTTTTGCCATCCCCTGCTGGCACTCTCCTTTCTCCCTCACCTCCGATGGGAATAAAGCTCCTTAATTTAGGATATGGGTATCAGGCACATACTTGCAACCATCCAAAGGCTGTTCCCTGGCTTGCCAGTGAGTTCATTCATGCTTCACACTTGACCAAAATGGGCAAAGGTCAACCAGCTGGACGGACCGGGTGGTTCCTGGAGACTCAGCTGATGGTTACCCCTCCTAGGCAGAAACCCACCTATTCTGCAGTATAGAAACAAAATCTAGAGCCACACGAAAGGAGAAGCCCTGCATCCTGGCCCGCCTCGCAAGGCAGTTGTGCGCTTCTTCCCCTGAACTCATTTTTCCTGCTGCTTGTCTATGGAGGCACTGAACTGGGACTGGAGGAATCTGGCCAAAGGCCCGCTGGCTGGTCCCGTTAACAAAGTGCTATTCCTCCGAACATTTCCCTGGGCTAGACACTACAGGGCCAAGGAAGAACTTGGTGCTGGAACTGGCAGTGGGCGCTTAGTGCAGGCAACAGAAAAATCAGCTCCAAACCATCCAGCAATGTAACATGTCACTCCAACATACACGCATCTACATCTATAGATCAGATCAGAGGCATGTCAAAGACAAATCAAACAAAACGAAGGAACAAGCTAAGTCGAGACCGGCAGCTGCAAACTCAAAATCAAATGTGAAACAATGCGACATGTCATTTGGGACTAACTAAACCCAATGAATGTGACTCAAGTTACACTAATATTAAGTACAACCCATACTGCAAGAAGCATACTTCCCCCAAGACAGGCGCTCTCTTTAACAGAGAGAAATGTTCACTTCATTTCAGCAGCATTGTTCAATGCTGCCCTGTGTGTGTGTGTGTGTGTGTGTGTGTGTGTATGCAGTGCTTTTTTTGTAAAAAAAAAAAAAAAAAGGTGCCAGAACTCAGCTCTTGGGGTCACACTTTTACACTAAAAAAGATTTTCAATTCACCCACTTTTTTTTGAAATAAGGAACTTATTTACCTTTTGCATGTAGCCAGTCACTCTACACACACATAAACATAATGGTTGCCGCTGGCAGTAAGCACTCAGTGTGCAACCACACGACCGATCCCAAGCCGAGCAGCGTCCCAAGCCGAGCAGCGCCCTCACAAGCAGCACAGACACACAAGCAGCCCACAGGCACTATGTTAATGACCTGCACATGGAAAAATCCATCAAAAAAAGGTGCCGGAACACCATTCCCGTGCGTTCTATGACAAAAAAAGACCTGTATGTATGCATGCACATGTGTACACACACACACGCACACTGGACAGTATCCAACCCTAATGCCAGATAGCATATGCTAGTGTGATGGTGTTTCTGAGAAATGCTGTTGCACCAGCTCACACAATTCTGCTTGTGCAAGAATTCCCTTATAGCCGCATTACATCAATGGCGTAACTGGAACAGCAGCATCGGATACTGTCCGCCAGTCTTGTCTTTGGTAAGTTCACAGAAGCCACTACTCCACAAAATCGCTCATCTGATACCACATAGGTATGGTACCCATTGGGAGTTCGCCAACAGTGTGGAATTACCTTCTCTCCTCCAATTTGCAAAGCTCCCTGCCCGGATGGATGCACGTATATTTGACTTGCCCGAGGGGAACTGCTATGTGGAAGCTTGGATGAAACTTTAAATCTGTGTCAATCCAACATGAAAAAGAAGGCGATCTTGTTTGAACATCTGAGCCGTTTACATGTTTGGTGGAAAAGCAAAGCACTTTTTTTTAAAATGATGGGTAAAAAACAAAATGAAAAAGCCTCTCCTTAAATATGGTGATTAAGTATGAAACTCTGCACAGCTGTTTACAATTTCAGCTGTCACATTCAAATCAAGTTTAATAGACCCAGATCCTGGTGTGAATTGCCCAGGTGCTAAAAATATAGACTAATTATATGCCAGAGATGGGAAAACTAGACATATATTCAAGACCCACGCCCCCAAGATATTGTAGCATCCTCTCCCCATATTTCTGTAATGTCAGATTAGAATTCACATATTTTTGCCTCTGGGGAGGAGGGAGGACTTTATGCAACAATCGCTTTCAAGGACATTTGGAAAACGACAGAAGCGGGAAACACACATTGGAAGGATTTTCTTCACAAGGCAAATGTGGTGGTTGCAGCTGGCAGGTGGGGGGACCTTTTCGGAAAGCATCAGAAAATGGGGTACAAATGTTCCCGTACTAATATTGCCAAACCCTCTTCTTCTTTCTGCGTTTTGAAGTGGCAAGTAATTCCTGATGGGAGACAGAGGAGCAGGGAAAGCGGCAAGCGCCTTCAGTGGACATCCTACAGGTGTGAGAAAAGTTACACACTGAGGATGTGCTTCCGGAGGGTAGGAGGATTGTGACAGAGGTAGATTAAACCTTAGACACATGGTCAACTGCATTTGCGATGGGCGTATGGACTGCAAAGTAAACCATGCCTGCCTTGTGTGAAGGTTGTAGATATCGTAAGTCATCTGGACAGCTTTGTGGCTAGTGCTGGGGTGGAGCCAGTGTGGCCCATGCTGGTTCCAGTGACATGGGAAAAGATAGTCATGAGGTCCTAGGAACCAAATTTAGAGGGTTGGGTGGAATAAAAGCCACCCGCTGACTTTCCCTGAAATTCTACCTGCTAAGGAGCTTCAGTGCATGTTTGGAATGGGAAGTGGTGTAGGGAGGTGATGTTCAGTTTTGACACACACTGGGGAACATTTGGGGCAAGCTGTCTGCACAAGAGGGAAGTGCTCCACTCAAACCAAAGCAGAACCAGACTTGTGGCACACAACTTTAAAGAGGCGGCCAAGTGGCTTTTAAACTGAACCCTGGGGGAAAGCCAACAGGTGTTGGAAAGCATCTGTTTTGGGTCAAATTATCCCTAGGGGATGAAGATGAAAAAGTTTCTGATCGCCCAAATGTAGGAGGGGATTAGTTTTGTTTTGTTGTTTGGTTTTGCTGAAAGATTGTAAAAATCAAATAAAAATTATAAATATTCAAACAAATCAGTGTGATGTCTGATCTGGGTAGAAGAGATGGAGGCGGGCTGTCTCTTTGAAAGCTGCCTTGCTATTAATTTATTCATTCTATTAAAAGCGTATTCCTTGACAACTCTGTACCAAAACAAGGAAAGTCAAATTGTATAGACCCAGGGGGAAAACAATGTCAAATTTAATTTCAAAGACAAGCTTGGGGGAGACCCTTCACTCTCAGCCTTGTTAATCTCAAGAAAGTTTCTGTGCTACTAGGGAACTCGTTTTTAAGGAATTCTATAAAGTGTGTGGAGCCCAGGATTTTCTAAACAGTATTTGGGAGCTGCTTCTTATAAAAGAATACAAGAGGAGCCACGGCAGCCACTGACTGCCTTATCTTGGGCGATCCTTTTCTCTATCATTTTAGACCCGTTTGGAACACCATCCCAGCCACGTCCTCAAGCAGGATATCCCTATGACACTGTGCCCCAATTATTTCCCTGCAAACACTTGCTGCATTTTGCAATGCCTGGAGATGTGGCACAGAAAGTTTTCCAAAAGGGAACATTTTCCAGTGCTTTATTTTTCAGCGGAAACGGTTCCACTTCGTAAGTCATAGCAACGAATGGACGCCAACTGCAAGAGCAAGACAAGCTTGGCAGTTTTGAACTTGTAGTTCATGCTTTTTGGGAGATTATCTCTGCCAACAATGTAAAAAATGCTTATGTCTCTGAAATATATATGGAAGGGAACCACTAAGTAATGACAAAACTGGGGAGGCCCCAGAAGCTGTAGTGGAAAAGAGCTGAACTCTGTGGAATAGATGAGTGGCTAACAATGTATCGTGTAAAGTTCGCTGACTCCCTAAAATTAATTGTCAACAATTTTCAGTATCGTTGGTTTTTTCCTTAAATTTAAATCATATAAAGGCAGCTCTATATGCATGTTTAGACAGAAAAGTCCCACAACTCCCAGCATTCTCCACCAGCATTCTGCTATTGACATTAAATTTTACAAGTATTTTCTATATAATGTAACATTTAAATCCCAGCACGTGTGCTTTAATTCCACCTCCCTCAAATATTTCAGGGTCAGAAACACTTGGTTAGAAATTTAACTTGGGATACTCTTTTAGCTTTGCTTACAAAATACAGATAAAATAAACATGATCTTTTTCGGGGAGCTGAACATTTCCCAGGGGAGAATGAAAGTGCTCTGATGCAAAGAACCCTATGCAAATTAGCCATTCAAAATTTTCTAGAAAACTGCATCGTGGGCAGCCTCTGACTCAACAAGCATTCCCTGAACGGTTCAGAGAAGGGCAGCTCTGCCATGTTTCACTGACCATTTTCCGTTTGCCGCAGAGGAAAGCGTGGCACTCCAGATTCTCGTTGTGTTGGCTCTGGGCGATGTACGCAAACACTTTATCATGGACCTTGTCCGCTGTGCAGTAGGATATCCTGTGAACAATGGCAAATGAAGGGCCCAGGTTATTTATTTTTAAAAAGAACGCAACAGAAGACATACTGGATCATACCAAGGGTCCATCAGTCCAGCATTCTGCTCATGCAACAACCCAGAGGCAGTGTTAGAGGTGAACCCCAAATCTCTGGAAGGCCACCTGCCTCCCCACTCACCTGCTTATGGACACTTACCGGATCAAAGGTGCAAGGGCCTTGAGTTCACCTGCTCTGATCCCCCTGCATCAGCTGGCTTCTCGCTCATGTTTTTCCTGCTACCCTTGAAGCTTTCTCCCTGAGCTTTTGTGACGCCAAACGCCCTGCCTGTCCACCCCTTTGTTTACAAAGGAGAATGGGAAAAGAGCCATGCAGGATCAGGCCATAGGTCCGCCTAGGAAAGTTTCTACTCTAACCAGCTGCCCACAGCATAAGCAGGATTATCCCCCTCCCCAGATTCCCCAGTAGTTAGTGTGTGCAGGCATACCACCTCCGATATTGGAAGTAGCATACAGATACTGGGACAAGTGGCCACTGATGAATGGGTCCACTCCTCTCTTAAGCCACCCAAGGTGGTGGCCATCTCTTCAGCTCATGGGAGGGGATTCCAAAGTTTAACTATGCAATATATGAAGTTCTTCCTTTATTAGTCCTGGATCTTTTTACTTGGGATGACCCTGGGTTCTAACTTTCTCCACACCAGGCATAATTCTGTACACCTTTAGCACCTCCCTCTTACTCACCTTTCCCTCTGTGCTAGATAATCTCACCTGTTGTAACCTTTCCTCATAAGTGAGTTGCTCCAGCCCCTTCATTATTTTAGTTGCCCTTTTCGGCATTTTCCCCTTGAATCTACACTATCCTTTTAAGCTAAAGATGTACACACAGCATTCTAAGTGTGGTCACAATGTAGATTCCTGTAAAAGCAGTAAGATCTTGGCAGTTTTATTTTCAATTCCTTTTCCAGTTAGGTCTAACACAGAGTTTGGCTTTTTCACGGCAGCCACATTCTGGGTTGACATTTGCATCAAGCCGTCATCACAACCCCAAGATCCCTTTCCTGGTTATTCTCTGCTAACTCCGATCCTTGAAGTTCTTTCAGATTCTTTGGCTCTTTCTGCTTATACTTGGAGGTTTTTTTTGCCACAGAATGGAAGGAAGCTGTGGCTATTTGGCTGCTTACACTCTTCAGCTACCCCTTTCTTCCCCCAGCACGACACGTTTGGGAACACAGAATGAGACAAGCCATAAACTTCCCACTTGTTACTGCATTTTCTACACCAAACGTTCCCCTAACATGGAGTCAAAGTCTGGTATATCACTCCAGGAGTCTGGTCCAGACAAGGCACCTCACTTTAGATTCAAGGGTAATCAGGCAGAAATAAAACCACTTATGTGAAAGGTAGCTTAGTTTATTAAACATAATGAAGATGGAAGCAGATTATCAATTAAGAAACAAAAGCTGAGCTCACATATCCCCCCCACCCCCGATCAGTGTCCTCATAGGACAGACATCGCTCAGGCTGCTGTCCTGTTTAGACACTTCCTTGCTCCTTATTCTAAGCAGGAAGCCAAAGGACAGACAGGCAAAAGATGCTATGAAGTTCTGTTTTTGCCCTGCTTTGGAGACTGTGAGCCACAAGCTAACTCCCTCCCTGAGAGACAAAGGGGGTGAAGCTATAGCAGCAAACCAAACTCTTCTGTTTCTCACAGCAAAGGGAGCCCTTATCTGAGGAACGCAATTAGGGAAAACAGTTGCAAGGCACTTATCTTGGGAGCTCTCCCTACGAAGCTAAGGCCTTGCCTAATACCCTAGCGTGGCTCCAAGAAACTCTCTTGGTTCTTGGATGCTGTGAAAGGTCAGTACACTGCCTGTCAAACCCTCCGACTTTATCACTGTTCTTCCAGTGGAGCCCATCTGTCACCAGGCAATTATGGGATTTCAACGGAACTGAACGGCTGTGCTACATTCCAGCTTAATGTTTCTGCCTATGTTTTGCACTGTTCTATATATGAACTATTTTATTTTTCTTTAAATTTGACTGTAGTTTTTTTTTTTCTTGCAAGCTACTATGGGTGTTTTAAACAGAAAAGTGGAGTAAGAGGACTGATTTTTTAATTAAAATCATTTCATTTTCTATCAGAGAAGCTCCACAAGGTATCTACGAGCAATTACCAGAGTGGACTACTGCAAGTCAAGCTACATGCAGCTGCCTTCAAAGATGGCACAGAATGCAGGTTCTCAAAAGCTTGTGAGAGCCAAGAGGTTAGAGCATCTTATGTCAACAAGCTGAACAGATGGATCATCTCCACCTAGGAGGGCCCCATAACCAAACAGGCCCCACCTGGCGTGTCCAAGTGTCACACCTCCAAAAGCAAAGCTAATCAAAGCAGAGCCTCAGATGCCATCCTGAGTGCTGGAGTCAGTCCCTGTGGGAAAAAGCAGTTCTGGATAGTGTGGACCCAAACTTTAGAAAGAGTAGCTCAGTTTAGTGCAGCATATTTATATTCTCCTTTTCCACAGGAGATCATGCCCAGTCATTTCTCACAATAAACGTAACTATCAGATTAGAGCATTGCATTCATAACCCCTGTCATTATCCATATTTTTTTTTTACAAAATATGGTTTCAGAGATTATCAGACACTGGTCATTTGCTTCCTATCTACTCTTTACAGCCACAAGGGCTAGAAACCTAATAAAACTAAACCCGACAGTATCCCAAACTATGAAACCCAATACAAAGCTCAGTGCATTGTACAAAAGCTGCAGAGCGATTTAGGCTTCCCCTATCGAATGAGGAAGACAAATGAAAGCTTCAGACACGACTACACACACACATTCATAAAGGGTTTTTGTTTTGTTTTTTTTACAAAACCAATGCAAAGAAGAGTGCATTTTTCTAGGCTGAGATCGTATAACACTGGGGAAATGCAAGAAAACAAATATCCATTCATCTTTGCTGTCTAAGGAACATTTCTTTCTCATTCTTAAAGAGAAAGAGATTGCCTGAATGCAGATAACTTGACAGCTCTTGATCTTTGTAACGCACCTCCATCATCTGGTTACAACTGCCCACTACCAATGAATAAAAGAGCCACAGAGACCAGTCCAAAGTCCATCTAATCCGGCTCCCTCTTCATACCGGGGCCAACCTGCTGCTTTGGGGAAACTCATAAGCAGGACGGGAATGTGTCAACGCACCTGTGCGCCTCCGCAACTGGTGGATGTAGGCAAAAGCATTATACTGGAAATAGAGTCTACGTAGGTGTTATCTCGTCTATATAAGACCCAAATCTTTCCTGGCCAGTCACCACTAGCTCAGACCCAACCACTGTATATGTGAAATTGAGGGGTTTTGCCCCACACTGCCGAGGTCACATTATTTCTAGAGTTAGGACCAGTTTGCATAACTGGACAAAAGGGGATTAAAATAGATGATGAAAAAAAATAAAAATGAGTTTTTAAAAATTTAAATTAGATTTTTTATTCAAATTTGATTTTTTAGAAAATGAAATACCTTTTGAGGAAAAAATCTATCTAAATATGGTTTTCTATTTAAGATACATTATAGTACAAAGATTATTCTTCACAAAATAAGGATTAATCTTTAATTATGTTATCATGAGGCTTTATATTCATCCAATGTTTACCTTTTTGGTATATGAATTCTATTAATCAATTTATAATGTCATGCTCTTCCCAAAGTTTCTGGAAGATGATTGGAAAATTTTTCTATCTAGAAGATACTATCACAGATGCTTGGTTTTACATCTCTCAACATTGTGAATTTGTGTCTGCAGAGGTAACACGCCTCTTCTTCATAGCAAGAATGTTATAAAATAAACATACAGAGTTGAGAACAAGACCTTAATCCTGTTGTTCCTTTGCAAATTTATGTACCCAGAATCAACCCCTTATCTCTTAAGTGCCAAGTTTCAAAAAAGTCAATGAATAGAAGAAGCTTGTTGGGAGGGAATAAATCTGCACAAGAAGCTGAGTCTGAGGAGGGAGGAACAAGTAGTAAAAATGAAAGGGAAAGCTTCGAAGCAGAATACTCCACAAGTCTTTGGATCTTTTTGTGTATATGAGGTTTATCCTATCATTCTTTCCTGGAGGAGAAAACCTATAATGGCAGCAGGCCATAAAAGAAACCCAGCTTGGGAATATTTTAATGAAGTTCCCCTACCTACGGGTAAGGCAGGAACGTGTGTGAATTCTGTGGAAAACCATGGTTTTAATCTAGTCTTACTGACTAGTGATTTAAATGGATTCGATTTAAATCAAACCCACCCTGCAGGACAACATGACTTAAGGTCAATTCTTGTTTCTGTGGGGTCATAATCACAGGCAGTGCAACTTCAATTTTCTGAACCTGATGAAAGATCCACTAACTTTTCTCAGGAGGAAAGACTGAAAGCTACATCTTGCCTTGGAGTTTTTTATCTTGCCTGTCAGTTGTATAGCATCTCTTCTAGAGGACACTCTGCTTTCAGGACGTGTTAGAAGGGAGCTTGTCCGAGTTAAAGGGCTTACCCTACTCATCTTGGGATTGCAAATGCAGTTTGAAGTTCCCCGTCTCCAACTCTCTGTAGTCCTTGGCTAAAAACAGGAAGAAAAACTCTGATGGAAAGGTGTTAAGAAAGGCTGCCGGAAAGAATGAGCCTCAAACAGCAAGAGAGCAAATGTGAACACTGCTAAAGTCCTGCAAAAAGGTGGCAGCCAAGCACCCAACTCACGGTTTGAAGAACATCCTTCTTGGCAGGACAACATGCCCCTGGACTAGGAGAGGAAACCGTTTCGAATTCGCAGGCTGGTCTGAGGGCCCAGCTTTTTATATGTTTGATATTCACCCAGAGAGAGACAGATCGTTAAAATGGCTTGCATCTAAAGGCATAACTTTAGAACAGCTTTCCCCAAACTGGTGCTAGTCATATGTCATGGGTTCAGTCAGCATGATGGCCTGACGGAGGTGTAGTTCAACTGATCTGAACAGCACCAGGTTGGAGCAGGCTAGTAATACTATAAATGCTACTTAAGATGGCAATACAAACAAAGCGGCTGTCCCACGTTATTAGGCTGCCCAGCAAGTACTTGCTCAAAGAGATGGAATTTCGTGGTGCGCTGTTTCCATAAAGGCACTTAGGTTTTCTGCCTTGCCCTATAATTTATTTGTTTGAAGCTGTTAAATGGCGGTTTTGTTAACAGGAGCATAAATCCATTCCATAAGCGACATGGAAAAACCTTTAAAGAAGAAAGGGTTCTGGAGGGGTTCTCCTCTGTTAAGTGACAAGTACAATCTTTACTAATCTTTGAAAAGCAAACGGGTAAGGCTGCATGACACAGCACGTCACCTTGTAAACACACGCACAGTGCGGGCTGTTCATCTAAGAGATGACAGGGCTTACGGTGGGCGGTGGTGTTCTGCTACCAACACCATTCCTCCAACCAGGATCCCAGGGTATGGCACTGCAGCATCCACCTTGTCCCCACAGCTTCTCTTCACCTTCACCTTCTCTTCACCTTGTCCCCACAGCCCTTACTCCTTTTCATTTACATTTATTTCCCCCCAGGTCTGATTCTGCTACCAGTGAGAGTCACTTAACCGACGCCCAAACGGCACTTCTGAGCTTCCAGCACTGGCTTTGCAGGGGCAGCACAGCACAAATGGATGCATACTGAGAACCTAGCAAAAATTAATTCCTCAGCCACATAATCTCAAAATAAATTCTTTAATTTGCACCTTGCTCCGGATCACCCGAAGTCAATGGAAAACGTTATTGCTAAGCTCTATGGCTCCATGGCTGAGTGGGGGCTAGAACCCAGGTTTCCAGAATCCCAGTCCCATGCTGTTAACCACTAGACCACACTGGCTCTCCATAAATCATACTTCTTGAAGGATCACACGACATAGTTTGTGGATAACACAGAAGAAGGCCCTTTCATGCGTGCCTGAGAAATAATTCTCTGACAGCAATGGCCTCCTCAAAGAGGCTGATGCCACAAATCTTAATATCAGGGCAGGTTCCCAGCAAGACACGTCATTCTTATTGTGCCAATTTTAAAGCCGTAAAGGAAAACAGACAGCGCAGCAAACCTGTTCCCAAGAAGCCCTGGTCACAACCGGGTATAAATGTCTACTGATATCTCACCATTTTGTTCTATGGCAGAGGATGGTTTCATCCTGTCCTATTTGTGATCACGTGCCATGAAGTCATATCTGACGAATGACGACCGTGGGGATGGATGCCCTCCAAATTGCCTTGTCCTTGATGGAATCAATCCAGCTCATATCCTGTCCTATTACAGGTGTTAATTAGCTCAGCAGTGCTAAGCACTGCCCCGTGCAGAGCCACTGTGCTTATTTTTCCATACCCTTTCAGCTTCCATTCAATTGTCAGAGTGTTGTTTTTATATTTCAAGCCACTTCACCCTCCTGCTTTAGCCTCTCTCTGCTGAGGGATGCGTACATGGCTGTTTGCCCATGAATGTAACGTTTTCTTTCACAAATCGAATGCAACAGACTCAAGCTCAGGAAAACAAAGGAGGAGAATGATGTAAGCTGCTTGGTGTTCTTTAAGAGAAAAAAGTGGGATATAAATCTAATAAATAAGTAAGTGCAGTGCTTTGAGACGCTACAGGATTCTTGGCTGTTTCGTTGCCACACAACCCTCTGGCAGAAGGCGTGCTTTAACTTGCCGGCACTTCAAGCATTTCCTGACGAGAAGCACCCAAGAAGGCTACATAAACCAAAAGGCTTACCAGCAAATGAATACTCCGGAGATCTAATGCAAAAGTCAAATGAGGCCACACTGAGGAAGATAAAGTAGACCACAGGAAGTAAACAAGAAAGAGGGAAGAAATGAGAATGCTGTTCAGCACTGCCTTCTCAAACAGGACGGGACAGAGACGGCTTTGAGGCAGCGGCAACTGTGCCTGTGGGAACCTGTGGTCCAATTACTCCACCAAATGGCCTACCCACAGTGGGATTTGCTCTTGCTGTAGCAGCTTGAAAACAAAGCTACATGCATCCTTTCTAAGCACCTGCAGTCATCTGCCCAGAACTGCTGGGGCAAACCGGCCTTTTCTGCTCCCCCACCCCTTCTGGTGGGTTATGGGGGCCGTGGCTGCAGCCCCAAACGGGTCCTTCTTGGCCGTTCCTTGCACTTAACGCTGCTGCTGCAGCGAGAGCGCGCAAGTGAGCCCAGCTTGGAAGGATGTTTAGACAGGAAAGAGGCTACAACATTGTCTACAGCATGCTGAGAATTATAGGCCTTTTCCCTGTCTAAACAAGCATGGGATTCTACCCCAAAACTCTCAGCTCGAGAGATTCCCATCTGTATGCATGGTTCACAGCAACTGCTTCATTCGTATGAGCATGGAACCCAAAAAATCTCATAGCAGTGTAAGTTTGCTAACAGTGACAGGTCTCTCTGCTGTTTTTGTTGCAACACCTGCTATCCCTCTGAATATATTCCCTCTTTCCTCACGTCTCAATCTCTATTTCTCAGTTCACAGACCTGGGGGAGGGCTTGTGCCTCATTTTTCACTGATGTACAGCGCCTGCTACCACAGCTGTATTGAACTGTTGACTGATGAAAGAAATGCCTTAGGAAAAATATTTGCCGCAAAGCCAGATCACAATATAACAACATAAATACTTATTCTCTACGTCTTCTGGAATACGGAAGAAGTCATCACACTCGGTGCCTACTAAGATCATTGTTCATTTATCATTCATGTTCTTGCAAGGTGATCATCCCATGTTTCATTAATGAAGATCATCATTCTTCATTAATGTTCCGCAATGCAAGCTCCTCTCCCCTTCTGGGTGCATCTGCGGCACCCCACTTTAGATTCAGTGATACTTGGGGAGAAACAAGGCTACTTGTGTCAAAGGTGATTTACAGCTTACCAAATACAATGCCGCAATATGCATGCAGAATATCACACAGGAAAGAAAGCTTACACTCCCCCTTCTCGGCAACCACATTGGTTCCCTCACTAGGCCAAAGGATGTTCTGAAAACATTCAAAGTTGTCTGACACACCATCAATTCTGCTCCCTAGGCCAAGAACAAACGATAACATCTCTTGCCATGGTTTTTATAAAGCGCCTCCTTCCCACTATTGTACAGCCTGCCAGCATGCACAGTTTGTTCCCCTACATCTTGGGAAACAAGGGCAGGAGTCATGAAGCTGCTCCAGTTAGGCAAACAGTTTTTGTTCTCACAGCAAAAGCAGCCCTTATCTACCAAATGGTTGGGGAAAGCAGCTTCAGGGTGCTCTTCCTAACAAGTTGAAGACCATGAAACCTCAGCATACCTTCAACAAGGGATGTGAACACTGGGAAAGGTCCCTTCACTACCTGCTGGACCTTAATAACTTCCTTGCCATGTTTTTGGAGAAGCCCATCCAATACACCTTTCTTACTATTAGGATTGCATTCAAGTCCAAAACAGCAGAAAGCAAGGGGGTGAAAGGGAATTGGGTACTTTGCCTGACTTCAGGGAGTAGCTAGTAACATGAGGACCCAAGAAGAGACTGCTGGATCAGGTCAAACGCCTATCTAGACCAGTATTATGTTCTCAGAGTGGCCAACCAGACACCCTGGACAAGCCCATAAGCAAGAACACAAGAGCACCCTCCTCCTCCTCCTCCTCATGCTGCCATGCAGAGATAGACTGCTTCTGATACTGGAGGTAACAGCCAGCTGTTATGAGCCGCTGCCATTGATAATCTGATTCTCAATAAATTTATCTAGTCCCTCTCCTTTCTTATGTGAAATACTGCTTTACTTCTAAATAACCTAGCAATGGGAACCTAAATAGAGGTCACTACAGAAACAAAGGGATTCCCTTAATTCTTAACCCATCACTGATATGCTTCTGGAACAGTTACAGTAAAATGGCTTAAACAGGAGCTCAGGACCTAAGGAAGGAGTAAAAGCACAATTTCTACCGTAAATAAAAGGAGCATGTATGGGTGTTATTTTGTGTGCATTTGTCAGGGGGAAAAACATATAGGCAGCTGTACTTGGCTAGAGTTCGACCCACTTCAATATTCCCTTTTAAAGCCATCCAAGTTGGTGGCCATCATAGCTTCTGATGGTAGTAAAAATCATAGTATAACTTTGTGCTGTGTGAAAAAGTACTTCTTTATAGCTCTCTCGAGTCTCCCATGAAACAGCTCCAATGGGATGATTCCTTTGGGTTCTAGCATGATGAGGGAGGGAGAAAAATGACTCCCTCACGCCATGCATAATTTTACACATCTATCATGTCTGTCTTTCCTCACTTTTTTCTAAGCTGAGCAACTAAGGGCACAAGCCTATGCATGTTTAGGCAGAAAAAGGGCCTACAATTCCCAGCATGTGCAAAGGACTGCTCTTTACTGCCTACAAGAAAGAAAAGAAAAGAAAAGAAAAGAAAAGAAAAGAAAAGAAAAGAAAAGAAGCCTCAGCCAGAGCAATATCCATGCAAGTAGTGATTTAAAAAGATTTTTAGTCCAACTTTCATGGCTCAATGCCCTCACAAGTTCATTTACAGAATTTATTTTTTCAAAAGCACACTGAAATACCACAAGAGATTAATTAAATACAACAAATTATACTTTCAAGAACAATCCATTTTCCCCCCAAAAAATATAGCAGCAAAACACTTTTTTCCTCAAAGCTCTGCACATTAAACACACACATGCTGAAGCAACATCTTCAAGGTTCTTTTGAAAAGTGGCAGTCATGAGGCTGAAGGTGTGTATGGCTTAGGAAGGATGCTCCAAAGGTGTGGAGACAGCACTGAAGATACCAGTACCAGTATCTTACAATGCTTACTAGCCTCGCTAACAAGCTTCTCCGAGGAGCCTGATCCATTTGTTCTCCAGAGCCTTCATATAAGAACAGTTTTATAGAATTGCTGTTGCTAATTTATTATCTATCCATTGGGTTTTGCAAATGTTAGGCACCAGAATTTTTAGCACTAATTGGAGGCCTGGAATGGGAACCCAAGCAGGTGAATCATCCCCTAGTTCTCCTCCAAGCTAGAGAACATTCCAGAGGCATCCAAGAAAAGGTGAGCTTTGGAAAGAGGCTCAAGATGGAAAGGAGAGCAGTGTTATAGGACACTGTCCCAGGTATAAGGGGCAGCAATGGAAAACAGGTGAAGAGGGAGAACTTTGGGGAGCAGAGGATGAGTGTGTCCGGAAAGAAATGTGCAGGGCAGAGTTGAGAGGGGCAAAGCCGCACAGGCGTTGGAAGGATGGGAAGTCTACACAGGATCCAGGGATCCACAGGAAGCCAGAGAAGGGATTTAAAGAGAAGACTCGCATGCTCAGAACAGCCAAAGGGGTGAATACTTTTGGCAGCAGAGTACTGGACAGAGCATCCTCAGTAACAGGCCTCAAAAGCTTACTCTGCATCTTTAAAAAATGCACGGAGACATACCTGTATATTGAAATGTTTTCAATCAGCTCATTTGTTGTGCTGTCACTGAGGATTATCCCTCTGGGAGACACTTTCAGAGTTATCTTCCGCAGTTTTCGACCACTTGCTTTTGCCTTTGGAAAGAAAAAAAAGCATCCCATATGTTTTGTGAGGCTGGCTGAGATAAATCCACTTGAAGATTGTATTATTTAACGGACTCACATTAACCATTAACAAACTGAGTGTATTGCTCAGCATCCATGCAGGCAAACATTTCGAGTGAGCAAAAATGAATGCCGACTGAACAACTCTTCTTGAAGGAAGCCTTGTTTGTGCTACTTTGCAGTACGGCCTTCCTCCTGTTGCGGCTCCCCACATTTCACTAGCATGAATTACTAGCCAGACTAGGAGACCTGTTTCAAAGAGGGTAACTTTTTGTGTGCAAAAGTTCTCTCCCTGCTTAGGCTCCACCTTCATACACGAAAGTTGTTATTCCCCACTAGGGATGTCAGAAAAATCCTCATCAGATTCAAATCAGACTGGATTTCTGTGAATCCACCCAGCATATTCTATAGCAGACTTGCTTTAAACAAGCCACATAATCTTGCAGACCATTTTTTTAAACCGGTGGGGAGAGGGCTTAGCACAAGTGCCCATTTGGAAATAATTGCATTCTTGTATACAAAAATCTGATTCTATCAATCAGCAGAGGATTAAATGAAAGATGCCTGACAACTCAGACTCAATGAATTTAACCAAATCTGTGCATCTCTATTCTCAGTTGTCCGAATGTTCATCGGACAGTTGGTTGTCAGCCATGCAAACAGAGCTGCGAGGATGATGAGGGACAATTCTCCATCTGAAATCTGAGGAGCAGAAGGACAATCTACAGTGCCCTGCAGCTCAAGCCACCATGACCAATCCTGGCTGAGGATGATGAAGACTGATGAACTACTGATCTGGAATCCCAGCTTGTGGGTGCTGTTCTGAGGGTCTGCACTCATCTTAAAGGACCAACTTTGCAGTCTGAGGGTGTTCTCGGATCCCACATCGCCATTAGAGGCACAAGCGAACTCAGGAAACAGAGCACCTTTGATCTCCTTAGCCCAACTACATCCTTAACTGGACAGAGGTAACCTAGTTACACAATTATCCATGTTCTGGTAACCTCTTGCCTGGATTACTCCAACCTGTTATCCATGGGACTGCCTTGGAAATGCTTCAGAAACATCAACCAGTCCAACTGGAAGCCAGTGTGGTGCAGTGGTTAAGAGCATGGGACTGGGACTCAGATAACCTGGGTTCTAGTCCCCGCTCATCCATGGAGCCAACTGGGTGACTTTGGGCCAGTCACAGTCTCTCAGCCCAACCTACCTCCCAGGGTTGTTGTTGTGGGGATAAGATGGAGGAGGAGATGTAAGCTGCCTTGAGCCCTTTGTAGGAAAAAGGCAGGAGATAAATCCATAAATAAATAAATACATACATAAATAAATAAAATAGGATGCCAGAGGTTTTTTTGGGACTGGCTGACATGATCTTATTATACCAGTACTTTTCGATCTGAATGGCTATCAGTCCAGTCCCGGACCCAATTCAATGTGCTGGTATGTACATGCAAAGCAAAAACCAACTTGGAGCCAGGATGCCTGATGGATGGTCTTCTCCCATATATACCAATCCTGACCAGTGTCACTTCTCCAGAAGTGGGACTGAGGTAGGAGGCTGCCAAAAGGAGGCCCTTTTCTGTGGTGCCAACCTGGCTGTGGAGTGAAGCTGACCTCACACCTGTGTTGCACCCTTTCTGGTGCCAGGTGAGGGACTTATTTCCCCAGGCATTTTAATTTTTCAGCTTCTGTTTCAAATCTGTAACTATTCCAAATCTTCACACTGCTACTAGACCCCGTTTGGTCATTATTTTTATTTTACACGGCAGTTTTAATTTTTTATATTGTGTTTTATTGCACTGTAGTTTATGGTCTGCATTGTTGCAAACCACCCAGAGAGCTTCAGTTATTGGGTAGTATAGAAATATAACTTTAAAATGTTAAAAAGGATTTAAACTAAAACCTGCAAAGCTTCCTTTATTCTAGTGTTTAGAAGCCTGTTATAAATCATGATCACTTTATGTTGGCTGTTTCCCTATAATTGCAACCATTTTATGTATTTTATGGACTACATTCTATTTTACGAACTGAAGTTTTATTGAATTTTAATGTTACTTGTGTGAGTTTTCCCCCAGCAAACTTGTACTGGAATTAAGTGTTAACAAGTGGGACCTGTGACGAAATTTTGCAGCATGGCAGGCCGATGTCCAAATTTTCAGCCACTCTATTCGATGTCCCACTGCCAGCTTTTTGTGGCCCAAGTTCTGTGCATGTGTACTTCTCACCAGAATGTCCCAGAGTACCCGCCTCCTCTTTGGTTCAAGACTGTTTTGATTGATTGATTGATTGATTGATTGATTGATATCCTGCCTTTTTCCTCAAAGGGCTCAAGGCAGCTTACATCTCCTCCATCTTATCCCCACAACAACAGCCCTGTGAAGCAGGTTGGGCCGAGAGTCTGTGACTGGCCCAGAGTCACCCAGTTGGCTCCATGGCTGAGCGGGGACTCGAACCCGGATCCTCTGAGTCCCAGTCCCACGCTCTTATCCGCCCCACCACACTGGCTCTCTGACACGGCATGCTTGTGTGCGTGCGTGCATGCACAGGATGCAACTTTGGGTACGTAAACAATGCCCTTCCCAGCCGTGACACCTTCTTTCCTAGAAAGGTCTTTGATCTTTCTGTAGGGTTAGGCTACACAAAACTTCAATCCACCCACCTAAATATGAAGGCAAACAATTTGAGCAAGATGTTTCTAAATAGCAGCTGAGAAACTAGATTATGATTTAAAAGTAGGGCTGCAAGCGCTGTTGGGTTTAACTTGTATGCTAATCAACTAAAATGTAAGTTAATTAAAATTGCCCCCACCAATTAATCAGTAAGATTATGCATTAAGACCATATGTCCCTGAACTTATTTTGGTTCTAGCATGAAAATGTGAGAGAATAGACAAACAAACAAACAAACAAATATTTCCTGATCAGCTAACAGGACATGCAAGGCTTTTGTTTATTCAATGGTAAATTTCATCAAACAGAGACACCTATGCTGACATATTGGTAGGAAGCAAATTTATTTAAATCTAAAAGTGAGTAATTGGCAGACAACTATTTAAATAGGAAAAAAACTCTACTTTTAATCTATATTAGTATGCAATACTATCACTTTAAGATTGAAATCTTGAACATATTCACCAGAACTAAGGGCTAATCAAATCTGTCAGTATTAGTTGCAAAGTAAGCATCCAATATCCTTGCCTGTTTAAACAAATGTTGGTCAGAACAGAGCATACCCTTGTGCTGTTATGGAAGAGAAGAGTGTTCAAAGCAAGAGCAGATGGCAAGAAACCTGAGGCTTTCTCCTGATTGCCTAAACCCAGGTGCACAACCTTGTTAGTTCCAAAGACCATGTGCAGTATCAGCTGGGGGGGCCAATGAACCCCCAATTTGCAGAAATAACAGGCGTGTGTGTGTGTAAGAAGGTGAAAACCCTGAAATAATGGCTCAGAGAACAAAGGGCACATTAGCCTAAGCAAGAGGAGGTGAAAATCATCTGTCTTGTTTTTGCCTTCTTTGAAATTTATGAGACATCGACTACCCGCATCAGATAGACAGCAGGGAAAGCTCCACAAACCTCCACCTGAGACACGACAAACTATGAAAACAGATGTGCGAGTCACATACTTCCAGTTCCACCTGCAAAACCTTCAAAGCCTCTCCAAGGCTGGACAGGAAGAAGAGTCCCATGCTAGAGTTCAAAATGCTGTTCTGTAATTGTGCTCTGCAGATTGCCAGGAAGCCATCATCTGCTGACTGACGGAATTAGATTTTGTGCAAATGTGATCATACGCATTACGGCAAATTTGCACTTCTAAGAGTGAAAACCTCCACAAAAGGTGCCCCCACAAAATGTGCAACTCCCATGCATGCACTTTCATACTTTAGTTTATGGCAGGAAATGCCTATTTTGGATCAGCGGTTTTTGTTTTAACTTTCTTGTATTTTTCTACAATTAAATTTGCAGAAAATTACAGAAACACACACACACACACACAATTTTAATGAATCACTGCAACTCAGGAAAAGCTGGTCCATCAGCTTTGGAATCTGCAAGCAGGACTAACAGAAATCTTGACTTATCTGAATCCGTCTCTGATGCCTCCAGCATTCCTGTTTGTGTGAAACACTGGAAGGCGATGGAGGATGCATGCAAGAATCGAGTCCCCTGGGAGCAAGCAGAGGCAGCTGGGGTGCAGTGGAAAGTTAAAGACTTTAGAAGCCAGGTCATGAGCACTCACTGTAGCTACAATTCTTTTGACGGCTGCCGCAGAGAGCTCTTCTCCTTTGGGCTGTTCGACCAGCGTCATGCCCAGGTACTTCAAGTTGAAAAGCATGCCCTCCAGTAAGGTTTCTCTGGTATCAGTCCAGTTTTCTGGGAGTTCTATGGAATTAAAAAGAGTAATTATTATTGAGAATGCATGTTGAATCAATAGATAGGTGGACATTTTTCTATCTAAAAGAGATAAATTTCATTTTTTCCAATTTACCAAGGACAATCCTTATTTTCAAGACCAAAATGTTTGGAGGGCTCCAGGCTGGAGAAAACTCCCTCACCCAGTGATTCCTGGGATGTGAATTAGACAGGTGAATCCCTATTTCATGGAGAACTGTTGGAAAGTAAAGTGAATAAAGGCCTTTTCAGATGGAAAATCAAATCCAAATACACATCGGCCCATTTCACATGATCAATGTGGCTTAAACAATTTTTCTAATTACCCACCAGGAAGCTGTATGTTATGTTGTCTGAACCTGGGTAGCATGGCTTGTTTGAGGAGGAAATAACCCTCAAATAACCAAAGATCTGATGCTGGATTGAAGTTGTTTCCCTCGCCAACAAGTCATGTCACTGGGTTTGTATGACAAGACAAGCTGCACCCAGGCAGGTAATTAAACAAGTGGTGCCAGACACACACCATTAAGCCGTGGTTAACATGCAAACCAGGTCAGTATTTTTCTGCTAGGGCTATAGATATGTTAGAAAAGGAGAATGTTCCTTCTCCAAATGCTAATTAGTATATTACTTATAAGCTGAGAATCAATGTTATTGATAATCAGCAGTCTAAATATACCAAATATTAAAAGGTACAATTTCATGGCACTTATTGCAAAAAAGATTATGGGAACTGTAGTAATGGGACAGGAAAACCTGGAGGAATGTTGTCCACAGGGACATGAAGAATCGGGCGTGACTTTTGCAACTGAACAACAACAATGGGAACTGTAGTACAGCACATCTGGAACATGCCAGGTTCAAGAAGACTGAGTTAGCTCTTATACACACAAAACACTTCTACACTCGCAGAAGTTGTGGCACGTAAATTGATGAAAGGCTGTCGCAAGAAACATTCCCTGAAGCACACTGCTAAGAATAATACCCATAGCTGGGCCAAGAAATGTGAAGATGTTATGCTTAATTACTGCCTGACCTTCCAACGAATGAACAGCTGTCCCATTTGTGCTAATTCACATGGGGCATAATCCACAGAAGGCACAGAAAATGTAAACAAACGGGGAGGGGGAGGAGGAATGCTAAAATCTTGAGATTGTGCCAACGAGCTCACGTTACCAGCCTGCGCTGCCATTGCTGGCTCACCCGAAAGAGTTGGCGGAGGCAGGCCTCGCCCCGCACTGCATCACGACAGAATCACTCCTGCAACGGACCTGTGCAGACTTTGAACAGGCTGGCATGTTACTGAAGGTGCCTTGCGGTGGTGGGGAAGGGAAAAAGACAGCACTCCAGAAGTCTGCTCACTGCAGTGAGTGGCGCCATCGGGCGAGTCTGAGATGCAACCTGCCTTCCTCCTGCAGAGGTCAGTGAGCTCGCTGAGCCCTCCCATGGCTCAGCTAAAATGAGGGGCGATTCAAATGCAAGTAAATAAACAGATAATGCTCCAAGCACAGCTTTACCAGGCAAAAGGAAACATGCCAGAAGAGAGGGAAGCAGCCGGACTCAATACACAGCCCAAGAAGCCAAGCCAACTGGAGGTCATGCGGCCAGGACAGACGTTCAGGTGCAGCTGCGTGAAGTTGACCCTTCCAGCAACAGGCATGTGGGTCCCTCAGGCCTGTATTGCCAGAGCTTCCAAAGCCCCACCCAGGGCTCAGCTCCAGTTTGTGACAGGCCTTGCTCCCGATGAGCCCTTTCATTCTGCCCATGTGCTCCTCCATATAGGGACCCAGCTGGCCGGCCACTCAAGGTGAGGCTAGGCGGTCAACCAGTCTCTACCTCAGATGCAAAAAAGGAAGCCCCTTCCTTCTCACAGGGATGGAACCATGGTCCCAAGACCCCTTGGATCGCCTGCTCCTCAGTGTGGGCTGTCCCTGTGAACTACAGCTCCTCAGAGGAGGATTCCTTCAGCAGCTGTACCATCTCCTGGGAGCTGTGGTACTTCCACCCAACACCAGACAAGTTTACATGCTCCTCCACTTCCGTTCCCACAGGAGCTTCCTAACTAATCACGACTTGAGTGGACTCCCCATGTCAAGCAGCAGCCAACCCAGCAGGGGTGAGATGAAAACAAGACCTGGCAGCCACCATTTTTGGACTGGATTGCAAATGGTGGACCCTGGCAATAGTCAGCCTAATGTTTCAAGCATCTCTGTTCCTAATACTCCTCCAGCCAATGAGGAGATGCCCCCCCATCTTGCCCCCACACCCCAAACACTTTGGCTATTCCTAGCTAGAGGAAAAGCAAGCTTTTGCACACCTTCCCAAGTAATATTCTGCCACCCCTCCCTGCTCAGACCTTCCTGCGGCTCTCCCACGTAACAGCTCATTTCCACTTGCTGATTCCTTATCATTATGAATTGGTACAGGGGTATAATTTCACATTAACCACATAGCAACAAAACTCTTGCTGCTAACTCCGTGTTAAAAGCAGCCTCAAAGGCTCCGAGCAACACGAGCCAGAAATGAGGCGTGCAAAGAAACATTCTCCTCGTTCCCCTCTCCGGGACCGCAGCCACGTCAGCCGTGATACCCTCACTCAATTCAAGGGCCAAACTCCATTCCAGAGATGTTCTTGTGGGCGGCATTCCTGTGCTAGGCGGCGTAGGGCTCCCTCTGCCAGAAGCGACGCATTCGGAGAGACACTACAGAATGGGGAAAGAACCGCACCAGAACTACAAAACCATCCAGCAACTGGTGGGTGGAGGAACCGGGGGGAGGGATGGCCCTCCAGGGACCCGCAGAAGGCCAGAGGTCCGGAGGGAGGCCTTCAGGAGGTCCAGATTTGGCCACAGAGGTTCTGCAGGTGTCCTGTAAAGTCTCTGTTGCTAATTTTGGAACGGCACGCCAATTTGTCCCAAGCAGGAATAATGAAGGCTGCCAATCTATCTACAAGCAAGACTCACTGAACTTAACAGGACTCTCCTCCAAGCAGATGTCTACAGGATCCCAGTGCAACAGATATCAGGGTCTCTATTTATTTAGTCCATTTCGTGGCTGGCTTTCCAACCACAGTTTTCCCAAAGAGGCTTACAGCTTAAAGTCAATCCAAATGTATGGTGTAATAGGTAACGGCACAAGACTTGGGCTCAGGAGTTCTAGTTCCCGCCCAGCCATGGAGCCAACGGAATGACTTTGGGCCAGTCTCTCTCAGACTCTCAGCTCAACCTACCTCAAAGGGCTGTTTGCATGGGTAAGATTGTGAGGAGGAGGAAGGGGATATAAAAAAACTCAAAGCAGCATACAAGAAAAAAGTAGAATATATCCGAAACAGTATAAATTTAGAAGAGTTTTCAATCAAATGCAATTTCAAAGTGCCTGTCAACAGCGGACAACCTAAATGTTTTCAATTAAAAGCCAAGGAGAACAGATGAGTTTTTAAAACTGTCTTAACCTCTTGCAAGTCAGTGTGGTAGGATGGTTAGCGTGTTGGGCTTGGGGACCTCAGAGATTTGGGTTCTAGTCCCCACTTGGCGATGAAGCTCAGTGGGTGACTTTGGGCCAGCAAACTCACCCTCCACCTGACCTACCTCAAAAAGGAAAGAAGAGGGGTATAAATGCAATTTAGTAATCAGCAGCAGCAGCCAGATGGAGGCAGCCATGGCCCCCTCATTAGCCACTGCTAAAAATGTCCTCTCTCCCTCCAATACCTATCCACCTTTGCAATGAGCCAGCAAGCAGGGTCTTCTCGATGATGGCCCCACCTAGATGATCTTGAACTACGCATGGTGTAGCCACTCCTTCAAATAACCACCTTCCGAGGGAATCTCCTGCTATGCCTCAAGTGGAAGGCTGAAAGCATAAGGCCCTACAGTTCAGAATTCCGCAGCAAGGGATGGACGTGGCAGTGAACCTTGTCTCACCTGTGGGTTTCTGTGTATGCTCCCCCGATAACACATCGCACTCAAATTCTTCCCCACCACCAAGCCCGCCATCCGCTCACCTATCCAAACAGAGCAAGCAGCTCTGCAAACGGTTAAATCTGCCCTCCTCTTCATTAGTGTTCTCACAGCCCCAAGGCCTTGGAAGAGACTTGGGTTGTCACTCAGCCAGAAGATTATCATCCTCTTGGCCAGTTGCCAGAACTGGAGGCTGCACCGCCGGCAATTTTTCAGCCAAGGCTCTTATTCCTATTCATTCAGGTCCTCCAGATGTGTTGAGCCATAACTGAATGATGGGAGTTGCAGTCCAACACATCGGGGGTGGGGGCTTAAAACCAGCTTATCATCATCTTCCAACAGCCTTCGCCAACCTGATGCCCTCCAAGATATGCTAGACTACAACTCCCAACATTCCCAGCCATGCTGGTTGTACTACTGTTTTAGAATAAGAGCTCAAGTGCAGTTATCCAGGAAGGAATGACAGGCAAACCTTCACACTTGCTAGCTGGTGCAGCCTTCCTATTGCCCCCGCCCGGGCCCCAGGGACCACAGCCACCAAAACCACTCCTAAAAAGGAAGCTCCTCTGACCGCAGGAACCTGGGCGGGAAGCCTGTACAATAACAGCTCCTCCTCCCACCTCCAGACGTCCCAGATTGCAGTAACCGAAGACCTGTTCTAATGGCAGCCAGAAGGATATCAGAAGCTGACCCACGTATACTAAAATAGACACCAGTGACCTGCAGTGAAGGGGGAAAGGACTTTTGGTGCTCTGTGCCAAGCCTGAGGATGCACTTCACCCACGAGGCTCCTCTGGCAAGCTGAGAAAGCAATGATATGTGGCTTCTCTGGTTCCCTTGCTTCTGCCTGCTCTGTCAGGTGTCCCCAGCATCCCCGGATGAAAAGAAAAGGCCAGGTCTGAAACAAAACAAGGAGCTTGGCCAGTTCATCACGGCCAGAACTACCGGCTTTGAAAGGGAGGCAAGAGACGGGAGGCAGAGAAAGACACAGCCGGCCATCCAATGTTAGCTCTTCAGTCACATTTACGCATTGCTACTCTGCCACTTTTTTGACAGCTGGCTTTTTTTCTTTCCCAGGTTTGCAGCAGCTAGCCAATTTTGGAAAGGGAATGATTTTTCTTCTGTCCTCCGCTTTTCTTATTGGGAAAAAGAGAACAGTCTGTTTCTTCTAAATCCCTCTGTCCCCCACGGGCCTTCATCGAAGGACTGTGGGGGCAGCTCCCATCTCAGTGGGGGGGGGGTCACCCCCTGAGCTCTGGAACAAGGGTTCACAGGAAGGCAGCAGGTAGAACCTCAAGAAAATGGTATTGCTTCACACATGTTGTATTCCAAACTGCCAGACCTGTAAAGAACCTCCATGAGGTCGCCTTGGCTTCCAGTTCCAAGGTGAGGTGTTCTTTCATCTTGTTGCCTGTGGAAACTTTGAAATAAAGAATCTCAGTAGATAATATATTTCAATATATTTCCAATTATTTGTGCCAGGGCTAGGCTGTTGTGGGAAGCTTTTTGGAGGGAAGTCAGGAGCCAGAAGCCAAGACTAAAGAGCAACCAAGACCCCTGAGCAAAGCAGGATGAGAGAACGAGCCAAGAGCTGGCTTCAAGAACAAAACTAGGAAAACAAGGCAAGCTGCGGTTAAAGACCTTCCCAAAGACATTCAGAAGGAATGGGAACCAATAAACAACATGGGTGAGTGAAGCCAGGCCAAATATACAATGTTCTTCCCCACAAGACCGTAGGGTTCACCACACATGGCACTGAAGACCACAAGAGGCAGCAACAACAGTTCTCGCAATCAGAAGAGGTCTCACAGGGACAATGACAACATTCACACCCCACTTTTCATCCATCAGGGATCCCAGGTGGTTCTCTTCTCCAAGCACCGAGCCAACCTGCCCAGGTCATACACAGTGGCTGACTCATGTGCTTTCATGCCATGCCCTGGAACAGCAGGTTAGGAGGGGAATGCATCTTTTAGTCTAGCACCTGCCACATGTGAAGGAAGTCTTCCCAGGCTCCCTACCCATGCAGCCTGACCCCCACCCCTGCAAGGTTGGCCAACACTGTCTCTACTCCATAGCTGCAGAGGAGAGGAAGCTGGTGAGCATTCGCATGACTCATAGAGGGAATACACAGGACATGGAAAGGACCTGGCTACGAGAGCCTTCGTAGCAGAAGTTGCAATTAACTAAGCATCAGCGGCAACACTGGCTGGCACTCACAGGGACCGAGTGCAGTAGCTTCTCCCTCCAAGTCTTGTCTCTCACAGCTGCAGGAAACGGCACACGAAATTGTCTCCCTCATTCCACAGAACAAGCCTTGGCTATGAATGCAAAATGCTTGCATTAAAAATAATCTGTGCTTTAGAACAAGCTAGTGCCCCACCAGGAACACTTTGGGTGATCAGCCAAAAAGCCTTTGAATCCTTTCATCTGAAGGACTAGCAAACTAAAAGTTACAGGAGTATAAAAAACCCCATTTCTCATGATGTTAGGAAGGAACTGCCATCTGACGCTGGAACAATGGCTCTGGCATCTCAGCAATGCTCCACGCCCATGACCTTTGCCATTCCTCTCCTCTCCACACGTGGGTTTGGCCATGCGTGAGTTTCTATTGAAGGACTGTAAATAATGCCCAAAAGCGTCGGCAAACAGAGATGACTTCTTTGGAGCAGAGGGAAGGAATTAAGGGTGCACTTTGACTAAGATGCGGCTGCCCAAATCTCCAGCCGTTCAAAGGGAGAGCAGGTTCTACAGCCAGGGTTTTATTTCTTTAGGAACAATGACTAACCGGTGAGAGAAATCTCCTGTTGTCCACAAGATGAGCAAGAGCAACTCCCCTTCTTATGCTCAACACACTTTGTAACATAACCCTGGATGACTCACAATTACGCCAGGAGTGTGGAAAGCAAAGCTGAGCCACTCCGAAGAAAAATACGCAAAATGGCCCAAGAAGAAAGGCACTGTGTTCAGGGGTGACAGCTAAGGTCTATACCCCATACACACACAGAACAGTCAGGTCTATTTAACCTACAACATTTCCTTCAACTGCTCCAAAGCAGACAATTTGCGTTGGCTTTGTTTGCTTTTTGCATTATCTCACTGGCTTCTGTGCAAAGGGCAGGCAACACCGAGCAGTGCAAGCCCTTACTCAGAGGTAAGCCAGAGCATCTTACAACCACGTGAAAGCACGTAACAGCCTCCCCCAAGCAGGAGCCATCCTGATGTTTTGCACAAGAGCCCGCTGGTCATATCATCCATGGTTGGAGTTCACCTCTGGAAGAACAGAAGTTTGGGGCCAAAAGGAGTTATACTCTTAATGCCTGAATGAAATTACGGAAGCAGTCTAACTTCTGGATTGGAAACTTCAAAGGTCAGCTTTAGCATAAGGAACTTCTGTGGTGTTCCACAAGCTCCAGCTGTGAAGCACCCAGTCCAGCACCCAGATGGGGCTGGAAGGACACCGAATAAGGAAGGAAGGAGGCTGTTGGGCAAATCCATTTTAAAAAGCATGGCTGTAGCAATTAAGTGAGAGCACACAGGCAGGGCTGCATGGATCCACTACTGCTTTTAGCACACCCCCACAGGATCCTGCCTAATTTCTCGTGTTTGGCATAATGTATTCTATTTCAGCTGGAGGAAAGGGCGAGAAATTATGCTAGGCAACCACATTTTGATCCCTGGAAGTTTTATTCAGCATCTTTTCTTACTCCTGGGTTTTTACCAGGCCTGCTACCCAGAGCCATGCAAATCCTTGCAACAATAAGGACTCCTACCTTGATTTGAAAAAAAAAAGAGGAAGTTGAGCTGAAATTTTCAGGAAGATCAACATGTGTGGACCGCATCCTCTTTCTTGTGTTGGCCGGTCAGAGGCTCAAATATACACACACCTTCTACCTCTGTTTCAAGCAAAGCATGCTAGAAGCAGGCCTCCACTCTTCCCCCAGCAACTGTTCCAGGGTACACTGCCACTGAATAGGGAGGCTCCACTTTGAACACAGTGGGGAAGCAATAGAGGGAGGACAGGTCAGTGTGTACAGCCAAGAAAAAATGGCCTTGCCAAAACAACAGCAAGTGCTCTGCATGGGCCTCTGATTGTGAAGGATTCTGACACAGCAAAGGGAAACACAAGATCCACAGGTAGAGCCAGCAGACAGGTGGGCAGGTTCAGTCCACATGGAGTTCTGCAGATGCCCCACTTCTCCCCAACAAAAATTCTCCAAAATGCAATTAGGCTCTCATGCTCAAAAGATGTTCACCATCCCTGCTAGACAACAGCACTAACTTCTGAAGGTTCTTATTAAAAATGTGCATTTGCACAGGGCAAAAATTCAGAAGCAGGCAGTCTTCAGAGAGTGTGGTTCCTTGGACTATCACTTTTGACTTTCACACTGCACGCCCAAGTTATTACAGCATTTTTAACCACAGAGGCAACATTCTGATCTTGCATCTTTAGAAATTTAGCTCAGCAGAGCAACAGCCACGCTCCTCAACAGAATTCAGGCCACTGCCCCTTGCTGTGGTTTTCTGAATCCCTGAAATTCTGCAGAATTCAGTGTACCCCTACACTTATTGATATAAATGTCTGATGTAATAATGACCTGATCTCATGCCATAGTTACATTCTTCTCTTCCCTCCAACATGCAAACAATATACAGGCAGTCCCAGATTATGAACGACCGTGTTACCAACAACCCAGACTTTGGAATGAACTGCTATAAAAGCTTATTCGTTTTAAGATTACTGTGGAAGATCTTGATTACCACAGAGAGGAAGCAAAAGGTAAGAAAGGGAGGGCCTGCAGAGCATCACCATAGAAAGGGAAGCCCCAAACCACGCCTTCCCAACCCATCCATCTGAAGAAGGAAATCCCTTCTTTTCCATCACTTCATCCTTCCCTCATTCCTAAGACCTAAAAAAGGCTAACAGAGAAAGTTCTCGAAGCTCTACTTATTTGGAAGCAAACAGTTCTGATCAATCAGCAAACCTCAGCTTGCCAGCATTTATCATCCGGGGTTCTGCTGTGAGTCCCAGGTAAGGCTGGTTGGGACTCCAGACAGGGCCTCTTGGGTAGCAGCACCCCAGTTGCAGAAATCCCTAATAGATTAGATTGGCTCCCTCATTATTAACCTACAGACAACTGGGAAAAGGGAAACTGTTCTGAGAGCTTTCGTAATTTAATGCTACCCTATGATTTTGGAGGGTTCTTTTGTTTTGCTGTATCTAATTTACCTACCCTGGCTTTACAGTTTTCTGTAATTATTGCTGTTTGTTACTACAATTTTAATATATTACAATTTTAATATAAATAGGGCCTCAAACACTCATTGAGTGGAGGGTGATTTAAAAAGACATTAAATGATTATAAATATTCCTCAAGTTCAAGTGGGAGCTTGGAAGCTGTTGCCAGCAGGTGTGTGTGTATAAAAATGCATGCATGCACACATGCATGAGGAGAGGGCGAGTAGGCTGCAGGCCTAGGAAATGGATGCAAAATAAGCAAAATGATGTAAAACCTACAGGAAGGCAGCTCTGCTTTGCGTTCGCAGGAACTGTCTTGCGGGGAGCCTGCGCTGAATGTCTCTGCTTGAAGCATTTGACCCCGACCTCAGCGAAGTAGACCTAGATTTCCCCTCGATGGAGGGCCCATGGCAAATGTTTATTACCTCTATTAGCTCTCCAACATCACGGCTAGGAAAGAAGCTTGGAGAGCTGCCACTGGGAAGCTCAACATACATCAGCTTCAGCTGAGCATCATGCCCAGACGCAGACCATAATAGCTGTGTGTGCCTTCTCTCAGTGACAAACCTTCTTGCTGCTAGGGATCTACAAGCAATCCGTCCAGGGTTGGGGATCCATCAATTCCCCGGACTCAGCTTCCCAGAATCTGGTTTGCCTGGCAGAGGCCCAGAGTCCAGACTCCTGGCGGGCGCACCTGGCGTTGGCAGAGCGCTCACTAGCATTGTGCCCCATGTGCTGTGCAAGCAGTGCTTTCTCATGCGCCCAAGTGGCCGCTCAAGCAGTGGGCACTCCTCACATTAAGAGTCCCTGTGGGGCTCCTTCGGGGCAGGCATTCCCCCTCTGACTGCCGCAGGCAGCGTCTCTCTTCCATGCCAGCTACTGCCGTCTTTCGGGCTTCTGCTGCTGACAGGGAAGAAGGCTGCTGGTTGCACATCAGAAACAGTTCACGGACTTCCTCTTGGAACTTCCTCTTGGACTTCCTCTTCCTCTTCCTCAGCTCCCTTTGGAAGACTGGGCTGAGCAAAAGAAGAAGTCCGTGAATGCTTGGAGTGGCAGACTCTGACCACGTGCTCCTGCTCCTTCTCCTCTTTCTCAACATTCCTTTCACTTGCTTGCCCGGCAGCCAGCGACAGAGAGCAAGATGGCGGCAGCATCTGCCACTCCTCCGCTCCACCACCAATGCCCGTGCCAGAGCGACAGGCGGACGAACAAGCAGGTTGCAATGAGGAGAAGGTGCAACCCCGGGGGTCCGGTATCAGTGGGCCCCTGCTTGGAGGTAGGCCTCAGCAGTTGCCCAACGACGCTGCCTTGACAACAGCCCTGGTTATCGGAGAAGCAAGCTCTGATCTTGGCATATCAGCATTGCTCAGATCAAGGCACACAATGTGCCCACAAGGCCAAACGTGCAATGAGGATTTATCTTAACTTGACCATTTGAGATAACAGCACTTAAGAAATCTAAAGCAATAAACAGCCAGGTGGCATGGGTTGTTTTCCACAAGGACTGTCTGTACAAGCTTCCACAAGGCAGGCCTATGGATACTTATTTTATATTGTTAGTTTGTTTTATGTATTATATTTTATGTTGTGAGCCGCCCCGAGGCTTCAACAAATGGGGCGGCATAGAAATGTTTTAATAAATAAAATAATAAATAAATAAATAAAATACTTGGCTGGTTTCTACTCAGGAGCCCATACTCTGCCCAAGGCTTGGTAGCCAAGCCAAAACTGGTGGCCACCAGGGCTTTGCCCCTCCCCATACATCTCCCTGCACCTCTGGGACATGTCTGGAGCTGGGGAAGGAGAGGCCATCAGGCACGGCACTTCTCTGGGTTCCAGCTCTGGAACACTTGTCATGGCGAGTGGAGTTGTCCCACTGACCCCTATGATGCAAGGAGACACGCTAGCTCAGTCTTCCTGAACCTGATGCTCTCCAGATGTTTTGGACTACAACTTCCATAATTCCCAGCCAGGGTGACCACTGGCGATTACCAGCTTCGGGAAGCCTAAGTTAGGAAGTTGCCAACTGTTCACAAACACAATTCCTTCAAGGAGTCCACTGGGCCCAGGGACAAGGGAGGGTGAGACCCAGGACATCATCCAGTACCTCTTACCTCTCTGCAGATGCCACTAAGTTCAGAGGACAGGACAGTGTGCCAAAGGGAAATAGAGGCATGCCAGAATCAGCTGTAGAGAAACAAAATCAAAATACTACCAGAGGAGGAACAGGGAGGAAAGCAATGACTTCTCCAAGAAATTCCTGGCTTTTCTATTTGGTCAGGAGCCAAAACTATGCCCTTTGGCAGGTCTAGAAAAGAATTCAAGCCAAGGGAGTGAGCTTCACACAGGGCTGGAGAAATGTTTGTATGCTAGCAATAAATATGTAGACATTTGGGTGATCAGCTTTAGATTTTTCCAGTGTTTCCCTTTTGACAGCTGCTCCAAGTACCAACCTCATTCCTGCACCTTTTCCCACTGATGGGGAAAATGGAAACACACACTTGAATAGGCCTCTTTCAGACTGCAGAATCCATTCTTTCAGAGTGGATTCACATATATTTTAATTATTTTAATGTTGGATTTTAATTGTTCCCTTGTTCTACAGCTGAAAAGGCTTCCAGATCCGCTTATGTAAAAGCACTAAAAACATGGCGATCTCTGCTAATACAAGTGGCCTGCAAACCTCAAAGTCTGGGGTTTACAGCCATTGCATCAGGACTGCAGCCTTGGCTGCTATTATTCCAGAAAGCTTTCCATCTGACTAATGGCCACAGTTCAATCCCAGTCTATCCACACTGGGGTTTCTCTTAGCTCCAGTGCATAACTGAATGACTCAGGCTTTTGGGTCCAGATCATCAATGCTTTTAGACAGCTTGCCTGAACAAAATACAGACTTTGCCTCCAATCTCAGTCATAACAGCCCAGCAAGTCCCTAACATGGGACTACCAAGCTACTTTTTCCATGCTCTCTTCTAGCTCCTGGCTCTTCCTTCTCAGCAACTGCCACAAGGAAGGAACTGGAAACCAAAGGCCTCCAATTTTGCTTTCAGTGTGTTATCCTTACCCTAAACTTTGGTTAATCTCAAGTAAAGTTTCTTGTTCACCTGAACTCCAGATTGTTCATTGAAGTTCGTCATAACCCACAAACAGAAGTTGTCTGGCTTCAGACAAACCACAGTTAAGTCAAGCATAGCTCTATCAGGGCTAGACCACACAACACAACACCCACACACATGAGGAGGAGACTAGAAGCGTTGTTGTAACGGATGGTTTAGCCAGACTGGCAGGTCGTCCACCCTGACGTGTTTTGCTGCAAGACCTTCCAGGAGGCGGCAAAGAGATCAGTGATGCTCTCCCCCAGCCTCCCAAGCACTCACAAGCTCAGGAGGCTGTGTGTGCTGGAGGAGGAGGAGCACCAGAGCCGGGAGCCTGCAGCTGATCTCTGCTTTGATGGTTTCCACAGGCTCTGCACCAGCCACTTAACCTTTGCACTTCATTCCTCTTCTACTCAACCCTGGAGTGCAAAGCATGAATACAGAAGACCGAGACCTCTGAGGGTGCAGGATGATTGGTGGCTCGCATTTCCAAGGCCCTCCAATGCAAACCCAGCTAGAAATGCAGAGCACAGAAAGAAAAGGCAGTTGTCTGAGTAAACATTGCTTTAGCAACGTGGATAGCAACCATTATTTCTGCATGACAGGCGGGGGGGGCAGGTTAGAATGCTTCCCCAGTCACCAACCTGGCATGTAGCTTTGGGAATGTCTTTTGTTCCCATTTTCTTTCTTTCCCTCCAGCATGAGTGACCTGCTTTGCAGGGTCCCTGGTTGGTCAAAACAGGATCCACAGCAGGGGTCTCAAACTCACGGCCCGCAGGCCAGTTGCCCGGATGGGCAGCGCACGGGGGAGGGGCCCTGCGGCCTTCAAAGCGTTGGCGGCGCCCGGGCCGGCCGCGGCATGAGCAGCCCACCACCACCGTGGTGGTGGAATACTTGATGCAGCCCAGCTTCACCCAGACTCTACTTCCAGCGGCCCCCAGGGAAGTTGAGTTTGAGACCCCCGCTCTACAGCATCACCCAGCCTGCAAGGTGCTGCCTTCTGCTGAATCAGAACCATGGTCCATTTCACCAGTTAATCATTCAGTATATGACTCAAAGTTTATGTTCGCTGGAGTAAAGCCCGCAACAGTGAGCGGGGCAAAGCCCACTCTGCTTTGGTGGTTCCAGTCAGTGACAAGGTTAACCCATGCGTGGAGTACACATTGCGTGTGGATTGTTGCTGAAACATGGCTTATGTTGCCAGCTGCGCTAACTAACCATGAAGAAGCCATTGTCCACGACCCAATGTCAATACGTGGCTTTCTTGCACGGTTTGCTTGTGGCTAACAAGCCATGGTTTATTAGCATAGCTGGGTTCAGACAACAGAATAACCCACACTTGTGAGTTATGTGGCCTGAAGCTGCCCAGTGGGAAATAATCCTGCTGCTCAGGAAAACGAGGCCCACCAAACCCTCGGCCAACCCACCTTGGCTCTGCCAACAGTGCCCAGCCGCAGCTCTCCAGTGCCTGAGATGGTCTTTCCCCGCTTTGTCCGGAGATGCCAAGGCGCTGGGCCCCCTTGCATGCGTGGCAGGGCTGGGCAATGCTGCTTCCTACTGCTTGGCAGGCATGGGACATGTGCAAAACCCCCCGGTCCCGAAGGCCCCCGTCGTCATTAAGATATTTTAAGAGCAAAAACTGGCATCCATCAAGGCTACAGAGCACCAAATGAGCAAACAAGCTAATGGTGAACCTTTGGTACTCTATAGCTACTACACACACCATCTTGAAAACGTATTTCTTTTTATTATCAGTTTTTGACATCTACTGGAGGTGGGTCTCTGGGACAGAGAAAGCATGGTCCCCAGACCTTCCCGAGTTGCTCACCTGTACGCAAGGGCAATGGTGCGAAGGAAAGAGGGTACATCACATCAGCAACCTGGTGCCTTCTAGATGCTTTGGGCAACACTCTTAATTCCCGACTACTGGCCCTGTTAGTGGGGGCTTTTGGGAGCTGCCAGCTCTAGTGTATAGAGAGATGGGAAGGCCTGGAAATGGGAAAAAAATTGAGGACTCCCCCCCCGCCCCCAGGACCATTTTCCTTTCCTTCCTCCCATGACTTCGACACTTCTAGAAATTTTATATCCCTAGACATACAGGATAATTTAGTAAGAGATAATTTTACAGAAAAGCATTTTGAAATCCTGTGAAGGGGAAACTTTTAAAAATAAAGCAGGGCTGTGGGGTGTCTAGGAATATAGGAAGCGGTCTGGCCAATGCACACAGCTTACACAGCTCCTCTACACTATCCAGAAAAGATCAGTCAGTTTCCATTTGCACGGTTAACCCTCCAAGTGAGACACATTGCTAAAAACTTCTGGTTATCCCTCCGAATTCTCCAACCACTGGAACATTTTGAGACGCGTCTTTCAGACATCTGAAACAACATGTGGCTGAAAGATTAGTGAGCGATTCAGACAACGTGCTAAATATGCTATCTTTTAAAGCTGAGAACGCTAATGAGAAATGTATGGTTCTGACAGCCTTTCAAGGCAAAACAGCAACGACCAAGAAAGAATGCCATGTTCATCCAAGCCAAAATGCAGGGTTATCCTGACATAACAAGGCCCAAAATTGTTTCAGTCTGTGATTTGTTTACATGCCAAGAGAAATGTCAAAGCAAGTTAGGAGCCAAGAACCCTTGGCAAGGGCTGGCACCCCTGACCCAACCCTCTCCTCATGCCCACATTCAAATTAGCACTCTCCATCCTGGTGCCTCCCAGAGGTACTGAGGTCCAGCTCCCAGCATCCCCCCAGCCAGCTGGACAGAGTGCTGGCCTGGAGGGGCCACTGCTTGGACCCAGCATGGCTTTTCTTCTGCTCCTACGTTGCAGAAGGCTGGCTGAAGTGAGCCTAGTAAACAGGAAGCCAGGGCGGCTATACGTGACTAAATGAATTTGGTAGTTAGAGAAACACAACGACTGGGCAAGTGTTATTCTTAGGTCTATTTTTTAGACTAATTTTTTGTAAACCGTCTGGAGACTTTTAAGTATGGGATGGTATAGAAAGTTTTAAATAAACTAATAAACAACTGGGAGCGATTCAGTCAGCAAACAAACGCAGTTCCAGAAACACTTGCAAAAAGTGCAGGGCCTGTGCTGTCTTTACCTACCACACCAATTCATAGAAACACAGAAACAGAGCGAGTCAGAAGGGACCTCCCGGGCCATCTAGTCTGACCTCCAGCACCGGCCAACTCCGATCACAACATGCCCACCATGTGCATGTCCAGCCTAATTCAAAACACAGGCCTAAATTAAAGCCACCCCAAATCAGACACACACAGACGCACACACAGAGCTTGCGGCGCCCTATCTACTAGAAAGTTGCTTTTCTTTGTTACCTTTATTCAGGTAGTATACATTCAGCCCAATACATTTCAATGGGTCAAGAGTGGTATGACAAAGTCTGGATCCAACCCACTGATTAGAAGCCACCATTGAAAAAGTTGTGTTTTGAAAGTCAACATATAAATCCTTAAAATAAACTAATGCGTAAATTTCCCTTTGCAAGACCTTGGAGACCCAGGACTGCTTTGAGTAAGAAGACGCCCTGGGTGGGCTCATTATGGTTCCTCGTAAGCATGCAGACTCAAACTGCATTTCAACTGCAGGATGCACTACAAGGAAACCAAGGTGATCTTCCTCTCCATTTTATATTCACAGCAACCCTGTGAAGTAGGCTAGGCTGAGAGCCAGAGACTGGCCTCAGGTAACCTCAACAGTTTCATGGAAAAGTAGGGACTAGAACCCAGGCCTTCTGGGCTGCAGTGCTTCTCTTGTTTAGTCTTGTGTAGCACCCATTCAGTTCAATGGGGCTTGCACAGGAGCCAGAGTACACTTGCTACAAGCCGGCCCATCAGCGCCCAATTTTCCATTGCTGCTGACCCAAGCCAAACTCACTGGAGGTAGAACTGGTGAGAAGATAAAGAGCAGAGATATCAGGTACTTGAACTGGGACAGGAAACTTTTAGAAGAAAACTCAAGGACAGGAGAAAACAAAGGCTGCAAAGTAAGAAGCAACATAACCGTAAAGGACCCTCATCTTGCACCTTGGCTCACCACTAAACCCTCATAAGTAACACAGCTCCTTCACACTAAAGGAGAAGCTTTAAGGGCTCTAGAAGAGAAACTTTGCTAGCTCTTCCCTTAAAGGAAGGCCTGCAATTACTTGACAATATGACAATGGCATTCTAACTCGACCTTCTGCATCTCTGTTCCGAAGCCATGCAAGCAGCCTGCCATTTGGGCACAACAGTCGCAAGCTCAGCATTATATCGTATGCAAGATTAAGGCGCCCTTTGATAAGTGAGGATCATTCCCAGAGAGGAACTCCTCAAAACCAGGTTCTTCCATAAGACTTGAAGCATCGCCTCCATTTCAAGAACTTCTGTACCAAAGTTTCAGCCTCTTATGTAGCCTTGACCTCCCACAGTTGGAAGAACAATGGAGAAGAACCAGAAGAACCAGAATGCACGCACCCAGTCTAGACAATATAAAAAAAAAATATTGCTGGCAGATGGGCTCTTGCCAGCATTTCTGGGAAGGCTTGCTTCCACTCCTTCAAATGTAGCTTGACTGGTGCTCAGTCCCATTCCATGGAGACCTCTGGGGTAAGGAGAGACTCCTTCTAATTAGGGCTACTGTGTGAGGTTCCTGTAAGGACTGACCCGAAATCAGAGTTGGAATGGGGAAGAAAGAGCACCTAATCAGTCAACTGGGGCATTGTCAGGTGCAGAAATGATCAGGGCTTGAATGTCTGTGTCTGTCTTTAAAGGACCCCGTCTCCTAATATCACCCCTATTCGTAAAAGGAGATGAAAGGATTTGATTTCAGAAAAAACCTCAGGCAGAAAGGTTCGAGGGAGCCAGCAGGACGTGAAGCCCTTGGAGGCCAAAAGCCAGCTCAACCAGGGGATCAGGCAAAGCAGGAACCATCGGCTCCCTGCCCCTTTCTGCTGATGGCCATGGACCACAGGGAGTGGGGTAGATTCCCCCACAGCTCTGAGGCACCAATCCCAGTGGGGCACGCCAACAGCACCTCTGCATCAGGCATCCTGCCAGCATCTGTGCCTTGGCACAAGTTATGTAAATTGTTCTGAGCATGTCGGAAAATAGCTGCAAATACTGAATATACAATGGGAACAACCCCCACGTCGCTTGGAACCAAGGGGAATGTCCTCATTTTGTGTGTTCACACAGAGGGAGAAGCAATGATGTTCTTGTTGAAGAGGACCCTAATATTATAGGAGTCACTTTTAGCAGCAGTAATACTACAGTATTTGTACTCTTATTCATGTAGTCATGATCAGTCTCAATTCCAGAACATACAATCAAGCCAAATTCCTGAGAAGAGTTTCCTTTTGTTAAGTGCCAACACGCAGCTCAGCATAAACAATCCTGTAATTTCAGAACGGGGAGTACCTCAGTACTTTAGTACTTCAATATGATGAGCCTCTTTGCAGGATAGAGGCAAGCCTTTTGATTTTACCTACTTGTAAAAAAGTGCTCCAGGTAACCTAGGCAGGAATTTACCTCTCAACTGCAAGAGAACAGCTGCCAAACAAGAAAACCAAAAAGAATTCTCTGTAATATATTAAAATGCACTGGTATCAGTCACTCCTTGTCTTGCAGCCTCTAGATATGGCTAGACCACAATTTCCATCATCTCGGCCAAGATGATGGGAATTGCTGCTCCAAACACGTGCAGAGTGCTGGGTTGGTAAAGCTCCCACAAAATGTTTGGGTTTTCCACTCCAGAAATGTCACGGGTAATATTTCTATTTGGACAAGCTACTTTCTTTCTACTTCTGAATTCTGAGCACCGTGCGATGTCCTCAGAACTATGAATGGACTACTTAAAATTATGTCTTCTGTGCTGAGGCGGACTACAGAGAAAAGTGCCAGAATATAAATTGTAGCCAAATGAATTTAATGTTAATGAACGGCTTTATTTATTTAATAAACACAGATTGGATCCTGTATAAAGCTTCACATTACTAAATCAGACCACTCTATTTCACTTTTCATGTCAGTCAAAGTTCTTCCTCCCAGTTTTTAATACTGAATTATATCATCCTATTCTAAAGTTTTAATGTAGGAAATGGTTTTTAGTAATCTGAACTATTTTATTCAGTCTCTTGAGCTGTTTAGTTGTGTTTCATGTATTTTAACCTTCTTTAAAGTTAGGATACAATCCTATGCATGCACAGGCCCAGAAAAAGCCCTACAACACTATCTAGACACACCAAAGGTGAGAGAAGTATTGCAAATCAGCAACAGAATAGAACACCTGCCCTTCCCCCAGTTTCTTTGCAAGCAGCAAATGAATTCTGAGAGCTCAGAAGCCCCACAACCTGACTGGTTCCACTGATTCTGCAGAAACCCAGAGCGGAGGATGCTGTGGGGAAAAGAACATTTCCCGTGCTCCAAAAGTGCCAAGGATTAGCAAATGCCACCAAGGATTAGCAAAGTGGAGGGGTGGGGACAGGAAACATTCTATACTTCCTGTGCAATCATTCCCCTCCCAGCCGGTGTCACTTTCATACTCAACATCTAGCTTCCTTTTCATTCCCACATTAATCTGTGATGTTTTTAAATCACCGTGAAAATTTGCATTTATGCACGTTAAACTGATGTATACTTTATCTGCTCTCAAAACATGTTTGCTTTCTTTGCTTGAACAGAGAGCATCCTGGACGTACAATAGCGACCAGTAATTATATTCTGAGTTTTTCTGACTAATGTGCAGCTCAGAAAACATCCTCTCATCCCAGAGTGCATCCACCTTCTCCAGCCGAGTGCCATCAAGGTGCCCTGAAGGAGCGCTTACATCCATATATGCCCAGTCGCCCCCTGAGATCGGCGGGAGAGGCCCTTCTCCGGGAGCCCTCCGTGAGAGAAATTAGGAGGGTGGCTACTCGGAGGAGGGCTTTCTCAGCGGTGGTGCCTAAGTTATGGAATGCGCTCCCCAGAGAGGTCCGCCTGGCGCCGTCGTTATTTGTTTTTTGGCGCCAGGCAAAGACCTTTTTATTTAAGCAACGTTTTAAATGTTAATACCACTGAATTTTATCTGGCCAGGGCGGCTTATTTTATAATGTGTGTTTTAAATTATTATGATTATTTTATATGTATATTTTAACTTATTGGTTTTATTTATGGTTGTAAGCCGCCCCGAGGCTTCGGCGAATGGGGCGGCATAAAAATGTTTTAATAAATAAATAAATAAATCAAGATGTGCTGGACTGCAGCTCCCACCATTCCCAGCCAATGGCCACCCACTCAGCCTCATTTGGCAGGTGCACCTGCAGACGGACTCAGGTGAGGGTCCAGGTAGTTTGATACAAAAGAAGACAATCCTTCAGGTAAACTGACCGCAAATGTCTGTAGCTTTATTAAAGCTGCAAACTCTGAAATGGGCCTAGAAGAAACTGACAGCCGGTGCGCACTGACAGCCGGTGCGCATGGCAAAGTACAACTACATCAAGCAGCCTTTGATTTTTCAAGCAGCAAAGCCACGCCTTGGCTGACAGCACACTGCATTCAAGAGTGTGAGAGGAGACAAGCCATGCCCTGTTGGAGGCACAGGTTTATAATCTCAGGTGCGTCACAGCCAGAACATCCTATCAGGGAAAAGACACTCAGGCAGGCAGGCAAGGCTTGGGGGAGGGGGGTTCACAACCCCAGGAGGCCAGAACATTCATCTCCCTTTGGTCAAGGGCAGCTGCGCATCATGTGCTCTAAGCCCCAGGGCTGGCAGATCTAAGCATGTGCACTTAAATTAACACATCTCTCTCCAACACCAAAGCAAGCTGGGTAACGAGGCCACTCTATAAGCAGCCAGCAGAACAATTTGCACTCCTTTCTCACCTTTTAATGCAGAGAGGCTGAAGCTTAAATCCGTTTTTCAAAGTGGGGGAGAGAATGAGAGCAGCACAGCCCTTCCTGGCCAAATCCAGGTTAAGCAGTAGCCTCCCATGAACTTAGAATAGAAAAATGAACCTTCCAGTCTTCCCAGACTCAAGGTAACTTCTTGGATCACTTCTCTGATCCCAGACCAAAGGTGTCAATCCCCCCCCCCCCCCCCCAGTGTGAAAGAAGCTAAAGGATACAGTCCCTGTTCTATGAGGTGATCTAACAACCTGTGGTTAACAAACCACTGTTTGTAAGCCTGTTCCCACCTGCTTAGCCACATCTCCTTTCTGAAAACCACCCAGGAATGCCCTGTGATGTGTGAAGCTCAAAATCCTAGGTTGTTTAGGGTTTAAACAACCCAAAGTGACCTCAACCACCAATAACCATATATTAGGATAAGATTGGATAAGAATCCTTGGATGCAGAAGCACAGGATAAGCCCCACCATAGTGGAGTACTTATTACTGTGATATTGAACCCTCTGTTAAAACCCTCTGTCAAAAATTCCATGGGCACAGCAATTGTCCAGATTTGGCTCCCTTTGGAAAGAGGGCACCGACCACTTGTTGACATTTGGTAACAGTCATGGTCTCTCTGACTCAAACTGGACTCGTCACATATGTCCACTCTGCTTGGGGCTGATCGGACATGTAGTCCGAAAGAAAGACCTAGTTTCCCAGCTTCCCCAACTGGAGGAGGGAGAGAAACCCACTCATTCAACAGGAAGCCCCAAACATTTTTGGCATTCTGTGTATAGCCCTGAGGGCGTGAGCTTACAAATATGATGGGGGGGGGAGAAATAACCGAAGAACAAGAGGAAGGAGAAGCAAGAAAAGAATACACCATTGTTTCAGCTGGATATGTGGAGTCTTGGGTTAGTTACAGGAAGTCAGGGCAATCAGAAAAAAGCAGGCTTTTCCAGCCTGAGGCCTGTGTCCGTCCCCCCCCCCCCACCATAGCTAGCAGGGCTAATGATTCTAAGTTTTATTCCAACATCTGGAGGGCACCAGGTTGGAGAAGGCTGCTGGAAGTGGCTTTCCTTAGGGGAGCAATGCAAACGCTTTTCAGCTTCTGAATGTTTATCTTCCAGCTAATGTCTCCTTAAAGCACAGACCTACACGCCTATTCAGAAATCCCACGGAGATCAACGGGATTTCCTCCCAGGAAAGTGTGCAGAGGAGTGCAGCCTGCTCTCCTTCCCCTGCGTCCAGTTTAGCGGATTCTATAAGCCGCTGTGTTGCGTCGGGCAATGTTTATGCAAGTCCCTTTATGCGTCTTCCAAGAGACTCAAAATAGATGCAAGCCCCTTAATTGAAGAAAGAGAGGCGGAGCCTTTAGAAAGTTCGCTGACTAAGACCATTTTGTGTTCCTAAGTTCACCAACTTTTGAAACAAATTGCAACTTTCCTCGGTGGGTCCGGTTATCTCCCCCGAATCGCACGGCTGCCCCCAATCTATGGGCACCACCAGAGGGGAGACTGTGCACCAAAGTGACCCCCGATCGCTCGAATCCTGCCTCTTTCCCCACTCCGCATCCACAAACCGGATTAACCCCCTCCCCACACGCACGCGCGCGCGCCCCGGCTCCTGGGGACCCGCGCAGGAGCCGAAGCTCCTCCGTAAGCGCCCCGAGAGTGCGCAGGGCAGCCAAGGCGCTTGGAGAGGCACCCCGACCTCCTCCGGGGAGCCGAGCGAGGGGCCCGCGCGGCGAAGCGCGGCGGGGGACCTCGCTCCGTCCTCCGCGACTCACTCTTGTGCCTGCCACTGCCCCAGCTCTGCTTGGCGATGCTGGGGCTCCGCACGATGGCCCGTCCGGCGGACTTGAGGGCATCCATGCTGCTCCGTCGGCCAAACCAGGACCAGGCGCTCCCCGCCTCGGAAGTGCCGCCGCAAAAGTCTCGGCAAACTTTTTCCAGCGCCAGGGGCCGCCCTCCTCCCGCCCGCTCGGCCCTCCTCCCGCTCGCTCGCTCGCTGGCTCCACCGCCCCGCCTTCTCCGGGGGGAGAGGCGGGCAGCCACCCGCCCTCGCCCGGCAGCACTGGCGCTGGCAGGGGCGCGCTCGCCGGTGCCAGGCGGTGGAAGGCGCTTCTGGCGCCGCCCGGCCTGCGCCTGGCAGGGCAAACAAACTTCTGCAGCAGGCCAAGCCCGGAGGCGAGCTCGTCTCGCGGGCCTACCAGCCCGGAGAGCCTTCCTGGGGCCGCTCGCCCCGCTGCTGCCCGTCCCTCCCGTGCCCCCGCTGCGGTTGCCAGCACCCCGCCCGGAGAGGAAGGCGCGCGCCCGCAGAGCCGCGGCCCCCGGGCCTGCTCCTCTGCGCTTCGGTCTGCGGTGCAAGTAACCGAGCCGCGCGGGGGGGGGGGGGGGGGGTCCCCCCTGCAGGGGCTGCATTCCCCCCCAAAGCCGGGGGGGGGGGCTTGCAGCTACAGCGCACACAAATGTAAACACACTCTTGCGATCAAACATCTCGAGAGTTAGCCGCTTCGGTCCATGGAGTGGGGGGGAGGGAGGCTCTTTTTCTCAGACCACCCAAAATCAAGCAAGCTCAAAATTCTCGCGCATTTCATGGGGAACGAAACAAGCAAACCGGGAGGGGGAGAGAAAGCGGGGACCTCACTGGGAGCCTGTTGAAGCGCGAAACGGAGGCAGCGGCAGAAAATGAAAGCACAAGCGCCGACAGGCCGGGAGCTGATCCTCGCCAGCCGCTTCCCTCGCGGGGCTGTTCCTCCACTAATCGCCTTACGCCCGCGCGTGCTCCAGCCCGGCGTTTGGCACGGGCTGGCACGGTCGGAAAGGGTGCGTTGCAAGGGCAGCGTCTGCCAGGGCTGGGTAGCCCTGCCCACTTGGGAACGTGCTTCCTCCATACCTCGCACGCCCCAGAGTTCAAATGACACGATAATCCTGGAGAGTGGGTTGTTGTTGAACTCCGAGCTGCCGTCTGAATCCAGCTGAGTGAACAAGCAGTGATGAACAACCCGCCATTCATAACAAGAAACTATAGGCTTAAGAAAGACGGTTTTGATTTTTAATGTACTGTAATTTTGTTTTATATTGTACTTTATTGTATTACTTCTGCCTGCTGCATGGAGAGCTGCAGTTAGTGGGCAATACAGCCGAAGGGGTGGGTGGGTGGGTGGGGGTGGGTCTCTCTCTCTCTCTCGCATTTGCTTGTTAACATGGCTGGATTCAGACAACATGATAAGGCTCGAGACTACTATACCTGACAAAACACGTCTCCTCACAGCAATCTTCTCAGACAGAACTGCAAAGGTCTGGGACCTGCCTCTAAGGAAGGCTCACTTGGAGACCACAAGGAGAGGAAGGGCCTTTTCGGTAGTTGGCCCCCACCTTTGGAACAAGCTCCCTATCATGGTTTGGGAGATGAGTAGCAGGACCCAGGCAACAGAAGCAAGGCAGACATAGTCCAAAGTCCAATATTTGAATCAGAGCCAGAAACAGGTACCTGAGACAGGATAACCAGGCAAGATGCAGGAACAGCAAAGGAGAGGCAGAAAATCCCTATTGTTAAAAGAGCCACTGCAGCCCAGAGCTTCCTCTTATATAGCTCCTTCCCTGGGGCTCCCAGCTGGCACTTATTAAGAGTCTACAAGCTCCAGCAGGCCCTGGGACCAATCCTGTAAATACCACAGCGGTTGTTCTGGTTCTGGCCACCAGAGGGAGACCTGGAGTTGCCCAGATCCTGACACTCCTCACTGAGGCCTTCCTGGCACTAACTTAACTCTTTGGCACCACCTTAAGACTGCATTCAACAGGACCCTACGGGGCAACTCCCTGGTTTGCTATTACTTCGAGGCTTATGGTAGCTGCTTAAACAGATCTTATGATTTAATCTGCATAGCTTTTACATTACATAACCGAAGGACAGAAACACACCAAGGGTTAACCTTTGCATTCAAGCAAGGCTGATCTTACAGCCCTTCCTGTCTGGGAAGCTCCAGCAGCCAGGTGGGTAGGATGGCTGCTTCCAAGGCCTAGGGCACTCGGCTGCCCTAGTGGATGCTGCCCCAGATGGTTGCCAAAGCGGTGAAGCCGTACACTACCCGGTGTTTCTCTGTTCAGGGCACATGGCACCAGGTCTCATGGAAGGTACATGTGCATAGCTGTCTTTACCTAGGACATAGAGAAACAAAGGACCGTGATTAAATAATACAAGGTACCAGTTGGGCCTGCCAAGTCCAAATCTACAGAAAATAAGAACAGTGGCATGTCTGTCTATGGGGGATAATACATTGGCAATGATGCACTGGCAAATTTAGAAGTGGGGGGGGTCCCTTTGTGATAGACAGAGGCGCCTCTCAAAGCCACACCCCCATCAAAGCCACACACACAAGCCCCAACTATGTCCAAGATTATGCAACCTATATGATTATAAAATAAAAATGAGCTTTGTCACTTTGTTTGAATTTCTGTTGAGTAATGAATGCAAGATGAAGGTATCTCTTTTTGAGGTGAGACAATGACAGCTTCTAGAAATTATTTCTTATTATCTTATGTATTATGAATGAGCGATTTTTATGCATTCATATCTCATTCTGTAGCCAAAAGATCCCAGAGTGGCTTCTGTGGAATTAATAAGGTAGTTCCTGCCTATGGGCTTACTATGTAAAACCTGACATACAAGAGGAAAGGGGTGGGGAGGGAAGAGGAAAAAAGGACATTCAGGCACTAATTATCACACTTAAAGAATCAGAGGTGGTGATGTTCTCCCAAGAGCAGCAGTCTGGATAGACAATCACAGTTTCATTTCTTTTGATTTTCTGTGGCCTCTGATGTTGTGTGTGCCTCTGCGTGGGAGATCCTCCATGAGTCCAGAGTCGTGGGCTTCCAATTTCTCAAAATGTCCAATAATGTCCACACTTTTATTGTGCTGTCACTGGATCTACACTGAATCATGGATAAAGCAGCCTAACTTAAGGCTGTCAGAAGTCACTGCAAAATGTTCCCTTTGATTCCAGTGAATATACTCCAGTGACAATACCTGTATTCCATTTTAGCCATTATTTCTTCCAAATAATTCTGGAGCAAAGAGCTGCCAGAGAAGAGCGATTTGCCTCTCAGAGCTACAGTTCTCAGAATTGTTTATCAGTCAAGCACTCCTCCCCAAGAACTCTGGAAACAGGAGCTCTCTGGGTGAGGAAGAGGCATCCACTAATGACACCCAGCACCCTTGACAAACTACGGAGTGGCAACTGTTTAAAGTGGAATAAAAGTGTTCTGAATGTGCGGTGTGAATGCAAGGGGGTGGGAGGAGTGTGGCTGAGGAGCAGAGGCTGACCAGGAGGGAACGTGACAGAGAAAAAACAGGTGCCTGCCTGGCAGGCCCCTCCAGATGGGTAGTTCCCAGGAATTGTTGGGAACTGTTGAAAAAACACCCGTTCTTAACCCATCACATTCAGGACTGACACAGTGGCGGCTGCCAGCCATGAACCAGTCTCTGGAGAGCTGGTGGGGGAGGGACAGTGATCCCCGCAGAGGGCCCGCTCGAAAATAATTGAGGGTGCTCCAACCCCGTGACCCCCTCCACTACACTTCTGCACATCACACACCTGATAAAGTGAGTCCCTGTACACAAAAATCTATGCCTCAATGAATATGTTTGTCTTTTTCTGGAAGCCAGGTGATCAAACAGATGCAAATGCACCATTGTCTAATCAGAGATGAATCCTGCCGGTCCAGCAGGGCGCAGGTGAGCATCCAGGCATAGCCCTCTCATCAGAACCTTCCCAGGAGATCATTTATGTTTACTGAGACTCTCCCTCCCTCCCTCCCGGCTTACAAAAGCTCCTTATGTTTATTCCTATTATTAGCAACCCTATATTTCTAAGGAGAGGTGAGATATATTCTAATTCATATTTCTTTTTGATGCTTGTTATGGCTTGTTGATGCCTATTAGCCATGCTAGACCAAAGGAACCCCTGAAATCGTACTCGTCGGAGCAGCTGGCATGGCCAGCAGTAAAGCAAATGGATGGCAGTAAAGCAAAAGTCCGGCCTTGTGCAAGGGTTGTGGGGCATGTGCAGGGTGGAAGTGCTCGCCAGGGTGGGGCACGGGCACCTGCAACACGGGGGGGGGGGGAATATTGTGAGGCAGAGATAGAGAAGCCACTGCTTTCTTGGTTTTGTTTCGAGAGGACACTGCTATGAACTGTGATGGGAACTGAGGGCCAAAGGAACTGGAGGGCATCACGTAATTGATACACCTTTGGATATGCAAATTGCAGGCGTGGCTTCCGACCTCCTTGATCCATGTCGGGGCCACAGAGGGGGAAGAAAGCCCCTTCTTCCACAATGCCGGGTCCCTGGTCCAGGCTGGGGGCCCAGCGGTTACGAGAGAGAGAGAACGTAGCTGCTAAAGGCGTCTTCAAAGTAATGTGTAGCTCAGCCCATGGCCAAGAAGCAAGCCCAGTGGTTGCTATGCAGCTGCCTGCAGCACGAGCGAGATGCCTGGATGGGAGGAGGGCGAGGCAGGCCAGCGACTTCTCAAGCAGCACTGGTGGGAACAGGCAGGCTGGGCCAGAGACCGTGAGCTCGACCAGACTGGGGTGCCGCACGGAGGACCCAGCGTCGCACAAGCGGCGTGTGTACCTAGGCCTGCCAGCGTGCTGCTGGTTGGCTTTATCACAAGGTGCTCCTCACCCTCCGGCCCGGCGGAGTGCACCAGGGCAAACGTCTGGGGCCCTGCAGCCCTGGGGAAGGCTAAATGACCCGCCAGAGAGTGACAGGCATCAGTGGCAGCAGGCGGGAACAGTATTTTAGTCCTGCAATCAAGGCCATGTTATGATTTAAGTAAGATGCAAAACTGAACATGCTTGGTTATTTTTGCTCTGATGTATCGAGGCAGAAGCAGTTCTGAAGCATGGAATGGCAGATGGAGGAAAAAGAAACACTTCAAAAGCGAGGGAATACGCAATACGGTCTAAAGCCACCTCCACGAGACCATTATGTCCAGTGTCTAAAACAGGGCTGGGCTAATTTTGGATGATCTGTGGGTCATTTCTGACCACAGAGCCCCCAACCCTGCGGGCCACAGGCAACCCTCAATTTAAAACAAATGGGGAAAATGGAATCGGCAGTGAACGTGGTGCTCCTGAGGAACCTACTTTTGCTTAGCGGTTGAACAGCTGCACTGGGGAGAGCGTCTTAGTGGCCCACAGGCTACAAAACTTCTGGCTGCCCTGGTCTGCAATCCCCTTGCCGCCCGCACGAGCCAGACCCGCCCAGCTCCTCTCTGGAGCCGTGTTGCTTGTTTTGTCATCTCAGAGAATAATGGCAAGATGGCTGCCTGCGCTGCATGTCTGAACTTTCATTACTTCCTAAACACCCTGGCAGAATAACATCTGGCAGACCAAACACCTGCTCGCTGCTGAAGCTGTCAGTTCAGACTTATTGTTACTGTATGTCACACAGCAGCGTCGGCCGAGATGCTGTGTACATCCTGGACTTTCCACGCAGCTCTCATGAAGTCTGGGGGGAAATAAGACCAAACACCAAATTATTGCCATTGCTGGCCATTTCATGAAGCAAGTCCAGATTCTCAACTCTTCCGTAGCAATCCCCCAGCCTGCCACCCACTATAAATCTCCTTGTGATTTAGGCTCTCCCCCTCCCTATTTGCCTTCCGTCTCCTTCTCAGATGCAGTTTTCTGTTTTGCCTTGCCGTTAATCAATCTCTCTCTCTAGCAACACTGTTTACTTTATACAGTAGGTGGGTTTGATTCTGTCGTGCAGTTTCTTCTCTTTGCCCCATCACCTTTTCTCTGCCACCCCCTTTTCTCTGCTCCCTTCCTCCCTTTCCTTCTGCAGCTGTTAAAAAAGAAGGGTCACTGGCCAGAATACCAAGCAACGCAGCCGGCACTCAGATCACTCCCACACCTCCTGCTTCATCCCCAGCAATGTTTCCAAGCTCCTTCCTGCCAACTAACCTGTGACCTTTCAGCTCACTTTAAGGTACATGGCGTGTACTTGATGCTTCGCAGGTTTCACAGGGCTTTGCTTTCTCTGCCCAGAGGACAAGCCTTGGCTGCACGGCGTTTTCTCTCGTCGAGCCTTTCCCCCTGCCACGCACAGGCCTGTCACCACAATGTACAAGACGCTGCCAGTGTTGGATAATTATTTTTTATAACTTCTTTTCCCCCTCTAGCAAGAGAGCAAGTCAAAAGATCCGGAAACAGATTTAGCCCGAGACCAAAAAAACAGGCAAGCTTTGAGTAAAAAGCTCTGCTCTTCTGATTATTGAAAGTTAGTGTTTTTACTGCTTGCTATTATCCCAGTGAAGGGCCATCTGCCTGACCCACGCATATTTATTAATTTGATTATTTTTGGACCAGACTGCCTGAATGGGGGAACCAGTCCCGCTTTCGAGCGCTGCACAGATGCTCTTGCGCTTGCCTTGCCTTGACAGCATCCTTTTTTGCTGGACGTTCATTCACTTCTCTCCTGGCCATATTGACTGTGCCAGCTCAGCCGCTAACAGTGTGTGGGAGTAGCGGAACATATTTCTCCAAAGTGTCATCACAGCTTGAAGTTGGGAGACCGTGACGCTGCGGCAAGCGGCTTGGAGAGCACAGAAATCAATCAGGACTGTCCCCTTCTAGCTTCTCCCTGTGGGTAAGGATTAGCATTTTAAAAAGCAAGCAAGCGAACATATCGCAAATGTTGATGCGAGCCGTAGAAAAAAATGTTTCTGAGCATGCTAGGCTGGAAAGACATATTGCCCTCAGTCTGCTGCAAAAGGCAGCTGCTTGCCGAATTCTCCCTCCGTAACGTTGTGCACAGGATGGTGCTTGTGTGCCCTTTTAGGGAGTACGCATGGGAAGAATGGGCCACGCGTATCGGTCCTGCCCTGGCACTGGCAAGCCAGACTGCCAGTGTCCACAGAGGCCTCCACTCCCTGAAAGGGGCCAACACACGTGGAGACACGTACCTTGCAAGCGGAGAGCAGCACGCGTGCCTCCCCCTCGCCAGCCGCCCCGGGGGGATCGGGCTCCCAGCCGCAAAGAGGAACCAAGAGTGGCACACGCTGCCCTTTCCCACATTTCTCCAAATATGCAGCCGCCCCACTCAGGGCCAGTGGGCAAAGCCAGCTTCTCCCTCTCTGCATTTGGTACATTTGTTAGAGAAGGCAAACGTCAGTGGCGCGCCACTGTCTCCGCACTTGCTTTCCCCAATATTAGAAACAAAGAAACAGAGCGAGTCAGAAGTGGTCTCCCGGGCCATCTAGTCTGACCCCCGGCTCCAGCTGGCTCCGCTCACGACATGCCCGCCATATTCTCTGTCACTGGCTGCTGCTGAAGTGGGGGAAGAGAAAGGCCCGACATGAGGCCTTGCACAGGTTTCCTGATCTTACAGGGCAGCTGAGGATCCTCCAACCCAAAGCCATACCCAGCCGGGGTGGGGGTGGGGGGGACCTGGCTTGCAGGTATTCCCGAAAAAGCCACACCCCTGCCTTGTGACCACCCTTGGCTGCGGCTTCCCAGCCTTTGTGCTGCCTTCTCCCATTTTAAATGGCCGAAGTGCCTCTCCTGCAGCTCGGGAATTGTTCTAAGCTAGCGTAGCATGGCATTTTTAATATGTTTGGCTCCCAGTCTCTCTTCTCCCTCTTCTTTTCAGAACCCTCCAGCCTGACTTCTGGCTACCCCCCAGGCAGAGCAGAACAAAAGTTGCCAGTTCAAGAGCCACAGAGCTGGGAGGGGGGATCCTAAATCACTGTGCAGTCAGAGCTACTGAGTCCCGCAGGGTTCCTGCAAGGTAATTTCGACTGACCCCAAACACATAACAATAAGCCCTGAATAGATCACGAACTCAGTTTCTCTCCCTCAGTGCTCTGCCCCGATCCGTCCAGAACAGCGCAGGAGCTCAGCAATGGAAAATATTTAGCCCTTTTTGCTTGCTCCATCTGAAAACAAGCAGCACATACCCTTGAAAGCCATCCAGAGACTTTTATTTTTTTGTAATGGTTGGCATAGAAAAACTTTAAATAAATTAATAAAATACTCTCACGTCCGCAAATTTCTTCTGGACTGGAGCACATTTTAGTCCTCAGCTCTCATTACAGACAGACAGCCATGCAATTCACTTAGAACTGTTGGAGAGTCATTGTTTCTTGGCCTGTCCTACCTCACAGGGTGGTTGTAAAGATAAATATGGAGAAAGCTGAGGAAGACTCATTTCTGAGTTCCTTGGGGAAGCGTTGCAATAGAAATATACTAAATATATGAACAAACAAATGCAGTTCTAGAACAGGCAGCCTTACTATACACAAACCCCTCCCCAACCACGAGCCTTCCAGGTGTGCCACAGCTGGAGGGCACCGCATTGTGACAGGCTGATGCAATGCATCAAACCTGCAAGCCTTCCATGGGAGCAAGTTTCATGGAAACCAATTAGGCTTTTTCCGAGTAGAAAAAGTGGCAGCAAGGAGTAAATTCTCGTTTTCCTTCATTGTTGGTAAGTTACTCTGGGAGCCATTTCAGCTGAAGAGTAGGAAAAATCCTTGAAGTAGAAAATAGCAGTGCAACCAGAGCGTTAGTCCACTCTTAATGTGTTTTGTTTCCCCTTATAGTTTCCCCTTTTGTTTTCCCCTTACAGGCTGATCAGTTGTTTCAGTAGCACAAGCCCTCCCCGTCATTATCACCATTATCAACATGGCATGTATTGCTCCTTTCTTCCTCTTGCAAGGATCCCAGAGCAGCTTACAAGACCTGCCTCTCCATTTTTATCCGCAGAACAACCCTGGGAGCTTCATGGCACAGTGGGAACTTGAGCTTGGTTCTCCTAAGTCCAAAGCACGCTTCACCAGGCGACCCAGGATCATGATCCTTTGCCTGAAGTAGTACCTTTCGCACAACTGGCTTGAGGACTCTATTAAGGTCCTCCATTCTGCTAGATGGAAAAAAGAGACCCATCTTTTGGTCCTGACTCCATCTGCTGCAGACACATTTCCACTGCGGAATGCCCTGGGGGATGGCGATGACACAGACTTGCCATCCTGCTAGCAAGCTTCTGGGTTCCCTGTAGCCAAAGCAGAGCAGCAAAAGCTGGAGCTTTGCTTTTAAATTCCTGAAAGTACAGAAGATGCTGAAAGCAAGCTGCAGCTCCCTCCATGGTTTGCATCTTCTCCCCACCAAAGTTGCTCTGTGTGTTGCAGCAAAGCAGTTTCAACTTGACTGCGTGTCCAGTAAGATCAGGATTCTTTCTGCAGGTGTTTTCCCCAACGCACAGGGACAGGCACATGCATCAGTAAAACACCACACAGAAGATCATGCAAGCAACTGCACATACTCTGTCAAAATTGCTTCCTTACGGTGTTTTATCAGCATGCACTTCTGCATTGGTATCATGATGTGGGGACACGTATTAAGTGTTGAATGCGCACAGGCTTGCATTGTAATGTGTGGGTCTAGTTCTTCTGATCTGCCCAGAGAATTTCTGTTGTTGGATGAATTAAAATATATTTAAAAACATACATAAATGTAAATAGTCTGGAGACAATGGCAAGCTTCATGTGCAACCATTCTGAAATTCTCCCAGCATTTAAAAGAACAGACTGAAAACAGAGCAATCCAAGCGACAGTAAAGAAACAGACCTGCAGGTGGGAGGGGTGGGGGTGCAGCATCTGCTTATCCCCAAAAACTTAGTGCGGCTTGAGCAGTCCCACCAGAAAAACTGGTGTTACACACCTCGCACCAGCGTCTCCGACTCATGGGTACGCTTCTTCTCAGTTGTTTTTGTTTGCCAACTATTTTTTGCTCGCTTTATGCTCTCTAATCCTTTACAGAAGTGCACATAATCAGTTTGTTCTGCTAAAAGTAGATGAGTCGCTCCACATTAACATCAGTCACAACCTAAGCTGGAAGCTAGGATCTAGGAGTTATAATTTCAGGCACCAGATATTATTTCGGGGGGATATTCCAATTCTGCAACTGGGATAAAATAGGAAGGGTTTAAACCCCAAGTTCTTTCCATGCTGAATGTGAAGATCTTTGCAACTTCAGTAAATTCTTATAAATATTCAGCTGCACCAGCCAAATCCTAAAGGCAAAGCATGGAAACCACGATGATGATGATGATGTACTTGCTTGCACAAGGAATCTGTCAGGAAAAAAAAGATGCAGCAGCAACCCTGGTTCAGCTACAATGAAGTGGATGTGCAGGAATTCAGACTTAGAAAAGAATGCAAAGCCACAAGTCTGGGTGGATGGATACATATGTTTTTTAAAAGATCACTTTCCTTTTGTCCTGCCTGTGCAGGACTTTGCAAACGTTAGGGTAATTCTAATTAAAACCAGGGCTTTTTTGTCATAGAACTGAACGGTGTTCTGGCACCTTTTGACGGATTTTTCCAAGTGATTGTGATTCGCCCTGTTGGGCGTAGTAGATCCGCGGCAAAAATCATTAACATAGTGTCTGCGGGCTGCTTGTGTGTCGGCGCTGCTTGTGAGTGCGCTGCTCGGCTTGGGATCGGTCGTGTGGTCACACGCTGAGTGCTCACTGCCGGCGGTGACCATTGTGTAAAAGTGTGACCCCAAGACGTGAGTTCCAGCACTTTTTTTTTTTTTTTTACAAAAAAAGCACAGATTAGAAGCAAACTGAAATGACGTTGCACCCAGTTTCTGCCAGTAGCGCCAGAATCTCACCCCCCATCCCTCCAACGGCTGTTCCCTTCTGAATACCACGTGGCCTATCCTAACCTAGTCAGTTGGCCCCCAGGCTGGGTGGAAGATGCCATCTTATGTGGTCTGAGTTCAGGTAAGATTCAACTGCCAGTCCAGTCAGCTTTTGATCATGGCAGAGACAACAGGTAAGGCTGGATAGATTTGCCGGATTCATATTTGTGTTTTTAAAACTCAACTTCTTTCTGTCCCATTTATGAAGAAACTGCCAGTCTTCTTAAGTTCCCACTAAAAAGAAATCTCACCTACCCGCAACAGCCAAATTCAACAGGTGCAGCTTTTCCAGCATGAAGAGAACCATGTGTACCAGCATGCACACATTTTAAAAGCGCATGAAAAAATGTGTACTTTTGGAAAATGTATTTCTTTTATATTCAAATTTATAGGCTGAGGAATAGCCTTCTAAGGCTATTGTGAGCAAAAATGTCGGCAAATTCACTTGAGTCACTGGAAGACGATGGTGCCCAGTGCAAAAATGTATACAATTACATATATTTAATATAATATGCATTAAAATGTGCTTGGATTTTCATGCAAAAAGGGAAAAGCAAAACTCACAGTCTCGGGTCAGGACCAAGCTTGGAGGTAGAACTTTGGTGAGGTTCCGCTATGCAGATTCAGCTATTGCTAGGCACGTGCTTTGGATCCAGAAGGTCCCTGGTCACATTTTTGATATTGCCTTTTAAAATAATGAGAAGAATCAGAGGATGGTAAGTACGTTTCTTGGCTTGGGATGCTAGAGAACCACGGAGAGTCAAGAGGAAGCAATGAGGGCAGACTTGCTATAAAGCTACTGCCTGAGTTGTCCAGACTTCCTGGTGGTTCTTTCAAGAAATCTGCCCACTTTTCAGTTTTCAGACCACTAGAAAGCAGCTGTGCAATCCTATATTGGCTGGACCACATTGAGAGGCTGCTTTTCTGCCTAAATAAGCACCTTAAAAGCTGAGCTAGGAGTCAGAATGTTGCCAGTTTACATCTCAGCTCTGCCACGAAGGTACTAAGTGGCCTTGGGCACATCATTCCCTCTCGAGCCTCAGTCCTCTCACCCACCCCTTCTGTGATCTGGGGATAAGAATACCAAATCAGCATGCAGGTGGCCTTGTGTCCTACTTGCAGAGGACAGTCCTCTACTCAAGGGTCTATCAGAAGGCGGTCTGCTGTTTTAAGGCATCTTCTCTTTGAAAGGCTGCCCAGTCCAGGTCTGGCTTAAACCTGAAGGGGAACAACTTTGCAGCAGTATTTAGTACCTAGATAAGAACGTGGGTGGAAGCACCCGGATCTTCAGCTCTGAGCCTTCCTTGCAACAATGAGAATTATGATATTTCTATTGAAGTTTTGGTTCTTCCTCTTCTATTTCCATCACTAACCGTGAATTAACATCTTTGTGTAAACCTGCCTCCCCGCTTTGCCCTCTTTTCGGGTGCCGTGTAAGGGATCGTACTACTGGCTGCCAGAAGGATTGCCCCAAGCTCTTTGCACGCTGGAGAGTCTTGCAGCTGCCTCGCTTGAGGGGTCCGGTGGGCAGCTGCTTGCCACCGTGTGGATCCAGTGCTGGACTCGACGGACCTTTGGGCGAATCCATGGCTTTTTTCTTGTGGTGCACCCTGGGGGGGGGGGGGGGGGGGATTGGCAGTGAGCCCGATGAGAAACGTTGCTGCAAATGGAACTGCTAATGCAAGCGCTGCTGGAATTAATCCCAAAGAGTATAACAAGCCTTCTAATATTAGCAACACTATAGTTCAATTTCTCCACGCTCATAATCACAGCCGTTTTTCAGAGCAGCCATCACAAAAGCGGCTTCCGTGGGTCCCTGCCTGACGGCCGCGTCGCCATTCTTCCTTAGGCGACCCCTCCCCACCCCAACACATGGCCCGACACCTGCTGGTCTTTCCAGACACACACCAACATACTTGCTTTAGGCCTGCGTTGTGAAATCGTGTTGTTTTTATTTTGAAGTCCAGGTTGTGGCAGTACATTAAATTTCCTGTGCAGCCAACCTTTGAGGCCACATGCACATAAAACAACAGATGGATGCCGGCCGGCTGTTCTAGTTGGGAAGACTTTGGAGCTAATAATAATTGTAAACATCGCTTTTCATCTTCTTTTAATCCTCATAATCTCCTTTACTCAGAAGCCTGGATTGTTGTTTGCTTTGTGCGCTCGGTTCCCTCCTTCCAGCAAGACCAAGCTGACGTCGCCCGGCCCACATTAGCTCTGCAGGTTTCGTTCTGCAGAAGAGGCCCGAGTTGTAGTCAAGTGCAATTCTATTTGCATAATATTTTTTCTCGGTATCTGCTTTGTGGCGTGGAGTTTCACTTTCTAACGGCCACAGCTTTTATCTTAAGCAGTTACATTTCCAACGGCTAGGATCGTGAAAATATTTTTGGACAGGATGGGAAATGGGTTTCTGCATCAAGTCCTTGTGACAGAGTGTGTGTGTGTGTGAGACTTTCGGTGAGGATGGACTGCATGCAGCCTCACATAACAGAGCTAGTGCTGCTTTTTCCAGCATCTGGTGCATTTTTTCCACCTTCCATCTTGATCACAGACCTGGGCTTTTAAGAGGCAGAATTTGCAGGGTGTGTCTCCTGTGCCACTGAATACAGCATGCAAGGTTCTGCCCTCAGTGTGCCCCAGGTGTGAGAAAGACGGAAACCCTGTAACTGTGACGTTTCCTCAGATTGCAGATGGGTTGCCACCTGTTAGATTGGCCACGTGTCCTACTTTACAGAGGACAGTCCTCATTTGAAGCCATCCTCTCTCTGAAGGGCTGTCCAGGCAAAAGCCGTGAAGGGAGGTTCAAGTTGCCCCTCAACAGAGCTTGAGACGGGGCAAGCCCACAAGACACGTGGTCACAATCTTCCTATCTGTGCTCTGATGTCCTTTTTCCTATTTATATTGCATAATCATGGCTAGCATCCCGTACAGACTGGATAAAGCTGCAGCCATAGCTTTGGTTGTAGGCTTCTCATTCCGCCTCCAGGCGCCAAGCCGTGCGGCCGTAAAAGTTTGCGCGGCATCTCCGTCCCGTGCGCTCTCCTGCCATTCTTCAGGCCCAGCCTTTCAGTAAACCACTCACCAGGAACATGGGCCTATCGATAGCTGTGTCAAGTCCAAGGAAACCATCCTTGAAGAGAGGATGGCTCTCCAGCGCTAGAGCGGCTGGCCAAGTATCTCCTCCACGCGGAACTCGGCAGCTTGGTGGGAGCAGCCGATCGATCGGCAGGCGGGGAAATGGGAGGACGCCACTTGCCGCTTCCCTGCCCCTGTTCCCCCTACAGAGGATTTCTTTTTATTCCCTGACAAGGAGCATCAGAATAGCTACCACAACTGCTTCCACAGCTACTCCAGCTTGCAATTTCTTAGGTGCTTTTCTCCAAAACAGATTCAAGACAACTTACAAGAGAATGAAACCTTGCAACCTTTAAAACAGTTATTTAAAGGGGGGACTATCCGTATGAAAGGTCCTGTTTGTCCCCAAAAGAGTCCTGACTGCAATCCTTATGCACGTTTACTCGGAAGTCATTCCCAGTGAATTCAGTGGGGTTTACTCACAGGTAAGTACGCCTAGGATTGCAGCCTCAATGAATCTCTTCAGTTCTATCATCAAGCCTGGATCAGCTCTAAGGTCATTTCTAGGCAGCACATTTAGAACATTTCTAGCTATCATAACTTTCCTGTCTGAACTTGCACAGCATTGCACCTGGTGGTGGTGGATGCTAATGGTCAAAGCACCCCACCTGCAGACGCACTGCACCCATGGACTGAAGGACAGCAACCAGTCCCAGTCCAGCAGAGAGCAAAACCAGCGCCAGCTTTTAAAAGAACCACCGCAAGGTGGAGCTGAAATTACCAGTGATGAAAGAACCAGTCATAAAGGATCTAGAAACATCTCTTTTGCTTTTGCATCTAATGTTGTAAAATCAAGACATTTTGATATGCTGTAGATCCCTTCATGTATTATTCTTAAGTGGATCTTTTCTGCTTGGCTTTTGACCTATTTCAGTTCTTACTTGCTTTGCAGATTTAGTTGCGTTAACACGTTTTAACTCTCTCTGCTTCTATAATGTGTTCAGTTGGCTGTTTAATGCTATAAATTGCCTTGGGGCCCAAAAGGTGGCATAGAAATTATTTAATAGATCCATGCACCATACATAAATATTTTCCTGTCTATTTCCCGTTTCATGCTGAGATTTAGGAGGGGGAAGAACATTCAAACATCCAGCCAAGAGCTCCATCAATGTTTGATTTCTCCAGGCTCAGCTACATGAAAGTCTGTATTAGTGGAGCAAGAGATTAAAAGGACTAAGATGTGGGATTGCAAAGGGGTTGACATTTGGAGAACACTGGCTGGCCAGGCGGCCTTTATTTGTACGTCTCTTGGCAAGTGCAAACAGCAGGGCATCCAAAGCCACCAACTGTTTAGGGCAGGGCCTGATATTTCATGGGTCATCCATATTTATGATGCTGCAGTACCGATGGACAATTGCAATAATCCAATCTGGCAAAACACAGAACCCCCCCCGTTGCAAATGTGTTTTTGATTTGCAGCTTTAATTTGGGATTGGCTGACTCCAGTGGTGGGTTGTTCACATGTAGCCACTGATAAATCTTCTGCCCCAAGCGAGAGCGATACTTGCCCCCTACCCACTCCCCACACACTCTTGTGCCCCTATTAAAATCAAATATCTGAAAGCGTGTTCACCCCTCACGAAATATCACTCACCCTTCAACTCTTCCTAGCCGTGTTGTCTGAGAACTTCCTAATCCTTGGAAAGGAGAATTATTTCTCTTGCACTGTCTGTGGGAGTTGGCAGGTGTTTTTTTAAGCTATTATTTCTCCCGGTAGCTTTATTTCCTGTTACCATTCTCCCCCTCACGCATTTGTCTCTACCTGCAATTAATAGAACAAAAGAAGGTTAATAAAGCAAAGGGTTTCCAAAAGGGCAAGCTCCCACAAGTGGGAGATCTTAATCAAGATGTAAATTGGAACATGTCTTAATGAAAGAAGCAACTCAGCCTTCCCGCTGAAAGCTAGAAGCTGGGTTCCTTGTGCTATGGGCTTGGATTAGGACAGGGGTGATGTGGGGGAGACTTGGCACACCATAGCCCTGCCCTACAGTCAGTTGCATGTCTGCAGCTGCCATCCGTCTCATCCCCTGATCTGGTTGCGAGAAGCCCCGACACCCTCACACACAATTAAACACAATTAACGAATGCCATAATTCCCTCCTGACTCACCTTTAGCTTGCAGGCGGTGTGACTCAGGAATTCAGGTAGGTGGGAGAATTACCTTGTAGGGAGTTTAGAGCCAAACCCCTAGAATCTGAATAAGAAGGTTTTTAGGAGGTTCAAAGGGACCAAGGAAGAACAAGCAGGGAACAAGATATAAACAAGCCAAGCACAAAGAACTGCAATGTACCGTGGCATGATACTTCTCATGTGGAGTTGAAGGCAACCGGACTGCATTGACATAACTTGCATGATACAGAGGGTTGTCATGCATGCGTTAATTAACCTCCAATTAGCTGGTTAATTAACAACCTATCAGAATGATTGGTAGTTGTGGCATGTTCAAGCCAGCCATCACATGTTAAGCAAGGGTTAAACAACCCCTACTTTACTCTTGGTTAGTAGGTGGGTTGAGTGTGGATTGTTTAACCTCAGATTAACCAAGATGTCCAGGTTCACATGACATGCTGCAGCCCTGGATCACTTGGATTAGGGGGTGAATATTTAAAAATGTAGTTCCACACACGCATGCAGAAGCTAATTATGAGTTAATTGACCCATGATAAGCCACTGCACTGTGCAGTGTGGCCCCAGGAAAGCTCCCTGTGTTCTGCCCAAGCTTGAAGGCATTCAAGCCTCGCCACAGCCTCAGCATTCCTGACCGTTCCCCGTGCTGGCTGCGGCTTGGCCCATCATCAGGAAGGGCCATGTATGGAGTGGAAATCCTGTGGTCCCTTTAATATGGCGGTAGGAGGAACACAGTGCCCTAGCTAGGCTTTCCATTGGCTGGATGATGGCAGTGGGAGTGGCCAAGCCTGCTGACATCATTACTTGAGCCACACCCACGTTCTCTTTTCCCACTCAGGGTAGGGGATGCAGTCCATGCCTCTTTCAGCAAAAAGAAAGGAACTCAGCTTGTTCTTATCCTGCACTGGCCAGTTTCATGCCACCCTCCCTTCCCGGTGTTACTGTGGCACGATTCAAGCAGCCTCCTCGAGGCAAACTGGGAAGCCGTCTTAAGACCATGAGAAGGAGGCCTGCCGAGAACGAGGATGTATCTACACGGACATACATCTGAAGCGCCGAGAATAACATCAAGGAAGAGAAATAAAGAGGCAGGCGGGCCTGAGACTACAAAGGCGTCACAGCAAAGGGAGTCAGTTCTAATGGCAAATGCTGGACGACTCGTGGCCAAGTCCCTCCTCTCATCTTCCAAGCGCCACAGTTCAGAGTCTCCAAACCGCCTCCGGTGCTTGTAGACTTCAGCGATCCTTCCTCTGTTTGCAAACATGCTGCAGCATGACGGGCCCCCAGCTGAGTTGCGAACGCTTCTCGCTTTTCAGTTCCCGACGAAACATGTATCCGAGAATGCTAGAAATCCCGGCAGGATGCGCAGGGCTTGGACCGTGACATTTTGGTGCCTGAGGCAGAAATCCAAACAGCATCCACTGACACACACTAATTAACGCACATCCGCAGGGAAGGAGGCACGGAAAACGGAGCAGAGCGGCGCAGGAGCAGGAGCTCTGATGTGGCGCTCTCGGGGCATCTCTGGCTGCCATCAGGCCAACCGTTTTCTAAGGAACCAGCAGCTCTGTGTGGCTTTGGGCCATTTTTTGAAGCCAGGCTGGGCAGGACAGCCAAGCCACATGCTGGCAACAGAAAATTAAAAAGTAAACATAAACATCCAAACAAAATCCAGGAGGTGTGATTTAGGCATACCTAGAGCAGACCCATGAATATCAGTGGCCCTTTAATTAGGATGAAGGTATGTTTCATTGAGGTCAAAGGGTCTAAGTGGGACTAAATCTGTATGCCAGCCAGAGTGCCAACACACTGGAGTCCTTTATGGGGCTCCTGTGATGGCCTGATCGGGTCCTTGCCAATGCCCACCTGTCGGGGCGCTTGTGTCAACCTCCCGAGCTGTCTCCATGTTCCACAGGGCAACCTGAGCTTTGAAAGGAGCACCAACCAGAAACTCCCCCAGAGCCCTCTGGAAACCATCAGAATCCATTAGCCTTTGGAGGGGGGCAGGAAATCATTTTAAGAGGTCCCCCACCCTTGCAGAGGGGAAAATTATCCAAAAGCCTAAGCCTCAAAAGGTGTTGATCTGACCATGATGAAGGAGGGAGTGCTAAACCTCTTTCCCAGCCAAGAAAACCAGATTGAGAGTGTGCTCTTTTGCATGTGTTGGTTGCCCGTGGTTTACGCCGTGGTTGTTGCGGAGGCCATGAAATGCTGAGCTGCCCCGGATAACGCAGCCTCGGCATGGAAGTTCAAATCCCCAGAAGCAACAGCAGCAGGTCCGAGACCACCTCCGTCAGCTCAGGCATGTGACACAGAAGGAAGCTGTTTGCGCAGCAGTTGACAGGGCTCAACTCCTGGTGAGCAGTGTGAATTTTAGAAACATAGAAACAGAGCAAGTCAAAAGGGGTCTCCCGGGCCATCTAGTCTGACCCCCGGCTCCAGCAGGCTCCGCTCATGACATGCCCACCATGTGCATGTCTAGCCTATGTTTGAACACCCTCACCGATGGGGCCTCAACCACCAATTTTCCAGAGTATTAGATGGCCCACCCAGCTTTGTGTCATCTGCAGAGCTAATAATCATTCCCTGCACTTCCTCATCCAAATTGTGAATTAAAACACTGAAGAGCACTGGGCCCGGGACTCAGCCCTGCAGTGCCCACGCGTTACCTCTCCCCAGTTTGAGAGTACCATTGATGAGCACTCTTTGAGTCCAATCCTGCAGCCAACTGTGGATCCACCGGAGAGTTGTTCCTTCTAGCCCACTTTTTGCTAGTTTGTTAATCAGGACCCTCAGGGCTTCAAGGACTTCACAAAGAATTGATCTTGAGTTCTTGTGGTGTTGCCAAAATCGTTTGTGGGGTTTTATAGTGGGGGAGACCTTATTCCTAAAGCATCTTAGGGCACAGCCCTACAAATCTTTAAGCAGAGAAAAGCTCAATGGCTCCTGGGCTTCTCCAGTCAGCTGGGAGGGGAATCCTGGTAGTTTGAGGAATTTTTTTCCTGGCTGCACATACATACAGTGCTCCCTTCAAATGAGAAATGAAAATATTTGTGAGGAGGAAAAAAAATGACTCACCATAAGAGGCTTTTTTGGGTGTTAGCCGGTGTCAATCTGCCTCCTATCACTTTAAATTAGCACCCCACGCTGATCGCTCCAGAGGTGCAGATGTAAGACAGCGGGAGAGCAAGAGAGACGGATTGAGGGTAGCGCCAGCTACAGCCGCAACAGAGATTGACGGTTGCTGTTGCTATTCTTGGGGCTGATAATTTAGCACTTCGAATAAGATGGAAAGAGAATGGTAATGAGCTAAAGAAAGCGAAAGAAAATTTACTTCTACTTTGATAGATTCAGTCATAGAAAAGTCTTTGCACGATGGTTTTGACCCAAATTCTGGGCTGCTGTCTGTTTACAGGGGTGGGCAACACATCAGCTTCCCTGGCTAATTTTGCACGGATTGTGGTGGTGGCGGCAGAAGTAGCGGCGACCTGCCAGCCCCCCGCCCCGCCCTCAGCACCTTCCTTTAGGATGAAAGACTTGGGAGCAAGCACTTGTTGGAAATAAGAATTGTGCTCCCAGAAGCTTCCAGAGAAGCAGGTGCAAAATAGCAAAATTTAAAGCAAAATGGCCACCGTTATATTATTGTTATCATCTTGCCAATAGAGCATCCGCACCAAAGTCGGCTTGCTGCAGGCGGCAACCGCGGCAGAGGCCAGAAGGGTTATGTGCCCCCGGGGGGCTCTGGGGGGTGTGAGATTGGTGGGCCTAAATTGTAGTTAGGGGTAGACTAGTAAGGGATGGTCCCCTTGAATTTTCTCTGCCCCCCATTTTTGCAAGCAATTTAACAACAAAGCTGACAATGTGGTCTTGAAAAGACCTGCATCCAGGTGAATGATCCCCCTGCAGACTTTGGACTGGGTGCAGGCCTAGAAATTGGCCTGCAGACCTGCAGAAGTTGCTCACTGCCGTATACCCCATTTGAGCTTAGACCGTAGACTACGGTCATAGGATTTTAGGATTCTCCCTGATCCTAAAAATCAAAAATAGTGTCAGCATTTGCTCTCATGTGCCTTGCAGCCTTTCTAGCTGGCCTCCTGGACCCTGACAGATGGTGGCCATGTATCCTCTTTGGGAGAGGCCAGTCCTCTATTTGAAGGGCTGCCAGTAGACAGGCACCCTCTGAATAAAGGACTGTCCAGCTCAATTACAATTTAAAGATAAAGAGCCATTCGAAAGAAGAACTGGGCCTTGACGTTGTCCATCCAAAGTAGCTTGACCAAAGATTGAGTGAGGTATTTGAGTCACTTAGCACCATTTCTTTGTTATATTTATCCCACCTTTTTCCTTCCCAAGGAACTCAGAGCAGCTTACATCAATCTCCTCCTCCTGCTCTTAATCTTATCCCCACAACAACCCTGTGAGGTAGGCTGGGCTGAGACTCTGTGGCTGGCCCAAAGACACCCAGCTGCCTTCATGACCAAGCGAGGACTAGAACCCAGGTTGCCTGAATCCCACACTCTTAACCACTACACCCCTATGCTCTCTAGAAATGTACTGCACTTCTATTTACATTATTACCACTAAACATGAATAAAATGTGCATAATCTCCTTTAGTGATTTACCACTAAGTCAACAAACGACACAAAATGGAGGCCAGCCGCGAAGTCTTCCCTGAATGCTTGGAATGGAATGAGGTCTTACTTATTGTTATTTCAAAAAACATGTGAACTGCTTTCCTTTCTGGATCAATTTTTCACTGTCCAGGAAATTAATCGAATTGCTCTCTATTACTTTCAGAGATGAGAGCATGCCACAAGAGACAACCCTCCAGAGTAAATCAGAAAGTATCAGCTTCGCGTTGGACCGGCGGCAGGGGCCGCGCCACGCCACTGCGGAAGCACTTCCTGCCACGGGAAACGGGCGTCCCGTCGGCCTGCACTTCCAGCCATCAGAGCGACGAGCGGGAGAGCCCCGGTCCTTGCCGTCTCTTGGCCGACCCAGCCATTCGAGCCTTGGCAACAGGCCCTCCCCGATTCCCCGCTTCTTCCGTTCCTTGCTGATCTCACTAGCTGAGGAGGGCTTTCTGTTAGCACATAATATTGTTTATTCTAAAGAGAGGCAATTTGTAGTTGGAACATTTCAAGCATTTACAAATGAGCTGATATTGTTGCCGCCAATGCTTCCATGGCAACCACTAGATGCGTTTTTTTCTGCTGCTGGGGCTGCATCTTAATAATTCATATATCGGCTTCGTTCACACGATCCAGGATTGGGACAGGCCCAGGCAGCCACTGCTGTGACTTACCTGGGCCATATGAAATATTCATACCTGAAGGAAAAGAGAAAGAACTACTTTCCCTTACCCCAGATAATTGAGTCAAAAACCTACTGAGGCCTCACTTCATTATTATTAAATTATTATTATTATTTATTCCATATCTACAGTGCCTGTAGCCAAACTTCTATACCAGAGGTAGAAAGAGTTGCGCAATGGAAGAGCCACTTGCGGTAAATGTCAAGGTGTTTGAGAACCACAAGTGTGTGGCAAGCAAGCACTTGTGCACGGTGGCTGCAGCGGGCAAGCCATAAAGTCCACTCAAAGAGCCACGTGTAGCCCAAGAGGGTGTGTTTTGGCCTCCCCCGCTCTACACCACACCTTCCAGAATTCCCAGAACGTGTGACCCACCGACTACTGAAATCTGTGAGTGGAAATCATGCATGGACCTTCCAGTGCTTGAGCTCCTCTTCTCTAGTCCTTAACCTATGACAAAATCAAAGCCAGGAACTGAACAGTTCAGTTTAACATTTGTATACAATTAGAACCGAAACAGAAGGCAGTGTCACAAGAATCAGCACAAATATAGTAATAAAGATGTGCCAGAAGCATTAAGATACTTCCTATTGTCAGAATTTAAGTGCTTGTTCTGTTCCTTTTGATCACTTTTATCTAGACACTGTCTGTTTGCCACTGAGTTTTTTAAGGTCATCTCAAGTTTGGAAAGGTATATCTAAGTGATAGTCTATCCTCCCCCCCACCCCCTGCCCCCTGTTCTTTTCCTTTTGGGAAGGAGAAAGTGTTTGTTGTTCTGCTCTTACCTAGCCAGTTCCTGTTTGGCAAAGGAGCTAAAATCTTGCAAATTCATCTCATCTCAGGTTTATCTCATGGCTGGCTTTAGGCTTTTTTCCCGTTATATTGCTATGGGAGGTCAACTTCCAGATTCCCAAACTGCAGAATGTATTTATTTCTTACATAGTTTAATAGCACCAAATGGCCAAAGCACAAGAGTGGAGAAGCAAGAGAGAAAGATCCTACAGCATCAATCAGAAACTTCCCAAGATCCGTGTTCTATCTCTCCCAAGGTCTTGATTCTGTCCTATCTTAGTCCACTTGTAATATCCTACTCAGGTCATCACTAGTTCAACTCCTTGGGACAAGTTCTTAGGATCAGGTCATAGCCTAGCTCTCGTGGAAGCAGAACTGGAAGGCTAAAAGGTGATCAAAGGTCCAAAGACACTTCAAGAAGAAATGTTTTCCTTAGCTGTCTGATCAGACTTCAACGTAGCTACTGTAACTTTGCCAGCCCCCATGAGAGTTTTCAGACACAATTCCCAGTCTTCTCCTGGCCTTTCCCTGTGCAGTTAGGAGTTGCTGGCTCAAGTTTTAGTCAAATCCTGGAAACCCATGAGCAGGTTGCTAGTGAGACCCTTCTTAACTCTAATAAGTGAGAGTACTAAATATATGAAAATTTGTCACAGCTTGTTCTGGCTATGTTCTTTCTGTGTTAAGGAAGAGTTTGAAATAGTCTTTTCTGTTCCATTGCGCTGACTTTGCACTTTGTCTTTATCTAGGAGTCTTTGTGAGGGCACTGAATACTTGAAGCAATACGGAAGTAGCGATTTGCCTTTGAATATGAATCCCATTAGTGTCAGGACAAAATGAGCGAAATATGGCCATTAAAAGCCTGACACTGTAAGAACAGCTTTAGACTTATGGTGGGAATCCATGCGGCAAGCCTTACTTCCCACATTTACCCTAGAATTGCTAAGCTTTGCCTGTCCTGATGGTTCTTCTTTCTGTATTGTGTTGTCCAAACCCCATTCAGGCCTTTTGCTTCATACTCACATGCCTCGAGCAAACGGAGTGTAACTGAGAGGTTATAAAAGCATTTATACAAGCCACGTGTATTTCCTGTATGTCTGAAAAAATGGTTCTTTGGATTGTGCACCTCCAGCGGACTCTCAAAGGGTGTTTTTTTTCACTTTTGTCCTTAAAAACCCTACATTTACAGCCATGTAGCTAAAAGGCGAAGACCTTTTTATTCAAATGTCATTTTAACTGTTAATACTATTTATTTATTTTATTTTTCGGCCAGGGCGACTTATTCTATATTGTTAACTTGTTTTATATTTTTATTGTATAATATTTTAATTGATATATTTGTGAGCTGCCCCGAGGCTTCGGCGAACGGGATGGCATAGACATTTTTCTAAATAAATAAATAAATAAATAAATAAATAAATAAATAAATAAAATAATGTACATTAACAGCACCCAGTGCACATGTAGAAAGCATGCATGGTGGGCAGAGGAATGCCGGGAGCTGTCAGAGTTTTACGTGTTTAAACATCTATTGGATTGAATCCTTAGAGTGCATAGAAAACAGAATGAGAAGAGCTAATAGTGGTTACACTTGTCGTGTCTTCGTCTCAAATATTCTTAATGGGATTTTCAAAGTAATCGAAACAATGCGTATATAGTAGTATAATTCAGCAATAATGCAGGGTAAACAAAGTATTTAAGTGCTTTGGCGTGGCTACGCCTTCCTCTTTTTTATGGACAAATGACATTTTATGGGTGAGGGTGTCCTCTCTGCCTTTCTATACGTTGCTATATGTTCCGTTACACAAAAAGGGGGCACTACATAGAACAGAGTTCTATGACTGAATGCTGTGGGAGGAAAGCCATCACCCAGCAGACAAGTGATCAGACCGCAAGTGTGCAGCTAGCAGGCGCCCGTGATCAGTGTTGTTTATGCAGACATGGTGTAACCATCTACATCCATTAGCAAGCCTTCTAAGCCACCTTTAGAAACAGCAGCCTTTCATCAAGTGCTATTATCAAGCCATCACACTCCACAGAAGCTGGTCATCTTTCCTCTTGACACCTCAGACTAACATTTCATTTATGGTGTTTAGGTTTTGCTGGCTTCCTGTTTGGTTTTCTCCAACAGCTGCTACAACCAGAAGGCAAAGATTTATTTGTTGCAAACAACATCTGGAGAAAGTGTGGATGTGCTTGGGAGTCTCTGCGGCTTCAAGACAGAGCCCACCAGCAAAACACAGCTCATTATTTTTCTCCTTTTGATGATACATCATACCAACATCTTGCAGGAGCAAACATGTGCTCTCAAACATGTGGGAAAAAGGGTCTGGCGGTTAATATCCAGGTGTTACTCCAGAACATCTGTATGATACACTCTGTCGACTATGCTCTTTGGTTATGAAAAATGTCCCCCGCCCCCAGAACTTCTAGATTTTCTTCTGACCTGGCTCTTGATGGGAGACAGCGTTGGTTGAATTATGGAAGGAAAGGGAAGGCCAGCCTTTCTACGCCCCTCACCCCTAGAAAATGTTTGATTCATGTCCGCACCCCCTACAAAAGTAATATCACATTTGAAGATGAAGAAGTCAAATTTGTACTTTCTGAACACATATAGCGCTGTGGGTGAACAAACTGAACTAAAACAAGCTTTTAATTCAGTGCATAAAACTCAAATATAAATCAAGCAATTAAATCATAAACAGTAAAACCATTCCCAACTGCGAACATAAAATTCAACGAGTTATTTAATATTTTATTTTTGCCCTGCCCCCATTAGCCACGGAGCATCCTTCTTTGGTCCCACTTCTCAGACATGATTTTCTCAAAATGTGGAACTTTCTTAATAAGCCGCCCCGAGGCTTCGGCGAATGGGGCAGCATAAAAATGTTTTAATAAATAAATAAATAAATAATAAATTTCTTCTGTGGAACTTTCTTACTAGATTCCTAGATTTTGTCTTGATTGACAGAAGAGAACTGAATCCAAATGCAAATAATAATAAATAATTTTGTTAGTGGGATAATTTCTGGCAAAAAGCTAATTTGATTCGCTAATTTTGGTGAATCATGGTGCAACCTTCCTCTTCGTCACATCCCCTGAAATGTCATCTCGCACCCCCTGGGGGTGTGGACACCCCAAGTTGGGAACTCTTGCCATGTTCATCTCTACTGGCATTCTGGCCTGATTCAGGCTGCAGGGTGGAGTGACCTCAAGAACTCGGTAAGCTAGGTCCAAGGCTTACTTAAAAGGAGGCTTTATTGAAATACACACAAATTACTCCAAAACGCTAGCATCTCAAAGGGTTGAGCAAGCCAGGCACTTATAACACTCAAGCATCACCATAGAGAGGGGGAGTGAAAGGGGAGAGAGGGCCTCCAAAGCATCACCATAGAGAGTGAAAGGGGAGAGAGGGAGGGCCTCCAAAGCAGGCCTTCCTGCCCTGCCCTTCCAGAGAGGAAAATCTCTCCAGCGTTTCCTTGCTGAAAAGAGGCGGCACTGATGAGTTGGGCATGTGGGGCTAGAGATGTTCGTGTTTTTTCCATTTTCATGGGAGGTCCTGCACCTCTAACCCCTGCGAGTGTGATGGGCCAGTATACGTGATCCAGCTTACATACAAATTTGACTTTAAGGACACATTTCTCTTTTCTCAGGAACAGAACTCGTTCACAACCCGGGGACTACCTGACCTGCACATATGCGTGTTTGCTCCCCACTGATACTTGTATATTTATTTTTAATGCCATAAAAAGGTCAGTATCCCCTTCCCATAAGGAAACTGACCAGGTAATGCAGGGCAGGACCACTTGTGTGCCTCCCATCAACCCTTAGCATTGACTGCTTGTTGGGGTTGATGGGACTTGCCATCCTCCAAAATCCAAGGGGCCACAAGTTTCCCACTTCTTGTGCAGGCTAACCACCCCCAACCTCATGCTCCCCAGATGTGTTGGGCTACAGCTGTTAGCATCTGCCGCCAGCATGACCTCTGGGGCTTGTAGCCCAACGTATCTGGGAAGCATCAGATGTGGGGAGACGAGCTAAAGCCGGCCTTTTCATGGAGCGTCCTGCTGTTTGGGAATGGGGCCTGCTGCACACAGACACATACTGGCCTGGGCTGGAGTCCTGCAGCGAAGATGCGTTGTCTCTCCGTCAGACTCCCGCTGCATCGCCACTTTCTCTGTTCAGTTTTATCGTTAAACAAGTTGGGCGAAAGATGAAGCAGCAGCTCCAAGCTGGAGGGGCTAGGAAGCATCTTCTTCCTGCAATAAAAACGAGATATTTCTACTTAAGCTTGCAAACGACCTTCCCCGTTTAAACATTAACTTTGCAGCAAACAAACCCCAGGGAGCATTTGTCGGGTTTTAATAATTGATGCTTTTATTAATCCACAGGCAACATTTTGAATAACAAGCCTTTCAAAAATTACATTCCTCTCCTGTTTCAGGTCCGGGGGGTGAAGCCATGAACACTGGGTCCCCAAAGAGGAGAAAAAGCCTCGATTTACAGCCTGCAACTCCTGGCTGAGGTGCCTATTGCCCAGGGTCAGCGCTGTGATTGTGTGACATTAAGGGAGTCATTCAGTGCTTCCTCATCCTTTAAACAGGCTCAGAGGAACAAATGCAGCCCTGCACCAAACTTCTAAGAAAGCAGGAGAAAGAGACTGGGTTCAAACAGCAGGATAACCCACACTTAAGGGTTGCGTATTGGCTGCTGCTGAATTGTGGGTTGTTGTTGAACCATGGAGCATTGCATCGATGGGAAACAGCTGCCCTAACAAGCCATGATGCACAAGCCACTCCACAACCCAACAACGTACCCCAGATTTTTTCCCTGCATTGGTCTTGGTTAACAAGTCATGGCTTTTGCACACAGATGGGTTCAGACAACAACATAACGCACAGTTCAACAACAACGAGAGCCAGTGTAGTGTAGTGGTTAAGAGCATGGGTCTGGGACTCAGGCGATCTGGGTTCGAGTCCCCGCTCAGCCATGGAGCCCACTGGGTGACTCTGGGCCAGTCAGGTTCTCAGTCCAACCTACCTCACAGGGTTGTTGTGGGGAGAAGGTGGAGAGGAGGAGGAGAATGGTATAAGCCATTTTGAGTTCTTTGTAAGAAAAAAGGAGGGATATAAATCTGATAAATAAAATGTGCACACAATCCTTCAGTGACCACATTGTCTGAACCTAGTCAGAGCATGTGTGCATGAGAAAAAGACCACAAGAATTCCAGAGTCCCTTATTATGAGCAGGACTGATACATGAAGAGAAAAATTTGAAGGTTAGGGTTAGGCATAAGCACATCCATTCTCTCCAAATAATACTTCAGAAAATTGTGACCAAGGGGGTGGTCGCTCATCGCCATATGCTGGGGAGGGGAGGGGAGGGGAGGGGGGCTTCCCACTGCCAGCTTCCCACTGCCAGTAGCCACTTATGCATTGCTAGAAACAAACAGGAAATGCATTCATCGAAAGGAGGACAGAGGTTAACATATAATTTGCATATGTAAATGTTAGTGCTGCAGATTTGGAAATCAGGAATCTAAGTTAAAGCAGAACATAATATTATCATCCCAAAGAGAAGGACTAGGAATGGGTGACTTGCAGCCTTGCTCTGTCTGTGGCTAAATATTGCTGAGTGAGAGGGCAAGGCTCAGTCTGCCCTCTCATTTCACCATTTTTAGCTTCAGACTGGATTTGGGGTGACCAGACCCTCAGCTCCTATCCTGGTGCCTTCCAGACGGGTTATACTACAACTCCCAGAATCCCAGAGACCAGCTAAACTGGAAGGCTAAGCCAAGAAGAGGATGTCCTGAGCTAGAAGCTGGGACCTTGGTGAAAGAGAACTCAGGGCCCAAGGCCCTCCTGTTTCTGTGATGCAAACTGCTTTGATCGTCATTTTGGTTGGAGGGCGAGATTAAAATGTTTTAAACGAATGCCCATGTGCATAATCAGTCTTCTCCTAGCTGAAGAGTTTTGCAGAGAGATGAGAGGGAGAGGGAAGCATGTTTGAACTCGGGAGTCCCAGGGCTGACCTCCAACTTTGCTGAAATCCACTCGTGCTGGCCTGGCCACATGAACCTGCCACGGTGCGGCTTGGCCCTTACAGGAACACCTGGCCCGGCATGCCTGTCGGGCCGTTATTAGCAGCATCAGATCAAAGATTCAGCGCCTTCTCCAAATGACTAAGCGCTGCTTTTGTGTGAGTGCCTCCTTGGGAGACATTTCGGCTTTCTAAGTACCGAGGCGCAGCAAGAGCGAAAGACTGGCAGTTGAGCTGTTCCTGCTTGCCACAGAGGTACAGCGAAACCCCACAAAGCTCCTTTTCTCGCCGCCTCCGTCAGCCGCTGAGCTGAGTTCCTGTGGCTCTCTGCTGTTTTCTCGCTTTTCCATCCTTCATTGCATGGAATGAAAGGCAGGTGGGGGGGGGGAGGGGGAGGGCAGTACAGGCTTGAGACATAAAAGCTACGCAGCCCGTCATCATCCGTAGCGCCAGGGGACGAAGCGACGCATCACGGGGGTCATGTGATAACCCACCTGTCCTGTGTCATGACTCCCATGGGAAATGCTGGTCCACGGGGCTGTCAGGCCATCTTCGAGGGTGGCCTTATCTGCCATGAGATCAGTGGGTGGAGATTATTATATGCCGTTTTTATAAGCCGTCGCCTTGCTACATAGCCTCGGGACGGCTCACTAGGTTCTCCTTCTAGTGGAGGGACATGCTCCAGGTGGTTCTGTGGCACATGGAGTGCCCCGCCCAGGTCATCTCCAGGTAAGGCCAGAAGAGTCTGCCTGCAACACCGGAGAGCAGCTGCCAGCCAGTGTTGGCCTCGTGAGGTCGCGGGGACCCCCTTGGACTGCCCATGCTCCTGGGAACTGCAAGGATTTAACTGGAAGCTGACTGGGTTCCTCAACACACCTCTTCAGGTGCTGGGTAAGGCAGGCACAAAGAGCCCCCGAGGACGTCCCAGCCAGCTCGGCCCACTCACACAGGCCCTTCTGAAGGGGAGCCGGATGCACCAGGCTTCCTGTCTCCCAGATCAGCATGCCTGAAGACAGGGCCCACGCGTGTGACGAGGGCTTCTTCAGATCCCTGCAGGGCTTTGTGACATGCCTGGTGGAGGGGTGCACAGCCCTGGAGATTGACAAGCCGCCACAGACCACCTGGGGAAAGCGGGAACCTGGGAAGTGTGTGTGTGAGAGAGAGAGAGAGAATGCATGGGACAAATGTATATCCCTTCTATGCTACCAAATAGCCAAAGCTTTCTGGGTGATTCATAAAATTACCACCTCAAAATCTGACAATAAACACACAAGATTTTTTAACGTATAATTTTTGAAGCACTTTAAAGCAGTTAAAAGCAGTGGGATTCAATCCTGGGACCTAATGAAACATCTATTAAACGCTGCTGCCAAATGCTCTGCGTGCTTGTGTGTTTGAAGGAGGGAGGGAGGGAGGGGATGGATGGGGTCCTGGGAGTGCCCACTTTGGTGGCAGCTCCTCCCTCTGCTGGGATACGACCCTTGACAACTCGGCCCAGGGTCGCTTTGGCCCTTGGGCTTAAGAAGAAGGTTCCCCTGTTTGGCTGTAGACCAACCGGCTGCTAGTTGCAGAAGGACAGACGGGGGCTTTTGTTCCGGTCCTCCGAGAACCCCCTGTGGCACGTGGCCTGCCTCACAGGGACTCACCTCCCGTTATACTCAACGTGCGCCAAAGGCTTCCCCCTTGAGGAGTCCATCAAATGCATAAGTACATTTCCTGAAAGGAGGCATGTCTGGAAACCAGCGTCACGGAACAGCGTGTGCCCATTTTAGTGCATTGTCTCTACAAATACACGGGTTCCTACAGCTAGTCACTGTTATTTATTTTAATGAAAGCTCACAATCCCTGAAAGGGCGACAGCCCTGAATTAATTTGGAAGAAGTTGGCGAGCACCAGCCGATCTCTCTCTGTCTCAACATGAGCATCCCCTCCGTCTGCAGAGGACAGCGCAGGGTTGTTTTACGAGCTAAGGAGACTGTGGCTTCTTTTTAAAAATGTCTTTCATGTGCTGTGGCCTGGGGACACAGATAAGAGGATGCAGCAGGAGGATGATGGGCCCCTGAGCCTCGCAAGCGCAAGGTGGGGGGATGGCTTGATGCGGGGGCAGCTCGGAGGGCTTCATGCAGGCAGCTGGTGCCTGCCCTTCTGCAGTGCAACCACTCTGGAAGAAACCAACTCTGGGCCTGAACTGCTGCCTGGCTGAAAAATGCCCCTTTTCCATGCTGAAGAGGGCTGTGGTGCAGCAGCTGAAGGCACTCCCTAAAATTCCCAGTGCGCTAGACAGGAGTGGGCAACATGCAGCCACATTTGGCCCCCAAATTCATGTTGACTCTCAGGAAATTTGAGTCCCCCATGGCTAGAGAGCTCCAAAAGGATTAAAATGGGCCTGGGAGTTCATTTGGGCACTCTGTAGGTCTTATGGATGCCATTAAAAAAAATTAGGACTTACAGCCATGGGGGGAGGGTGTGAGGCTTGCAAGAGAGAGCTGGGGGAGCAAAAGCCCCCAGGACCTCTCAAATTTGGCCTCCCCTATAGATGCCTATTTCCAGTTGAGGTCCAGTCCCTTCATGGGACTGGGTCAGCTTCTGTTGGCCAGAAGGGTGAGCTTCCCTGAGAGAATGCCACCTTCTTCTTCTCAGTCTCTAACCGGCTTATGAGTCCTTCAGCCATGGGATCCTCCAGAACCAGCTGTGTGGGCTGGCCGGGGTGCTACCATGCTCTGCTCCAACCTGCCAAGTTGGCTGCTGAGAGAGACCCTCAGTGGGCATTCCTCACTCGTCAAGAGCTGTGAGGGTCTGCAGGCGCCCACCTGTCCCCAGGCACCACCACTGGCAATGAGAAATTTTGGGCCCAAGGGCTGTGTTAGAACTTGCACGGAACAGGGCAAAATACCTGAAGAGCAAACTGGCAATATTAAGAATACAGCACAAAAGGCTGTTGACATATTATTACATGTGTAAGGCAGCACACAATTAGAACAATTAGAACATAGTTTACCTCCTCCTCTGACAACCTTCTCAGAGCACCCCCACCTCCCCCACCTCCCAGGACTGGGAATTGTCTGTCCTCCCTCCATTCATACCGCATCCAAGGACAACCCTTTCAAGACGCAACTCAAACACTCATCCTTGGCCTGGCTCCTTCTTGTTCTCTCTTATCTAGGACCAGTTCTCTGAGAGCTACGTGCACTCAAGTTTTTTCTTTAACTCTGTATTTGTTAGAACAAAGAAGGCATCATCTTCTCCAACAGCTGCCACTACGCTGACGACATGCAGGTGGGTCCACTTTGGATGTCTGGCTCAACTGTGGCTCTGCAAACCTGGAATCAGTGTCTGGATGTAATAATGGGCTGGATAAGGGCCAATAAACTGATGCCAAAGAATGGCAGGATGGAGGCCCTTGGGTGGGTGGTTCCCAAGTCCAAGGCACAGGCAGACTACCTGCTTTCAATGGAGTTGCAATTCCTTTGGACAAAGAGGTCCATGGTCTAAGGCTAGTTTGGGTTCCATCTCTGCCACTGGAGGGGTGTCCTCCACCCTGTCACAAATAGGGTGTCCTTAGGAAATGGGGTCCTTTAAAAACATGCATACACAGAGACTTAATTGTACACCTAAATTAGCATATGCACATTTATTTGTTTGTTTTCATTCTGTGAGCCTGCACCCTGGATCTTTTCCGTAGCTAGCACCACCTTGGAACAGATTCATTGGACTTATGTCCGTCATAACTAACTCATGCCCCATTGATTTCAATGAGACTAATTTAGGTAAGACTAAATCTTGATCCAAGCCCTAGAGTTTGCAGATTTATGGAGCTGCATTTATAGTTCATTAGAAATGCACGGGCGCACACACCCCATTAGGCTTCTGCTGAATCAGAGAACAGACTGGCTTGAATTAGCCGAAGCAATTTCCGAATGCATGTCACCTTTCCAAACATGGCACATTCCAAATAAAGATTCAAACATTCTTGTCCAAGAATAGCTTTCACTTCTTTGTGAGGTCATTTTGTCCAGCCTAATTTTAGAGGGAAATAATTGCAATAATTACGCAAGAAACTGCCTTCCAGTCCATACAGAAGATAAGATGTTTAAAGCTGTGAAGTGTTAGAAAGGAAGACTTACTTGTTCTGCCAACACAGTCCTAAAAATAATGCCTTGCTTGAACTGCCAGAGATGGGAAACTTTAAAAATAAAGGGGGGGGGTGGCCACCCTCTCAACTGTATCGGATTAGCTTTTCCACCCCACACATAATTTCTTCCTGAAAATGATTTGCTCCCATGGTCTGATCAGGTGGCATATCAGAGGAAACAGGATTCAATTACGGTACAAAGACATGCAGATAGTTTATCTGCCTCTGTAAAGAAAATACTATACTAATTAGTGTTTTGAGCAAGCACCTTGGCTTTCCCTCCAGAAGCGGCGAAGTCTTCTGTATCTTATTTAGTCCCCTCCGCCCTCAAAGGAGCTCAGGCTGGCACGCAAGCACTTTCCCAGCTTGGTTCCGTCCAAATGTGCCAGAAGACAAGCTTCATCCCTCCCAGCCATCCTGGGAACTGGCTGAGAACAATGGGAGCTGTAGTTCAACAGACCTGCGCCACAGAGGAAGCTTGGTACATGAGGATCCCCCTTCCCATTTGATTCGCACAACAAACCCGGGAGGTGTGTGAGGTTGTACGTCTCGTGAGGCTGGGTCTCCCGGCTCGGTGCATCCCCCCCAAGCACCGGGTCGCGCGGCTGCAGGGGGCAAGGCTGGAGGCCCAACGCAGCGGGACCAAGGCGCTACCGGGTGCGGCCGGAAATAGCAGTCCGCCTTGCTGGCGCTCTTGCCGCCCGCAAGGACAGGCTAGGAGGCGCTGCGTCGCCGTTTACAGCGCGGGAAAGGTGCACCAAAGGTGTGAAACGGGGAGTGGTGGTGGAGGGGGGCCTCCAGGGGGGTTCTGGGGGGCCAGACCGGCGCACCAGCTGGGCCAGACTTGCTTTCGCTGGGCAGACCACAGCTCCACCCAGCTGAGCGTTATTTAGGCCTCTTCCATGGTTTCCCCCATATGTCTCAGCAGCTTCTTTCCTGGGGTGTGTCCCACGGCCACCATAGGCGCGGTTGGGCACCTGCCGAGCCGAGCCGAGCCGAGCGAGCTCTCGGACCCTAGCAGGGGCCCACCGATAAAAGCCCCGGATAAAAGTCCCGCTCCTACCTTTCTTTCCGCACTGCCACCTGCTTCTTGCTCTGGCCCAGATGTTGGTGGGGAAAGGAGGGGCAGCAGAGAGAAACCCAGGCTTCCAATCAGCAGCTTTCCCTTCTTCGGAGTGTGGCAGTAGAAAGCATCAGACTCGGATCAGCTGGTGGCTGGCTTTTCTGTGGGTCCTCCCCATTCCTTCTAAAAGGTTAAAACGCCCCTCCAAGTCTTAGTTTAGGCACCTGCGCAGGCTGCCAGCCGGTGCCCAGGTATTTGCGTGCAAAGCCTTATATGGCCTGGGATCAGGCTATTTGAAGGATTGTCTCCTCCTGTGTACACCTGCCTGGAGTCTTAAGCCTGTGTTCAGTGGCCCTTCTGCGGTGTCCCACCAAGCCGCCTATCACGTGGGTGGCGACAAAAAAGGCTTTTTTTTGTTGTGGCATCCTAGTAGTGGAAGGAACTTTCTAGAGCAGCTCACCTGGCACCTATATTGCATTTTTGTATGGTGCCAGATGAATACCTTATTTTCCTGGGGATTTCTTCAGGAATTTTAGTCTGCCTCAGTTGTTCTAAATCCTTTCATATTATTTTAAGTCTTTGACCTGCTGCTACGGTTTACTTTGTCTCTTCTACTTTATACTGTAACTTTTATACCATATTTATTTTAGTGTATTCCATGTTGCATTTCATGTTTTTAAACTGTTCTGACCTGCCCAGAGAGCTTTGGCTATCAAGCGGTATGGAAATGCGGTAAATAGCTGCACTGGTATTTTGGCCCTTCCCTTCCTGATTTCAGCCATGCTCCTTATGGGAATGCATCCCTACGCACTCCAAACTTGAATTTAGCCCTCTGGCTGAAAGAGGATCCACACCCTTTCCATAATACCCGATTGGCAGATGTGACCAGGTAGCAACAAATATGAAAAAAATCCATTCTCACTTGGCACTGCTATGATTTTGATGTTGTTTCAAACTGCCCTCTTTTGTTTTGCTCTTAGAATGGGCCTGTTCAATGGGGAATACGTTGTCTTTCAGTGCCTTTAAAGACACTAACTAAAATGTCTGGTTGGTTGAATATCTTACCCACACTTAATGGAGACACCAGTTGACTGCTGGTTGGTTTCTAGGCCCAGCACAGGAAGCCTTAAATGTCCAGTCTAGGGACAGATGAAAACACCAAAGTTAATCAAATATGTTCTCAAAGTTAATTTCACCTTGTTTGCATTTCTGAATGTGAACATATTAAAAACAAGCAAACTGAGCAGAAAAACTCTGTATTTTCAATCAGCAATGTGCATTTCAGAAGTGCACATTTAAAAGTACTAATGTACTTGGGAGATTTTCCAAGAATGGTGATAATTCTTGTGTTTGGGTTGTTGATGTGACATGAGTTGCAGACAAGGATGAAATTCTGACACATCCCCTAGTCCAATACACCCCCTAGATGACACACTAAAGAACTTCCCTTTCCCCATGAACTTAGCAGTACTTTTCAGTTCTTTAGATTCCCTACTCTAGGTCCCCCCACCTGCATTTGAGGTATTGCAATTGTAGAGTATGTCCTCGGTAGCCTCGAGGCTTTGGAAATGCCTTTCTTGAGTTGTTTGTTCTGTCCCATCACCTATGCAAAAGTCAGTGGCACACCTGGGGAATTTTGGACTCTGGCCTTAATAGCCTACAAACCCTTCCACCCCCCTTTTGATGTCTTGTGTGACACACACTGACCATTCTCTTCTCCCCCACTCAACAGGCATTCCAGCTTCCTCCCTCATTCCTAGATTTCTGCTAGGTTAGAGCAAAACAATAACCCGGCTTGCCAGCTCTGATTAAAAAACAAGAAGTACTCTAAGCAAGTACAGGTTCCATTTTAAATCATCTCCAACCACAGCAACATCATGACTACAGGAATAAAATGGGGTTGCTTCTGCTCCCTGATGCTATGCATGTTCACTGGAAATAAGGACCATCATGTTGCCGAAAAATGCAGCTTTCATGTAATAAGAAAACAAGCAGCTATATGGAAGCATGTATGTGTTTGAACAGCTGCCTCCTGGCTAGGGAGTGTTTCTAAAAACAGAACAGGATGCCCAGGTAAGCAACGTTGGCTCCCATGGTCCCCAGCCTAAGCTGGTCGAGGGGCTGATAGCCGTCTGTTAGCTTAGGCTCAGGACTGAGAAGCCCATGCTACTGGCAGGCAGTGACATGGGATTGGTTCCCTGTTGTCACCTGCTAGAATTCTGGGCGGTCATGCAAGTTACCCAACTTAATACGGCCTTCCTGTGGCTCCTCTCTTCAATCAGTCAGTGGCCCTGGTGATGCAAGCAACCAGTGCCTTGCGCACAGTTTTGCTCCCAGGCTGAGTGCTCTGATGTCTGCAGCCAAGCTAGGAAAGAGCCAAGGGCAACAAATTAATTGCTCAGTCTTTGCTGGAATCATTATGTAAGGGCTACAGATGATTGGAAGAAACAGAAAGGCACATTTTAAAAAGTCAGCTCTAGGAACAGAGTGCTAACCCTTCAGATTTCACCGCAAAAAAAGGCTTAATTGAGATAAATCCGGGGATGCATAATGAATGTGATAACTAAAACTGATAGGAGTGTTCTTGTCACACAGATTCAGTTCCAAGCAAATCAATCATGGGAGTGAACATTATACTTGAAGTTGCTTTGTTAGAAGTCTATTATAAGCCAAATCTGTCATAATCCGAGCCCGCTCCCCGCGCATTTTGTTCCTTGCAATTTGGCAGCACTGAAAGTAAAACTTTGATGAGTAAATTGAAGGAAACTTCCTTTTCACTTCAAGCCACTAAAGTATCTGTAGATCAAAGGCTGGCCAGGAGCAGGTTTCTACTATCTAAAAAGATTGCATTCCATTAATTACTTATCTTGCATAAAAGAAACAGACGACACACTTCAAACAAACATGTTTCTAACTTTCATAATTTTAATTGGAACAATGTAATCTGCCTCCTTAATCATCCCCAAAAGGATGGCAGAGAACAGATGGCACTGCACTTTGATATATGGTTCAACATTTTTTTGAGCAGAAAGTTTCCACTCTTAGCATGCTTTAAGAGGAAAGTGAGACTGTTTATAGAAGTGATGTTAGGTCCAATATAACTTCTAGAAAGAATGGCACCATGGGAAGTCTTGGGCACTCTGCATAATTGGTTTTAATACCCAGATATTGACTATGTATTCTGTGCAGTGTTCAAGCAAAAGATGTAGGGTAAGATGGCCATCAAGTGGCAGCCTCAAGTCTTGCCCAGTTTGCTTTGGACTGAAAAGCAATCAGCACACACAAAGCTCTGTGGAAGAATAGGGTTTAATTGTGTGTTTTATTTAATCAAGTTACGTCAGAATACAAACCATGCATAGATAAACTACAAGCCAGGATGTAACACCGTGGTTTGCAGTGAGTTTGCATTAACCATGGGTTGTGTTCAGGAAATTGACCAGGTTCATACAACACAACAGCTTATGGGCTAAAGAACCCTCAGGCTGTCACGCACAAGTGGGAGAATGGGTGCGCTGCCTACTGCTTGCTTGCCGCATCCACCTTTCCTCAGCAGCTTGCGATCGGCTCCTTTTTGGATCGCTTAATGTGTCATCTGAACCCAGAATACTGAGTTGTTGAGAGACTTTAAGAAGTGAGTTGTTAATCCAGCAAGCCATGATTAATCAGTGTGTTGTTTAAGCAACTCAGTGTTCTGGGATTACACACTTAAGCAACCTACAAAGGAGACAATCGCAGGTGTGCTGCAAGCAGTGTGAACATTCTCTTCCAATTGGTTCTTGACCAGTGAGATTGGTTTAACTCATGGGCAGCCATGTTGTGTGAACTAGCTTGTTGACTCAACCACCATGAATAAGGCCATTTTCATTCCTCTCTAGCTTGCAAGCTGGCAAGTAGGTCGCCCTGGTGTCTTCATACTGATGTAGTTCAGGGAAAGGGCTTAGCTCAAAAGCTAAAATGCAGCCCTGTTGCACATTTAGACTCTTATCTGGGGTTGAGGCACCAAATCTTAGTTAATGCTAATCTTGATTAAACACATTTATCTGTATGGAGGCAATGAGAAGCAACATTTTACTGGTTCAACTGGTGCCAAACGTTAAGAAGATCAGCCACATATGAAAGAAGGAAAGAACCCCGATTCCCTTTGGCAAGGACCTAGCCTTTGCCATATGCTGGAACAAAGACAGTGGGAGGAATCGTGTTGAAAAGGACTGCTGTGGTGCTGGGGCTGGAGTGTTGGAAGCTCACTGGTTGACTTGGGCCAGTCACTGATTTTCTGCCTAAACCACCTTACAGGCTTGTTGTGAGGATAAAATCGGTTCGTTGCAGGGACAAAAAGCAGAAGAGAGGTACCATAAAAGCATGCGATAAAACAAACATGGTTATTCACTAACCATATGATTATGGGATACCAACCTGTAGAGGGAGACACAAGACTATTTTCATAATAAAGAAAAGGAACATACCTGCACATTTCTTCAGCACCTATGAGTCACATGCCCCTAGTGCAAGATGGCCTGCAAGCTTTTGCTCAGCTCCTGTTCATTTCGGGCAGAATCTCCCCAGTAAACTGGACCGGCTGGGTGCAGTCTAGCAGCTCCACTGCCTGGGCAGGGGCTCCCCTTCTTTTTGCTAAGACGAGCACCCTTTGTGTGGGTCCCGATTCGTCAGGACCAGGCTTCCCTGCTCCCTCTCGTTCACCGCAGCCCTTCCAACCCCTGAGCACACGACAGAGGCTGAGGAGACCTGCTGAATCGAGTAAGCTGGCGCGTGTGAGGAAGCACCCGCATCAGATGGGGAGAATGCCAGTGGGCAGAGCCCTATTCTCACAGAAGGCGGGTGCTGGATGCCAGTGATGTGTATGGCTCTGTATTGGTGCTCTCCTGATTCCAGTAAGCACACTGCCCTTTGATTTACAGACACCATTTATCCTGTTTAAGCTAGTGAGTACAGTGAGGCAAATAGCCAACAGTTTAGGTAGTTGCAGTGGGTTTGAATCGCCTCTAGGGCAGCTTGATAAAAATACATGCATTTTGCCGCCGACATCACCCAGTGTCAATTATGCAGGGAGAGAAGGGCTAGTGAAAATCTCAAGGGACTGATCGTTTTGTGGGCTTGTTCGAAAGACTCGGCCCAAGAGGATTTGTGCCCCGCCTTCCACCCACAAGGCTTGTGAGGCAAGTCAGTGGATAAAAAGCAGCGCTCAGAGATTAAGGTATACTTGCTCTTTCTTATCATTGTTACCAGCAAAGACATACTGCATACTGGAGGAAAATTGGGATTCCAGGATACGAGGCATTCGGGGACAGCTCTCAAGTCTTCTTCCTTCTTCCTATGAAGGGTCACAGCTAGAAGAATGAAAGCAGCCCTCTTGCTGAATTGTGGAGTGGAAGCGGCAGGGAGAGAGCTCAAAGGCTTGAGTGCATCAAGGTACAACTGACTGCATCATTTATCAACTAAACTTCTGATTTAGTTGAAGCAACTAAAGTGGTAAGCATATGTTAAAACATTTTCAGTTATTTTTTTTAAAGCAATCTCAGGAGGAACACACCTCAGAGTCTAGGGTGAAGTCTCTTCCTTCTAAAAGACAAGAGGTTCCACTTTTATGTTGGCACATAAATGTACACGGTTTCTATCAAGGTATGTATGAGTAATTGTCCAAAATTTCTTTAACTGTGTAAAGTCCTAGTTATTATTAAAAGCCACGTATGTTCACAAATCATAATAATCTGGGCCACTTAAACAAAAACAGAAACTACTTCATCTGCAAGAAAATGTTTATTTTTTTGTAAACCCCACAGAAAAAAAAAGAATGCAGCCAAGACCGAGAATTTCAATGAAAGTAGTGCCCAAAAGGCAGCAAAAATAAAAATAATAAAAAATAAAAATAAAAAAATGGGGGAGCCTCAACACAAAACAAAAGTCAGTGACAATAGTCCATGTTTTGCACAAAGATGAAAACCTATGACATTTCTGAGTAACACTTTCATGGTGACAATTACACAAGATGATTCAAAAATGCAAAATGACGGCAACATGCACACCTGGCTAAAGCTAGAAGATTTTTCTCAAAAGAATCTCTGATTTAAAATGATGGATCTTTAATACTCCTATTTTTATTGACTTGCTTGTCCTACTTAATTTTTTTTAAACAAGGCATACTTGCCAATTCATATGAAACTTTAAAAAATGTTGTTTTTTAAAGAAGAACCTTGTCCTTCCAGAGTCCACTGCATGTTTACAAAATCATAATGGTTTGATTTTATAATTTTGCTAGTTACTAATACAATTTTGTATCCCTGCCCCACTGCCCTTCCCACCCACACCCAAACCTTAAACACTTCAAAAGTCGCCAGTGCAACACACTTTCCTACCAATGCACAATATACACTGAAACTTAAATCTTTGTGCAATTTCCCGAGTTTCTTTTTTAAAACTCTTTTTAAAAACTCCTTGGCACACCGGCTGAGATTTAGTCAGCCCCACTGAAATTAAATTGTCAAACACAAGAGGATATAAAGAGTAACTGCAGTTGAGTTAAAAAACCAAAAACCTCTCAGACTGCCACGTTTATGAGCTGGCTTGACAGCCTCTTGTATTCAGTACATTGCACAGTTCCGCCTTCACCAGAACTCCCTCTGTCACTACTGATCCCTCCACAGCCTATCCTCCTCAGTGAACACTGTTGGATTTTTACCCAAAACAAACAAACAAAACCATGGACTGCAACGGGCATCCAAATTACCATGTACGATCAGCAGTAGACTCTGTAATATGAGCTCGGAGTTACAAGCTTCCCTAGCCTAGTGGCCTCCAGATGTATTGAGGCAGGACCCCCATCACCCCCACTGGAAATGCTGCTGAGAAGATGGGGATTGTAGCCCCACACATCTGGGGGGGGGGCACCAGGTTGGAAAAGGCTGTTAGATGAGAGCAAAAGGGGAGAACATTCTTAAAACTGTCAAGTTTCCTCTTGAAAGACCTCTTTTCCCAAGGCACTGTTGAACAAGTCTATGAGCAGTCCTCGCGTGACTACATGCACTGATGGGAACCTAAATACCTCACGCAACCACCAAGGGTACATTATTGTCTATGCATCCTGCATTTCTCATGCCTTCTGTTAAAACCGATGCCCCCTGAAATATGTTTGGTCCTTAGAGGGGTAAGCCAATTGATTTCTTGATCTCTTCCTCCCCACTTCATGGCACACTGATGTTATCAAAGCTTTGTTTGAATGTAAACCCTTTCATTCTAAAAAAAAAAAAAAGAATTTCCATCATTATTTCTTGCAATTTTTAATTTGCTATTTTAGCTTCATTATATTTTTAAAAAATGAAAGAAAGGGTTTAGAATCAAGCAGAGCTCCAAGTTAGTTCTACCTTTTCAAGAGGAAACCGAGAGAGAGAGAGAGAGAGAGAGAGAGAGAGAGAGAGAGAGAGAGAGAGAGAGAGAGAGAATATTTTAAAAAGGAGAGAGGCAGAATTTGCTACATGAAAATCAAGAATTATGGGTTCTTTTTCCCTTAATGCATTGGCCAAGAAAAAAACCTTAAAGTTCTGTGAGGTTTTCTAAAAATTTACAAGAAAAAACTGATGGGCAGTTCTAGCCAAATCTCAGTGTTGGGGTTCTTTCCCCCACTTCCTTCTTTTTATTTTCATTTTTTAAACAATAAATCAGTACAGTCTCACACAATACAAATTTCATCTTGACTGCAAGAGATTTTTCTGTGTGATGCCTTCTGTGTAACAAATCGGAAGTTGGCATTTACTTCTTCAGGGGTTGATAAACTGAGGCATTCGGATCGAGTCCAGAAGGGCTGGTCTCCACAAATTTGGAAGAGTAATGTGGGGAAACAGGACTCAGCGTGCTGGTGGCCGCAGTGTACGTTATGCTGGGCATGACTGCCATAACTTCTGCTATCTTCTGTTTTAGGTCCTTGATTTCCTGATCTTTCTGAATTATTTGCCCTGTGATATGAAACAAAAAGAAGAAAAGGATCAGCCACTACTAGCACCCCACAGACCTGGCCAAAAAAAAAGAAAGCAACTGCCCAGCTACCTGAGGATTAACTCAAGTGTCCTGCACTGAGCAGGAGAGGTTGGACTCGACGGCCTTCCGGTCCCTTCCAACCCCACCATTCTACGATTCTATGTTCCGATGGGAGAGCCCAAAGGTATGAGGGACGGGGATCACTGCAAATCCATTTAGAACAGCAAACATCTAAATGCAGCACATATTCGTCTGTCAGAGAACACCAATCTTTCACTAGCTTTGGGCACCCTCTGCTGGCTGAAGTGGCATTTTGCAGTCCACAACTAATCAGAAGTGGAACTGATCAGGAAAACGAAGGGGGCGGCTGGGTTTTGCAGGCAAATCTCACCAGAGAGGTGATTGCCATCAGCAGTGCTCTTCTGGGTGACAGAAGGAAAAAGGGGGTCAAAGGGCCCGGCAGTGATTGGCACAGACAAGATGACAGGGATGTGTTTGCCCTCAGTGATGAGGTCACGCCGCCAAGGCCGGCTATGAGGCATCGAGATGTACATGATCCCTGGCAGGCTGTGGTCACTCTGGGAACGTGACAGCTTTGACAAACAAAACATGCCAAAGCGGGAAAGTGGGAATGAGAAGGTGCAAAACAGCATCAACAGCAGTGAAGAAGCGTTTATGGCATGAGGGCTTTCCAAGCAGAGAGCGATTCTCCCTCAACCACTGAGGAGGAAAACTGGATGCAGCCTTAATTAGAACTTCCTACTAGATAATTTTACTACATTTTTACAGAGGACTGCACTGGAAAGTTATTTCCCGAAAGTTAGAATGTACAGCAATTGCCAAGGAGTGGGACATGCAAATTAAACTATTTAAGTAAATTTCCACTTTTCTTTTCCCACTTCCCTCAGCATTTTGTATTCCTGCAATGCGTATCTAAATGAGGAATTCCACTGGGTTCTTAACGTGCTACCATGTCACAGTTTTGCAGCATTCACACTTGACATTGCACTCAAAGATCCAGTACAATTTAACCATATTTTGTTGTTTCCGTTCTTCGAGAGAAAGAAAAAAAAAATCGTCGTGTCTCTTGTTATGGAGGATGCTACAACTTTTTGGCTGACTTGCAACTCCTCATGGGGGCCAAAGCAATTATTCTCAAATTTTTGAATTGGTTGCCTACATTCTACATGTCTCCACTCTCACTCCCAGAACTACTGGTTGATGTGGAAGTTGTAGATAAGGTTACTTAATGGCTGAACTTCCACTGATTGTGTTTGAAAGCCCCCCTGGCATTCAGCAGCACTGAGACTTGCCTAAAGCAAAATTTAATGGGCAGCTGGGATTCCTTCTTAGGGACAAAACTGGGGGATTTTAGGGAAAACTAAAGAAATTTGTCAGGGGAGTTTCTAGGACAAGTCAAAATTTTTGAGTGCATTATGTGTCCCCACAGATTTTTTTTTGCAAGGGCTATTTCAAAGATAGTCTCGGTATTCAAGGGCCAAAACCTCAAAGGCCGTGTATATACTGCTACCTTACACAATGCAGTCTCTTGTGCTCCTGCAAAAGCTAGCCCTGATGGTTGGGAGGGGGCCTCTGATTCAGGTCTGGATATAACACAAGAAAATACATCTCAAAGAGGAAAACTGGCGAGCATCCCCTACCCAAAACCCACTGGCCTTGTTCCTCCGTAATGCCAGCCCACGGGATGCTAAATTTCTGGGTTGTTGGGACTTCACGGCAGCAAGTGCCTCGCCTTACAACCATGTGTTGTGTAGTTTCTGTCCTGCATTATTTGGTGTGGCACCCAAACCAAGCACTCTCTGTTGTCAAGGAACAAACAGCCCTGTTCTAACGGATGGTTTGCCAACAACCTGTCATTACATGTGAAACAGCTCTGCTGCGCACACGGAAGCTTTTTTCTTGGCACATGCAGTTCTTTGGAGCTCACTCACAATAGCTCCATGAACACCAGGGGGCACCCCCACATTTTCTACTGGGCAGCCTAGCCGCACATACCAGGAGGAATCCGCTTACCTTGGGCTATCTCGAGTTGTCTCTTTGCATCTCCTAATGCAGAGAACAGGTCCAACTTGATCCTCGTCTCTGCACTCAAGCTGTTCTCTAAGTGCTGTGTCTTATCCTGCATGGCTGAAAGTGCGGACATTAACACCTCTGTTTCCTTTTCATTCTCTTTGTATTTCCGCAGTTCCTTTGAGAATAATTAAAGCGGGACTGTTACAAATAGGCTCTTTACACTGAGATGCAGGGCAACAACAGGGCGAAGAAAAAATTAAATGTTTCTCGGGGGCTGAGGGAGGGAAATGAAATTTGGGGGCACATTTGCCATATATGTTGGGTTTAGAACCATCTGACCTTGAAAGCAGGATGTAAAAAACATGCATGCGTCATAACCTGACTATAAAGTTGCTGCTTGGAAATTTAAACATTCTAGTGTAATAGTTTCTTGGCCTGCCCTTCCCAAAGGAATAGAAGGTTGCCTGTGTTATTCTCATGGCCTGTTTAATGTGAATGTAGACATCCCAAAACACAATGACAGCCTGCTGTGGGGGTTCTCTCCATCTGTGGCTGACCAGGCATAAGAGAAAGCGCCTGGGCAGGAGACATCAGAGCACACAGCCACCTTGACAAGCGGCTACTGATAGCCATATCTCCCATGAAGCCTAAAATACCAGAACAGACTAGCCTATTTTAACCTTTAAAATGGGGGAGGAGGACCGGCACAAATGCTGGCAAAGCACCCAGGACTTGGTGCAGGGCAGGGTGGGTACGGCTGTCTGGGGAATGCCAGAGGGCCACAACAGGACACCGGGTGGGCCATATTTGACCATGGCTCCCGCCAGTGCAGCTTTGTTTATATCCGGAATGGAGAGCTTCTAGTCTGCGGGTTTCCCCATGTGGTCTGGCCGTTTTTCCAACTGGCCCTGCCTCGCATGGGTGCCAGGGGCAGGCATGGTAAGGAACCTGCCAAGAGGCCCCTGCATGGCAAGCTCTGCTTCACCACTGGAACCTGCTTGTTTCCCTGCCTCTTGCCCTGGCCCAGCCAGTGACAGTGGTGGCAAGAACACCAGCAGGTGCCCCAGCCGTCTTGCTTCCTGGCTCTCTGCCCAGCAAGCAAGGAGCAGCAGTAACGGGAAAGCTGGGGAGAACCCCCGATATGGCCTCCGGGCAAGGTTCCTCACGCACTGCGGGAGCCTCATTTGCACATCATAATGATCAGTGCTTTTGCTGTGAAATACCAAGGCCAGACATTAGTCCATCTAAACCTCTACTCTACTCTAGAGTCTACTCTAACTAGCAGCAGGTCTCCAGAGACTCAGGCTAAACCGAACATTCTTAGTCCTGCTACTCGAGAGCGCATGGTATGCCAGGCTCAATGATCAGGGCTGAACCTGCGTCCTCCTCTGTGAAAAATACACCCCATACCACTGGGCCTTTTCCTCAAGAAGGGACCTCGAGGCAGGAAAATAAGTGGTGTGCAAAGAGAATGGACGAGCTGGGTCTTGGTACGCCAGAGAACGACTCTGGAAGCTCATATTTGCAAGCACACAAAGGAAGAGGGTATCTAACTGCCTTGGTCCACAAATTAAATTATTTTCTTTGCTTCAGGGTTTCTAACTTACCCAACCTGTCCAGGCTCTATTTTAAGGCTGGGGTGCTCTTTAAAATTTTTGCTGTAACTATTTTATGGCAATAAAAATAACTTTATTTAGTATGTCGCATGCATAAGATCAAACTGTCCTTCTTTTCAATGCATAAACATAAAGCTTGAGATTATTAAGACATTATTCCTGTGTATATTCCCCAGGGTTCCGTAAATTAAATCAAGAATTGTGTTATTTTTCCCTAGCTAATTTGACAGCATTGGCCTTCTAATGCAGCACAAGAAAAAAGGAAAACACTGAAAAGACAGAAATGTTTTACTGCAAACCTAACAGAATAAATGAAAAAACTAAACTAAGAACAGGTTCAGAAACAGATGTAGAACTTGTATCTATTTTTATAGATGTTCAACTTAAACATTTTTCTAACGATTGAGGAGCATTATATTAGGGTGGAAATACATGTTATACAGAGCAAATGCCCATCTTCCCTGCTCCCTCATCCCAGATGTTTTAATCTTCTTCCAAGAGCGGGGTTCCAAACCTGGAATTCATTTATGCAAAATAACTTTACTCTGCCTTATTCTGCTACACTGAACCTCAAGGCACTTCACACTGTAACACACATCACAAGCAAATTACAAGATTAGAACAAAATTATCTTGAGTTAAAAACCAAAATAATAAAAAAGACCACAAGACAATTGAAGTAACAATAAGCAGCAGTTCTCTTTGAAAAGGACTATTTTGTCAGTAATCTTTTAGGTGAATATGAAAGGCTGAAGACAAATGCTTGAAAGGCATTGAGCAAGGTTTCAGAAAAGTATCTTTTCACCGAGTACCCAAATTTTCATTTGTCTTCATGTTCCCTTTGATCAAACAGGCTTTGCAGGTTTTTGAAAAAAGACTAGAACTTGCCAAATCTTTTTGACTCAAGAAAAAGTGCAATGAGCAGGCAAACTACTTTCATTTTAAATCACTGAATGGCTCAGAATCAGGTCATTTAAAGAGTAGTTGAGTGCTAAGAACTGCAGTAGTCTAGCGAGGCCCAATCATGCCACCATCTAAACCACAACTGGTGGAGAAGCACCTAACTGAAGAATCCGCTGCTCAAGGACAGGCACCTGCCCTCTTGCTCTTTTACTTTTTCCTGACAATCAAACGTGTTTGTTTTATCATGCTTCTGATTTGCTTTATCTGGAAGACAGAAACACCCACCCACCTACAAAATTTTGCTGATGATCCCACTTAGAAAAATCTGTTCTCACCCTATAGCCTAGGAAGTTTTCCCATGCACACCTAAAAATGTAACACATGATTATGACAATCACATGTTCAAAGTTAAGTGTGCAGAGTAAGAAATAAACCTCCGGGGGAGCTGTGGCTGTAGCAGCCCATCAGATATATACTTGGTGACAAATTGGATCACATGTGGCCCCAATGCACATAATGGTGCCAAATCCAGGGTTTATTAATGAACTTCATGGTTTGCTCCAGACCTCTCATCAACCGTCTCTCAAGAAAAGAGGAAAGCATAATGAAGGGAAAAAATCAGCTTTCAGTCTTGCATTCAGTGCCCAAATTTGACCAAACTCTTCTTAGAATAGCCTCCCCTAATCTGGTGCCCTCCAGGGCAACTCTCGTGCCACACAGCCAGCATTGCCATGGCCCACGGCCTGGACTGTGTCTGCCGGCATCAACAAGCGAGGGACACCTGCGTTGTCTTGGTGCTTGTTACCTGAACTTTCATTTCTAGATCTCGTATCTGGTCTTCTTTCAGCTTTATGTCAATCGTCAGTTTCTTGCACTCTGTCTCCAGGTCTCTGATGCGATTTCGTAGAGTTTCAGTGCATTCTCCTCTGCCAGGCAAAATGGAAAGAGTGAATCAGGCATACTTTCTGTGTTCAACAGTGCTACTTTCATTAATGTGTTAATGAGACTCAAAAAGTGAAAGGAAAAAGAAGTTGCATTTGCTTTTCTGTATCATACAACTCAAGGAATATGAGTATCATCAAAAAATATATCATTTGAAAATATCCACTTGTTTTACTACACAATCATGATTTTCCTGCACTCAAGCATATGAGCTCAAGCCTCAATGCCCCCTAAACTATCTTTGGGGCCATCAATCGCTCGCTGTGACACCTTTAACAATCACTTCACAGATAAAATTTCTTGGATGGGGTTCAAGCTTGATGCTATCGTGCAGGTGGAAATCAACACAGAGGGATCCAGCAACTCCTGGAATGGGGTTATCCTGAATCAATTTTAATCTGTAAATCCTAAAGATGTTGACAGGCTGCCTGGACTAGTGAGAAGAACCACCTGTCCTCTTGATCTGTGTCCATCTGGCTGGGGGTACAGGGGATGGAGTCAGTGAGGGAGCTATTATGCCTTATCATCAATTCCTCCATCAGAGAGGGAAGAGATCCTGCCTGCTTGAAGGAAGGCTATTGTGTGGGGTTAATCTGAAGCTGTCTTTCTCAGTGGTTGCCCCTAAACTATGGAATGGCCTGCCAGGAGAGATGCATCTGATATCCCAGATTGCTACCTTCAAGAGGGAAGTAAAGATGAATCTTTCCCGAGGCCTTCCCCAGATTAGTTTTATTTAATATGCTTGTTTTTAGTTCAAATTTTAACTGTTGTTGGCATTAATCTCTTGTAAACTGCTTAGAATGGGGCAGTGTATAGAAATCTAAATAAAAAATAAATAAAAATGGTAAGGTTCATCATTGCAAATTTTAAAAAATACCAGTTGGATAAAGGTTAAGGGCACTGAATTCACCTTCTGACATACTGGCAATTGTTAATAAATTAACAACCATTTAAGTCCTGAGGCTTTTGCAAAGGACAGCATATAAATATCATTCATTCATTCATTCGCAAGCAAGCAAGCAAGCAAGCAAGCAAGCAAGCAAGCAAGCAAGCAAGCAAGAATCAGTCTTTCTATTTGAATCCATTGAACTTATACGCTGGCTCCAGGCAGAAAAAAGCAAAGGAAGCCAAATACCTGGTAGCAGCAGCAAACGCGACAGCTCGTGCAGCGGTTGCTTCTTCCAACTTCTTTCTTTTTTTTTCTTCCATCAACTGCTTTTCTACAAAGGTTCGTGCTTCTTGCTCTGCTTTTAGTTTTTTCTCCAATTGGCCAATAGTCTGCTTATCTTTTTGTTTCATTTGTACAGCATTATGTAGTCTAAAAAAGAGGGGAGAAGATATAAAATTTTTATTTATGCAAATTACTAGGAAAATTTAGTATTAATGCAGTAAAAAATTTACAGAGGGCCAAACTGATTCTTTCCAATGAGGGGGTAAAATTACATCTTTGGGGAAAAAAGCATGGTGGACAAGACTTGGCGCACTAGCCATGGCGACTGGGTATGATAGGAGCTGTAGTCAGTAGACTAATGAATACTGTTTGGGAAGTTCTATTTTGAGCAAAGGAGCTAGAGCATGCAACACTATTATAATGGAGGCCGGGATTTCTGGGGCTCAGCTCCTGGCATGTAAAGCTTCCCTGTGGCTGGTATATCAGAGCTATGTGCACTTTTTACTCATAGAAGTTTCCACATTTCTGAACATACAGAATAAATGTGTACATTTCACAATATATCTTTGGCCACTGCACTACTGCACTGGCTTAATGCAAGAAGGTAACTAGACATACATACTTGTGAATATGAATAATAGGTTTAATGTACATTAAAAACAGATTTGACCATCTTCCTCAAAATCCCTTGATAAGATGTTCATATATATATATGGATGAACTCAGGCATATTCTCCAATTGCCATGGATTAATTTGGAGCAATTGGTTGTCCTCAAAGTGGTATTGCATCCAGCTTAGCACCTACACATCAGGAAATGTGCCTAAAATTAGCACATTCCCTCAGATTCCCTTGCAAGGAGAGTAAGGCCAAAGGCCAGCCCATTAACAGGTTTCAAAATGGTGGTGGTGGCAGCACTGATGAAGGGAAATCCCTCTTTTGGAAGGCTATCTATGCAGTTTAGGTGCATTTGCTTGGACAAATAGCTACATGTAGCAGCTCTGGAAGGAGTGAGGTGCTTAAATTTCTTAATGGGTTGTGGTGGCTTAGAGAACAGATGGATCCATTGCACATACACAAGACAAGAATGTTATTATCTAAACAGACTTTTGCTGTACTTTTGCTGTAATTTTTCATTCATGGGAATAATTTACAGAAATACTTACATTCCCATTTATTGCCTGTTTTGGTTGGAATTTAAGGGACTTTAAGAACAGTATTTGAATGGATGGGAGAGAATATTTACATTACTTTTCCAGAATGAAGGGTGCTATACTGGAGCTATTTAAAAAAAAAAATCTGTTAACAAGTGTGACCTTTTAATTGTTTTAAATCAAGTGCTTCTGTGGAGAAGAATAAATATTGAATGCTCATAGAGCATTTATATGGATCAGTGGGAATTAGTTATTATTAATTTAGCTTTCAAACCACTCTATGCTATTTACTTCATTCCTCCCTCATATGTGTACAGAAAACATGGCCAATGACAAGGGTGGGGTTTTTTTAACCTGGTTTTCCCAACTATAGAGAGCAGTGGGCAAAAAAACTCAGGACATGATCCAGCCAAAGTTGAGGACTATCAAATCTTAAATCTCTGTCACTGAGCCACTGAACTGTGATTTAGCAAAACTAAATGTTAAAAATATACAGATATAGTAGCTATAATCATCAGCAGAAAGGGATTCCAATATTTTTTGGGTGGATGAGGAGCTATACTTACTTATTCTGAAGCAGCTCGTTTTCCTGTCTGAGCTGTCCAATTTCAGACCGAATTCCCCGCTCTGTGCTGGTCAGAGAACTGATCTGGCTACGCAGCTCTTGTTCAATCTGCCTACTCGCCTGGAGGTCGGCCTTTAACTTCTTAATATCTTGCTCCAACCTAGGACAATGAGCAATGATTCCTTCTTATTTAGTAATGTTTAGGTAGAACGGAGGAAACTTCATATATCTATTGAATGTTCAAACTCAGGCACTGGACTTTTAACAATAGAGAAAATATAGCCAGCAACAGTGTGAGCACATCTGCTTCTTATTCCATCATCCCCTGCCAGCCTTTTACCTTAAACATTCACTGACATTCATTGTCAGTGCCAAAATATGTGGGTGGGATAGGTGATGCAGTTTAAGTATGATAAAGAGCCCCTCTCACAAACCAGCCACCTCCTTTTTCTACACTCTCCCCTCTAGTCACATTTATCCCAGCCAAACTCACTTTTAGTACTGGGGGGAAATTATTCAGGGAGAGGAAGGGAAGCATCAGGCTGGAGAAGGGGTCCTAATTCAGCCCCTTAGGCTTGTTTTATACTTCAAAAACAACTTCCACCCCACCTCACTTTACAAACCCACATTTAAAAACATAGGTTTGCAATTATGAAGTTTGTTCTTCACTCAGGACAACAGGGATCTGTGAGTTGCAAGCAAGTTTATACACAGATATTTGAATGTGGTTGGTAGATCCCAGTGATGTGCAAAACTTTGTTTCTTGAGATTTGATGCAGTAAAAGGAATTCAGCACAGCAAAGTTCAAAATCAAAAAGATTTATCTTCCAATTCTATATACCAGAATATCCACTGTACTTTCAATTTCATGGCTTCCCTACGAAATATATAACAGAAGTAGAGGATTTTGGTAAGCTGCAGCCCAAATCTTATGTGACGGTCTGTCTCCTCAGAAACAGAAACTAAATATTAAAGAGAGGGGGAAAAGGCACAATGGGTAGGTTTGTGTGACAAACTAAATCACTCGGTGAATAAGCCACAATGGGCTGGGTGTTTGCCTGACAACCCACAGTATGACTGACAGATGCTTGGGTTTATCATGGCTTATTCTCCCCCTCTTTCCCCATCAGCACTTCAGTAGTCTCAGGTACATATTCTCAGGTTTCTTTGTGCCAGAACCTGCCTTGTCTCCTCATCCCAGCCCCTCCCTCCTCTGATTGCTATCCCTTACTGTTTGCCACTTTAAAAATGTTTGGTGCATAGAGAGAATACAGATGATTGTTAATTTGTTTCTAATTATTATTTGTGGTCAATCTTTTGCAAGAGCACATTTTCACTGGTCTAACATGTGCCATCCTGCCTGACCCAGTGGTGCAGTTACAGAAGAAACAGACCAGGAAGCATCATTAGCTCCCCCTTTGTTTTTAAGTGTTGGGAATATTTGTACTTATTTGAAAGGTGGGAGGCAGGAAATGTGTGCACCTGCAGCAACTGCAAAAGGAGCAGCAAAAGCAGAAGGAGTTAGTCTCTCCCCATCTGGAAATAGCTGAAAACTCAGAGAAGTATTGAAAGGTGCCTCCAAAGTGCTGCTTTGGTATTAGAAGAATTGCTGTCACTGGTGAGGAAGGCTGGAGGCTGCATTAGCAAGATTACAGAGTGGCACAGTGGTTTTTGCTGCTCTTCCTGAGTGGGTTTGCAGCTGATCCCAGCAACCCAAAATAAATTGCTCTCCCAGGTTTTGGATGACCTAACGATCAACCATGGGTATGATCAACCAAAGCCAACGAGCTATGGATTCTCAGCATGGCTTGTTCATGAACATTACGCTATCCTAAGGAAAACGCACTGGGTTTAGATACCATGACATCCCATCATGGTGGGTTATTGTGTTGTGGGAACCCACTCAATAGCATTAGATGTTCAAGTCAATTAAAGTTTTACTTTTCCTGACAATGTGGTTTGTTACCTCACACTTAAATATCTCAGTTTAAATGCCAGTTTCTTCTTGAAATAGTCTGAATACAAATGGCCTTTTAAAAAATCCATAGCTTAGCTCCCCTGCACCCAAACAGAAACCAATGCATATACAGTATGGCCCAGTGAATAATTTGGATATAAATGGCATGGCAGAGTTCCTGAAAGCAGGAAATGGGGTCATCTTCTGGATGAGGACCACTGGGAACTCCATGCCAGAGAACAGAATAGAAGGGGAGTGAATTCTTAGAGGTATATTACATAGTATAGTATTTATCACTGCTGTCCACTGCCCGGACAACTTCAGTCATTAGGTATTATAGGAATTAAATGACAACTTTGAATATTACTGCAGTTGTGAAATGCACAGCTAGCATTTCCCTTTCTCTCCCTTCCCCTACACTGCCATTCCATACTTTGCAGCTACTTCTGCATCCCTCATGTTCACCAATCTTGATTAAACAATAAGCGTATTCTCACCATGTGCAACTTTTCACTTTAAGGTTGGTTAAATCATGGCACCATCACGGCTATAGAAATAAAATGAAGTTTGTTCCTGCGTTCCAAAAGCATCTGGGATCCCCAGGCTGTGTGGCCCTAAACTTTGGCTTCAAGATGCAGCCCAAGCTGCACTAACGTATCAGCTACACTATTATCCATCCTATCCTATATATAAAGGGAACTTTTTCTGTGGAAGCAGGGCATGTGCACAATGATAACTGAATTGGAAAAGAATTGATTTCCCCCACTCAGTCTGTGCTGCTAGCACAAGTCATCTTCTTTGGTGGCCCACACGCCATGCAGAGACTGTACCTCAACTGCATTCACCACGTGCTGGCTTTAAATTCAAAAAGTAGCACACGGAGAGAGGCATGTCACAGGTACATGCCTCATCCTGCATCCTCCTGCCAGAATGGGTTGCTTCAGTACTTGATCGTCCTATTTTAAGAGGAGTTGCACAACTGTCCTGCTTCCAAAACATGCTGAGACTCAAATTATTTTGTATAGTAAACAGAGAAATTTAATTTAGATCCACGAAAACTGTTTATATTTCTCTCTTCCCCTCATGCGCAAAGAAACGGGCTCAGAGAGATACATTGCTGGAGATATACAGCAGTTTAGAAGGTTTAATTTTAATCTTTCCTGACCAGAGACCATCTGCCGTATGTCATATTTAGAAATAAGATGTCATTTTGTGCAGAATCATGCAACCCTTTGCTGAAGCTTTTTGACACAAAATAGAGTCTCTAAATATGAATACAGATTGGTATTTAAATTGGTTTAAACTCCTGCACGTTAAGGCAACTATTTACCAAATACAGAGCTATCATGCCACACTGCTGGATAAAAGGCAGGTTGCTTTCCTCTAACTGTCAACCTTCGAGTGGTCATCCGTGCATTCACACACACGGGCTCTGCGCCTGCTGCTGCAAGATTCAACAGATAAGAGCATTTTGGAAGGAACCCCACCCCCACCCCAGCATCCCTACAGAAGGGAGGGGCTCCCGTCATTTCCCTCAGTTCCAGCAAGCCTGCCCTGTGCCCTCAGGCCCAAAGGGGGATCAGCAGTACTGGCCTCACACTGAGCGAAGCAGTACCATCTCCACATTAAGGAGTGACAGAACCATACTTGCATTATTGAGTGGTACCACAGATGGGAGACATTCACAGCAAAAGGACAAACACGTGCAGCACAAATAGCTAGGTTGCTCATGACACCCAGTGGGGTAGGCGGGTGGGTTGTGTGAATGCAGAGGTGACAACCTGAAGAATGACGGTTACAGGTAAGCATCCTGCCCTCCTTCTCCATGGTCCCTGTGCATCACACACAGGGGCGACCAGCAAGCTTACGCATAAGTGGATGGTGGGTCAGTGTTGTCAGTGGAAGATTGGAGGAGTGCTGAAAGGACTGCTATCCCAAATGCGCAGTCAGCCCTGGCACAAATGTTGGGCAATAATGCTTGGTGAAGGGGGATGGAGTTGACCAAGTTGCTGCTGTGCAGAGATCGGGCAGATGGATGCCTGCATGCAACGTGATCAAAGCTGCCATCACGCATGTTGAGTGCATTTGAGATGGCACGAGGAGTTGCAGTTCTGACAGTTCACAGGCCAAGAAGACTGCCCATACTCCCCAACCTGAAAGTCTTTGTGGCAAAAGGAGCCGACCCTTTGCCTTGCCTCTGTAACAAACCAAAAGTTTGGGTAATTGTCAAAAGGATTCAGTTCTGGAGCAGTAGAATGCCAGCACCTTATCCTCCCTCCACCTTATCCTCCCTCCCTCCCTCCCTCCCTCCAGTCTCTGTGCATCTCACATAGGAGTATTTGACAAGCTTGCTTACCAGATGTAAGTCAGAGCTGCCACTGATGTAATGAATCTCTCTGCCAAAGGAGCAGCCTGCCATGGCCTTGACACTGAGTTGTAGTGATATATAAATGTGGATGGATTGAACAAGCAGCAGCCCTACAAAGGCCTGGCAGGGGCAGTCCAGAAGAGGACTGAAAAGCAGAAGAATCCACCATTGTTCAGGTGGAATGACCCCAAGATCTGTAAGCCAGCAGGAACCCTCCATGAAAGAAATTAGGAGAGTAAGTACCCGGAGGAGGGCTTTCTCTGCGGTGGCGCCCAACCTATGGAATTCACTCCCCAAAGAGGTCCGCCTGGCACCGTCGTTACTGGTTTTTCGGCGTCAGGTAAAGACCTTTTTATTTAAACATCATTTCAATTGTTAAAACATATGATCTGGCCAGGGCAACTTCTTCTTCCTTCTCTTTCTCCTCCTGTATTTTTATTTTATACTGATAATTTTAATTTTATATTTGTAAATCAATGTATTTTTGTATTTAATGGTAATTTATTATGTACTATTGTATTTCAATGTATTTTATCATGTTGTAAGCCGCCCCGAGGTTTCGGCAAGGGGCGGCATAGAAATGTTATAATAATAATAATAATAATAATTACGGAAATCTTCTGCAACAGTCAGCTGTGAGCCCCTGAGAAGAGACTCAAGTCCTTTATTTTTGTTGCTGTTCAGAAACCAGCAGAATGTTGCAGTTCAGGATCAATAGAATTGCAAGGACTTGCCAAATATCAAGGATGTGAAGTGGCGATTCCAGTGGTGTAGATGGAGAGTCAATTAAGGTGGGCAAAATATGAAGTTTTGAGAACCAGAGTGGTGTAATGGTTAAAACTGTTGGTCTGTGAACCAGGCAATTTGGGTTCTAGTTCCCACTCAACCATGGTACTAACTGGGTGACTTTGGGCTAGTAACAGACTCTCAGCCCAGCCTACCTCACAGAATTGTTGATGTGTGGGAATTGAGAGGAGGAGAATTATGTAAGCCACCTTGAACTCCTTGAAAGGAAAAAAAGGTGGGATATAAATAAAATAAATAGATATAGAATACTGTCTACTCCAACTGGCAACAACTATCAGAAGTCTCAAGCAAAATCTAACTCACCGCCTGTTATCTGCTCCTTTTTAATATGGAGATTCCTGGGGCTGAAATTGGGACATTCTTCATGTTGAACACGTCCTCTTTCATATAGCCTCTAAGTAACCTTTCCGTCATTGGCTGTATTGTGGGAGAAGTCCTATTAACGCCTATTATGCTGTAGCCAAAAATATATGTGCAGAGCCTCAGCCAGGAACTTTAAATAATGAAGGAACACTTGAAAGTACCTTGCAGAAAGTGTACACATACACACACAGAGAATTTGCTTTCATTCCACAAATTGAAAATGTCAGTACTCAGTAAAGGAAATTAAAGCTGATGGAACTCAATAGTGACATTCACTGCACAGAATTACAACCACCACCATTTGTCTCTGTGACACCACTAAGCCTCTGAATGGAAACATCAAGAAAAACATCTCGACACAAGCTTATTGGCATGAGAAAAGACAGCACAGTGATAGAAAAGGCAAGAAGTTAGTGTGGAATTGTAAGTCCAGTTGAAGTAGCTAAATGGTTTGAATGGCCAGTCATGGCAGCCTGGAAGGGTATGTGGCATTCCTGGGCTGGAGGGGGGGGTGTCTCAAGAACACCTGGAGAGAGCCCTAGAACAGGTATTCCCACAGGGATTTACCACGTAAGATTTGTTCCAGTTAACTTCTCCCCACTGAACCGTATCTTGCCCCATTAATTTATTTTCAAGTTTGTGGATTTAGATTTTTAAGCATTCCTGAATTCCAGAGGTTTAGGGATGCATCACGACTTGTATCTTAAAGCCTCAGGACTTGAATCAATGGGAAGCCTGAAACAGAGAAGGTTATGCCTTTTCTATGCACTTATTTTCTTGTCGTTACTGCGCCTTCCCCAAGGCATGTATCTTCTTATTAGGTATAAATTCTGCTTTTTCTAATGAAAAAGCAGCTTACACCATTCTCCTCTTCCGCTCTCCATCTCATCCCCACAGGAACTCTGTGAAGTAGGCTAGGCTGAGAGACAGTGACTGGCCAAAAGTCACCCAGTCGGCACCATGGCTTGGGACTAGACCCCAAGTCACCTGAGTCCCAGATCTGTGCTCGTAACCACTACACCACACTAGTTTTGCAGGGTCACAAATGCTACAGCTAATTCTTAAGCAATTTAAAAGGCTAGAGAAGTGAGCAATCTCATTGTGGGGGGAAATGATATTACTTTGTTAAACTGGTATTAATTCGGATGACAGTGAATACTGCCTAACTTGCCCTCGTTCCATTGTGCCAAAGCAATGAGACCAGCAGCAGCTCAATTATTGTGATCTATTAAATCTTAACTTCTTATCTGAGAGTCATTGGTAAGGACTGGGAAAATATTTTACACTTCTAGGTACCACAACCACATTTTGAGATGACACTAGAAAGTTTTGATGTTGATATAAGTTTCAAAAAATAATTTAAAATCTTTATGCCATACATTAGCTAACTGTGTACATTCCTAATTTAAAGGGAGGGAGTTCACAATGTTTAATAGGAGGAAGGGATTCACTTTCAGCAACTTTGGGGCTCCATCTCAGCAAGTTTATGCAATACTGATCGTAATAAATACTATAACACACACCTCTTCAAAAGCAGTGTAAAGATGAATGCGTTTAAAATTCAATTAGTAAAGTGCCTAATGGCTCAAACTCTCATTCATAATCCAGGGTGCAACAAGCTAGGAACCCTCGTTTGGCTGACAAACTAATCTTTCTATTTGTGGTGGACGACCAAAGCAGGCACAAACTAGAGGCGTGCCCCTGAGCACAGCACATTCACAGAAAGCAGCCACTGGGGCTATCCATGACATGCATGACAGAAACCAACCTGGATATTCAAACAGCGCCTGTGGTTCATTGTGCTGTACACACCCAGCCAGAAGGGTGTCTGCAATGCTTGAAACAAGTCATGGTTCCTGACAGGATTGTTTAACTCTAACATAATAACCCTGGCCAGGTTTGCATGACACAACAATCCATGACCAGGATGGAATAGTCAGGAAAGTGCCTGCAGGTTGTGTCTTAGATAAGCCACTAGTTGCAGTATGTTATGCAAACCAGCCACTGTGAAGTAGCACTGTTTAAAAAGCCTGTATCATTTCTAGTCAGGTCTTGCTGCTTCTTTGAGCATCAGACACACATCTCAGAAATATCTGCAACATATTTTGCAGAGTAGTAATGTATTATGATGCATTTATGTAATTATTGTAGATTTAATGCTCAGAATTCTGTAAATGCTTAGATAGCAGCTATCAGTACAATAGCTGAGACTAGTCCAGTCTGAATACTGACTTTTTACTATTTATTTCTTTATTAGATTTCTATCCTGCCCATTTTTGTCAAGGCAACTTCCACTCTTGCAAAGTGAATGAATCGCCTCAATGCCCAACTCTAAGTTTGGAGCTGTGTCACACTCTGGAGGGACTGTAGCTATTCACATACTTTTGGAGTGGGTCGACAATGTGCTGACTAGTCCTAAAAGGGAAATCAGCCCTATAAAGGAAACACCACAATGTAGAGCTTGGAAGAGGTAGTCCTGAGGCCAGAATGACTCATTTAAGAACAGCCAGTGAATCTGTGACCGAAGCCAAAGTGAAAACTTGCTAGTTCATAGCTGCTGCACTATGTCAGTGTTCAATAGCCGCAGCTGATCCTGATGTAATGATAGGCTAAGCCTTTTCCTGGTGTCCACCATCAATTATACTGCTCCACTAACCTTCCCTCTTCATTCCTATGCATGTCTGGAAATTTGCAAGGCTGGTGAAAGTGTTCTTGCATAATACATAGCTTGGTCCTTAGATTCCTTTCCCTCTTGGAGAATACAAAAAGTAAAAAGTGTTCACATAACAAAAAGCTATTTTAGGTGTGACTGAAGGGAGAGTAATCAGTTAAAATTGCTTCCTAAGATCATACGTACTGGAAAGTGGCTTAATCATGCGATATTCAGTTTTGTTCTATGTACTACAACTGCTTAGCAGGCCCAAGTATCTAAAAATAAATATCCCTACAGTGATTACTAGATAAAACTATGGGCCCTTCTGTCACTATTCCATTATTTTTAAATACTTAAAAGAAGATGCTTAGCAAAGGAACGGAGAGCAGAATAAATGTGAAAAGATAATTAAATCATTAAGAATGTTTTTGTGATAAATGTTAGGGGTAATGGCATATATTTTGTTTACTGAGAACTGTGTCCCAGTATTGTTTGTTCAAGGCTTCTGGACTTTTAAAATAAAGACACCCACATATGGCCTTGCTAGACAGCTGTAATTTAGGGTCTCCACTGACTTCACTCCTCCCCATGACCTGTTCATACAGTTTGGCAAAAGGGGGGGGGGGAATCTCACTTTATAGAATGATTGGAGACACTTAAAGTTAAAATAACAACAACAACCTTCTTTGTGCTTTTGAGTGTCTCCAAAGTCTTACATGCCCCTCTTGTCCTCAAAAATGTGGATCCATTAATTTATTCTTGTATATCCTATTATACCTATACATTATAGTTACTCATAATGTATATTAAGTTTTTAATCTCTGTAACCAGAAAACTTTGTTTATTGGGTGATACAGAAATTTAATCAGTGAAATGGATGAAATTAAATATCCCCACTAACAGTCACCAATGGAAGTTTGGTTTAATTGCTGGGGCAATTCCCTCTCCAGCTGCAATCCCTCCTGCATGGCAATTAAGGCAGAAGTCCTCCTCTGGCATCACTGGATATTCAGGCCCTTGAGAAACAGTCTTGGGGCCCAGGCCTTGCTCCCAATCCCTGTGTATGTGCCAGAAATTTGGCAAACAAAGTCTGTTTTTTCATCCACCATGAAATAAGAAACCTCACCCCGACTAAATTTTTGGAATGTGTGAAAAAATGGAGGAAATATGTGTGGGGTTCTGTGGTTTGCGCTGGAAAACCAGGGGCAAATGGTTGCCAGAAAGGATTTTCATTGCCACTAGAGATACTTGAGGAATTTGTTATTTGAGAAGTCTGAGATGAACTGACCTTATTCACGTCATGCAGATTAATGTTGGAATTGCAGAACCATTATCCTTTGAATTTTATACTGTTCTAAATGTTGCACTATGGTTCTCAACCTCAAAAAAAGCCCAATCAACATGTGTATGCAAAAATGTATTTTAAAATAAACATATTCCACAATGAGTATTTTGTGAGAAAATCCATTGAAAAGTTTGTACACAAAGTTTTGGGTGGATTTAAAATAAATCAGCAGATTAATGCAGAAAAGGGATGGGATAGATTTACGAATTAACTCCTGTGCAACTGACATGGAATAGAAACAGACTGATCCACTGCAATGGTACCTAGGAATATAGTGATGGCATTTAGTTTTCAGCTATTTAACCATCCACTGACTATTTGAATGAGCACTGATTTGATAGGATGCTATCTTTTATGACAGAATTAGATGTTAACACCGATGAAGGACTATTACATGCAATTCTTATTTCATACCCTGGCATAATTACATTGTACAATACCTTCTCCATATTATGACATACATAATATGAACCTGCCAGTTCACTGAATCCTTCAGAGACCCTTCAACAAAGATGACACAGGTGGCATTAAAGGACAGGCCTTCCTGACACCTTGTATATGCAATATGCTCCCCAGAGAGGTCTGTCTGAAACATCATGATTTGGTTTTAGGAGTGAAGCTGAGACCTTTTAAGGGTTTTTTTACTTGATTTTCAAAGTAAAAATAAACATAATTTCATTGATGATGTATGCCTAGTTAGCACATAAAAGCAAACAATGTGTTGCTTAACCCATGGTTAGCCATGGCCATGCATTAACCAGCAGGCAAACTGCCTTTCATACATTTGTTACTTCCACTTTCCCAAACAACCCAGCAATATCCTGTTCCTAGGCTGCTGTTTTGCTATCCAAAACCAGAATATTAACCAAGTGTCAAGCCACAGGTTAAAACACTAAATTTTTAAACCCTAAACCAGACAGCAGGTTCAGACATCCCAACAATAACCCAGGAATGTTCTTGGCTTGTTTAGGAAAACTGAAACAAGCAGGAACTGGCATGCTTGCTTGTTCTGGCACACTCACGGGCATAGGGTTTGTTAAAAACATGGGTGGTTTGGTTGTGTCAACCAGGTGAGTATATGAAATTGGCTTATACCAAGTCAGATCAATCGTATTGACCTAGCATTATGGTCACTGGCATTGGCTCTCCAAGGTTTTAGGTCAGTGCTTTTTCCAGCTGTACCTAGAAAATGCACACCTCCTATATGTCCTCTGTAGAAACTCAACATGCTGTCTCTACCACTGAGCTAAGGCACACCCATACAATTACTACTATATTTGTTATTTGTCCAATAACCTGGGTTCTTTGAGCAACGTACAAATGAACCATTTAAAATAATTAAAACACAGAATTCATGAAATGGAATCACAGTATACACTAAAACAAACAAGCCGGCTCTAGAACAAAGAAAACAACCTGACCACAGCAAGAGACAATTAACCATAAAAGGCAAGCACTTCCAAACTGCAATAAAAGCAGAGACTAATATTGTAATATCAATATTTAGATGATGTTAAAGATATGCCTCAAGAGTACAGAAAAGTATTCACTTAACAGGAAAAAAAATTGCCAAAGCCCCAGGTGAATTTCTCTAAAGAAAACTTTCCATCATTGAAAATCTAGCAATATACCCTTACCAAAAACATCCAAAGTGAAAACAGACAGTCTGTTTGTTTATAATCTTATGAGTACAGAGTTATAATACTATACACAGAATTCTGCTTCCCAAGTGCTTTATTTTTCTTTTTTTAAAAGACTAAATTTCTAACTATTACGGCTTTGACAAAATTATTGAATGCAGGTAGACAAATGCAGGCTGACCTTTTTTAAGCCAGAGTGGAGCCTCTTCCCCAGCACCAGAAGTATGGAGTGCGGTGATACGACACAGAGTCTTTCCCAGGGGCACCCCAGAGCAATCTGATCCTGAGGGAGGCTTGTTTTGCCTCATCTTGGTCTGCACATATTGACTTTATGGGCATGAGTAATGAGATGACTAAGTTCTAGCCTCTTACCATATTAAACAATATATTTTCCTTTTGTTCAAATAGATTGTTACGAATTGCAATGAAAACAGAAAATTCTGAAAGGAAGCACCCAGGGTTTAACTTTTCAGGGTTCTGGTGAGAACAGCGATATTTACCAAAGGCATGAGAACCAGGATGTGAAAAAACACACATGGCAAATCAAATTAACAGCTGGGACATCAAGCAACTAGTACAAGCAAACTCTTGCAACTCTGAAGAAGGACTTTCCTGTCAGAGTTACTTGGAAGAACAATATGTATTTTGACTCTTCAGTTACAACTACTGCAGAACTCAAATGCCCTATATTTGCTCATGACAAATATTCCTTGCTTCATTAATTAGCCGAGTGAGTCAACTGTGGGAGTCATAATAATATTCTCTTATAAACTGTAAGTTGAAGGCATCCAGCATAAGTTTGATTTTTAGAAAAAACAGCAGTTAAAAAAAAGAGAAGAAACTCTCTTCCACTGTAACCTGAATGTGTTTGACTAATGAAAGGCTAGTAAACTGATATTTGCTTGGTAGAATGAAGAACTGATGACAAACCCTGCACAGGGTGAACAATATGAAAAATACGTGCATTACTTTTAAATGCATTTAGAAGATTTTTAAAGTTCTGATGTTGCTTTCTTTTTCTATAATGAAATACTTTATAAATATAATATTCATATAGCACCATCTCATTTGTTTCCGCTTTATAAAAAAAGCAAGAACAGCAACAGCAGCAGCAACTGGACAGTTTCTTTCTCAAGGAGCTCAGGTTTAACAGTGGAAGAGAGCCAGTGTGGTGTAGTGGTTAAGAGCATGGGACTGGGACTCAAACGATCTGGGTTCCAGTCCCTGCTCAGCCATGGAGCCAACTGGGTGACTTTGGGCCAGTCACAGACTCTCAGCCCAACCTACCTCACAGGGTTGTTGTTGTGGGGATAAGATGGAGGAGGAGAATGATGTAAGCTGCCTTGAGCCCTTTGTAGGAAAAAGGCAGGATATAAATAAATAAAGAAAGAAAGAAAGAAATGAAACAAAGTTAGTTAAGCAAAGGTAAACAACGGCAGTTATACTGATCGGGACCTCACCTGCTGAAGGGAAGGACTAAATGTGTTAAGCTGAAGGTGGATGAGAAATGATGCAGGTATATATCTCTCAGTAAATAAATACATTTCAAGAAAACCATTGAAAAGAAACTAGACCTTTCAAGTTCCCTTTAAAAGCATGTGGCTTACACTTTTCCATCTACCTAAGCAGCTAGTGTCTTGGGAACAAAAAGAAAAGTGAAAGCATCCTTAGAACAAAAAGTGCTAAAAAGAAAAGAAAGATGAGGCACTTGCTGTGAAAGGAGTGCAAATACTTAAGAATGTAAAAAAGCCATACTTGATCAGACCAAAGGTCCATCTAATCAAGCATTTCATATACATTTATTATACATGGTGGCAACAACAACAACACATATTAAAAACTGTGTGGAAATATTTGTGCAGATTACTACATCTAAAAAATAGATAGAAAAATTGGGTTGGCAACCATGGACAGCCCCTCCAAACTAGTTTGGGCATTTTGAAAAATGTCAGTGGCTGTCCAACAGGGATGACAAAAGCTGGCTGTCAACCTGGAAATCACAATCTTTGGGGGAAAAGAGGGGAGAAGAAAAAGCTGTGGCTAGTCAGCAACAGCTTACAACTGCAGCAGGCAAAGGGAGTAAAGTCTGCCCTGTTGTGGTGGATCAAGGAGAATGGAGTGAGAGTGAGGAGGTGAACAACCTATGATGAGCCCCATTATTTGTCAGTTGTATCATGCGTTATTTGCACAATAACCAACCTACCATGGATTACAGGCAGGGTGGGTTAGTGTGAAGTATACTTATGCATTATGTGTGCGGACAGGAAGTTCCAGGCAAAATAGGAAAGCAAAGAAGATGGGAAGAGGAGATGAACAGAAGTGGAGACCTTCAGGCGTTCGCAGGTCATCAAGTCTGGAAAAATATGGTCCAGAGGAAAGAAGATTGGCAGAGATCATTTTAAATACAGATGTGTACACTGGTGGAAATATAGCTGCTTTGGTGATCTTCTTTATATTGGTTACATCTGAATCCTACCCTTCCTTAAAGAATGTTACAGTGTCATCTTTGGCCTAAACGTTTTACTCTCATCTAACAGGCTGCTAGAGTGCACAGAAACCTGTCAGAAATCTTGGCAAATGCATTCATTTGGGTGTAGGGGCTTCACTCACGGCCTGCATCCTGTACAAATGACTGCAACCTCCCCCACACACGGGGAATCGCTTTTCCTCCAGCTATGAAATCAGGACCAAGACTGGCTGAGGGAAAGATGGCCAGAAGGCAAACATTTGCTAGAGTTAACCGATGGCTGTGGGAGGGAAATCTGTCATTTTTTCTGCAACTCTTCCCCTTCTAAATCCTAATTCGCACTACTTGAGTGAAGATTAGTTTGGTATTCAGGTAAAGCGAAGTTCCTCCCTGAGGTGCAAAGGTAACTGGAACATATATAGCTCTGCAGAAATATTTATCAGCCATCAAAGACAGAAAGAGAAGCCAAAAGCTTGACTGGAAAGGAGACACCACTGTTGTGGTACCATGAATGAGGAGCTCCTATCTCTCATCCTGGTCCACCTTTGCATGGGCCAGAGAGCAGGACTTCCATGGGGAATCTCCAAGTACCACCCAGTTGATGGCTGGTAGTCATCAGCTGGTTATTTTTCAGGATTCCTAAAATAATTTTATATTTGTTCATTAACATGTGTAATTGGTTTGCATATATAGTATGGGCTAAGTGAGATAGAAATAAAGAAAAACAGTACCATACGTACAACCAATTGTCATCATAGCATGCTGAAAAGTAAAGTATTTGACCTTCCTTCACCAAGGGTCTCTAATCATGTTAAAAGAAATTGTGGCACTTACAATAAATGTTTGGTTGCCATTTTTGCGATGAAAATCCATTTAAACCCATCAAAGGTTACACAGCTTGCCAAGAACACATGATTGAGTATCTTTTTGGGAACACTATTCATCCATAATCATTTTTATTAATTTACTGTAATGTCAATGAATTGGCTATTAGAACTGCTTGTGTCGAAAGCTACCTTGCAGTCTAAGTACATAAAAAAGCTACCAACTGACAAAAATGTCACTAGCTTGCATGACTACCCACCCATGTTTATGTTAGTAATCTGTGGCACATTGGGAGCCTAAAGCATTTTAAGCCCAAAGGATCATCTATAGCGTTAGGTCCTATTTTAAAAAAGGTACAAAAGACTGCTGCTTGGGATCACATTATTTCTATTAAAAGCGTTTGCCAGCACAGATTTGCAAGAAGCCCCTTCATACATCTGTAGAACAGTAAAGTGCTCTTACAGATTTTTTTAATTTATTAAAAGAAAAGAAAAAGGCAAGTTGAGCATTTCAATTTTCTTTTTAGGGGGTAGTTTCTACCGGAAGTTAACTAGTACAGAGAGTGCCTGACCCTCGCCACTGATAAATGAACCAGTCATTCTATATAATTGAAAGCCAAATTAAGTAGGGGAGGCTACATGGAGGATAGAGTGGGGAGGAGGAGGGTTATATGAGCCATCTTGAATTCTTTGAAGGAAACAGATCAATATATTATAAATAAATAGCTCATTCTCTGTTCAAGAAGAGTGGGAAGTAGGTCTGAGAGCAACATCAAAAGGAACACGTGGCTGAGCAGAGCTAAATTGCCCTCCTCCTGCATCTTACCTCAACATAGCCCAGTGTTGAAGGCACTCTACTCCCAAGCCCAGGTCTCTCCTAGAACTGGAATCAGGCTGGGAAGAAAGCAACTAGCACAAGCAAGGGCATCCACACTCAGCACCCTTATACAGCTCCTGGGACCCCTTGGGAGGGCCCACTGATGAGGCCTGCTCTGGGCTTCCCTTATAAGAAATTTCCCAGACTTCCAATTAACACTGGGTAGTTGGCCTGGGAGGGTCCATTTCCCACACTGCCCTGCTCTGGGGCAGTAAAGGAAAAGCCTGGTGTGGATATGAAGTGAGAAAAGGGCAGCAATTCAACACCCCTCTGCCACATGCTTCTTTCTGCATAAGCATCAGGGCAGGAGGCCCCCTCCCCCTCTGCTTCACATATGAAAGAGGCAGGCACAAGAACAAAGAAGGGCAGCTACCTTCATTAGATTTAGTTTGACCTCATACAGGTACACAGTCATCCTTCAAGGGCAGGGCTTCACAGCCAGGGTATGGCTTCTAGACAATTAAGCTTTGGCACCTCTCCTTGCAGAAATTAAGCCCTAGAAGCAGCAGGAAAACAACAACAAATGTCCTTTTTGCTTCAAGTTAATTACACATGAAAATGGTTCTGGGTCCTGCCTACTCCTCCCCCACTCTTCAAAACACAAATGGCTGGAATTAAACTGTACCCAACCGGGCAGCTCAAGTTGCAGGAGGTGGAAAAACAAGGAAAAACCATCTCAGCCAGACTGCCAAAACAGTGGTCTTATTTGGGCATAAGAAAACAGGACATACAACCTTCATTACTGACTATATATGAGTTTGCTTCAAAACCAAACCCATACACCCAAGAGAAATAAAGTTGCCAAATGAAGTGCAGGCCAGATGAGAAGGCAAACAGACTCAGACTGCTGGATTACCTCAAACTGGGGAGTCAAGTACTACTGCTTGGTTACAACCCCTAATCACTCCAGGTGATCATGCACATCTGCTGTACTGTGTTCACAAGACAATCAATATATACATTAAAGGTAAAAAAAATATTTAACAGGGTAGTAGGCTATATCCCCACATTCTCACCCCATTTGTCCATGTACTAGTCTTGGTGATGTTTGAGAATTCCAATCTTCGCAAATTTCTTTAAAAATATTTTAATACATACCTTTTGAACTGGTATGTGGTTCTGAACGTGGTTATTCAACAGATTTTGCACTTCTCCATATGTAGTAACACAAGTCTCAGGAAATCACATGTATCAAAATATATATTTGGACTTTAAAAAAAACCACTCATTAATGGAGAAACAAAGTAAAATAGAACTATGGGTAAAAGTACGTGAAAATGATGCAGGCAGGAAACAGATTCGTCCATTGCTAGCTAGTTGACTTGGTCTATATTCCACTGCTTATGGCAAGTTTCATTCGCTTTAGCTGCACTACCCTTATTCTTAATATTTTTTCAAGAGATTCCATGTGAGTCAAATCATGTGGATACTCAGGAGCAAGGCCTTCACAATACTTGGAAAGGCCAGCATTATAACTTTACATAGCTTCCAATGGATAATAAACGCTTCTTTCTTCACAAGGCTAGCAGGTGCCCTTTCTGTATGGAATCCAACTGACAAATCAAAATATATATATAGCATTACAGTCTATTTTTATGGCTGCTTTAACATTTTGAAGATTGGGTTTCTGTAACTTTACAACAATGTGCACTGCTTTATTTGGCGGTGGAGGAGTAAGATTAAATACAAAAAAAATTAAAAGTAATTCTCTACAAACTATTTCCTTTTGCATTTTAATTCTAATATAATTCAACACAATCACAAATTAATGTAACAAGAGGTTCTTTCTATAAAAGAAATCCCTTCTTGGTTCCCATGCATATTAAAGGTTTAGCCGTCTGTTACATTCTCATTAATTCATATATGAGGCTGGAATGCAGGATTGTTCATCCCTGTCTTTCCTTTCCTCATGCAGAATCCTGGTCATTCCCCTTTCCCAAGTTTGAAATTGAAACCAAGCCATAATTCTGAATACACAAACTTGAGAGTCTCTAAAATCGACATACAGTATACTGGATGATCCAGAGTTCAAAACAAAACAAAACAAAGCAAAACGTTCTGGGGGAGGGGGGATGTGTTAACAAGGGAAAGGAGCATACAACTCCCCTGCTTTGCCCTTTGCTCCTTAGCCTTAATTGATGGCCAGCTAATGTTATATCCAATACCAATACAGAAACCAAGCTTTCTGGTCAACTCTTCCCAGTCAGAGCCCAAGTTTTCCTGTTTTTCTACATACTTCAGGATATTTATTTATTTAGAATTTTTGTATGCTGTCCCATTCGCATGAGCCTCGGGACGGCTTACATACAATAAATAAACACAATACAAATAGTGCACATAAAATCCAGATTCACCCTGGCTGCAAATTAAAAAACCTACAGATGATATTAAAAATTGTTAAAATATTGTTTAAATAAAAAGGTCTTAGCCTGGTGCCGAAAATTCAAATAATGATATTGTGCATCAACCCAAAGATGAGTTCAATTACTGTCCTCTGTAAAGGTTATCTCCCTATCTTATTAGGCTCTCCTTTTCGTTTTTCGTTTTAATATTATGGAGGCCCTCTAGGTAAGAAGCCTGTCACATCCTTAGATGCTTTACACATTTCATGTACATTAAAGTATTCGACAGGCTAGTCATTTATGTCCCCAAATTATTGCCCCATAATCCATAATGGTTTATTAGCATTTTTTAAAATTAACCTTTTGGTAAATTAATTTGTACAGACTATTTCTGAGCCTGTTAAATTTACATAACCAACATCGTACGTACCTGCCCAGTTTGAATTTATGTCCAGTAAGCTATAATTTCTCTTGTGAGTCCCATGGGATGTTTCTTATAGATGGCCAGAAAGGGTCACAGGTTAGAACAGGCTAGCTCTCTCAGATTAACAGTCAAGATTTTATAGGAAAAGCATCTCTGCAGCTGCTGCTTTCACTTTGTTCTTTAAGTGAGCAAGATGCTGTAATCAGATATCATCAGCCCCTCTCCCTCTCTCTCACACACAGTGTCAAACATGATTTTTTTCTCGCTCTAGCACAGAAAGTGCAATCACCATCTCCTCTCTTTCTGATGATCAGACAAGAGTGCAGATGCTTAGATAGCAAAAGTGTCAATAACCAGAGAAAAGGTGGACGTAGCTACAGCTCTCAGGGGAACCCCAAGGACAGGGAAGTCCTGCTAAATGACAAATATGGAACTCAGGGGTAGAACCTCTGCTTTGCATGTGAAAGATTCTTGCTTCAATCCCTGAAATCTCGGGGGGTGGGGGGGCTAGGAAAGAATCCTGCCAGAAACTCTGGGGAGTCACTGTCATCAAAACTGGAATAGATGGACCAAAGGTGTGACCTTTCTACATAAGGTTTGTAAATGTTCATCTAGGAAGGAGGGATGGACAGAAGGACAGAAGAACCATCCAAAAGGGAGCTGAGGGAGGTCTCAAAGCCAGCCCAATGTGGACTGAGCATGCTCACTAGCCATAGAAAACCCCTTTCAGAAAACATGGTAGGAGGGTCACGAGGGAGAAGGTCACTGCTGACTTCTAAGAGCACACCACACTAAGATTTTATTACTGCTATAAAGAAACTATTTATTTATTTAATACCACTTATATCCCACTCTGAGTAATTAGAGCATCATACATCAGAATGGCATACACTAAAACAATACACAGGTAGTACACAATATTTATTAGTTATTTATTTAAAGTTTCTATATACCGTCCTTCACTAAAAAGTCTCAGGATGGTAAATAACAGTTACAACAGCAAAAATACAACAGCTCTCAAACGTATGATTAAATGCAAACAGTGAGGAAGCAAAGGGCTCTATCTCTTTGGGAGAGAATTCCACACCACCACAGAAGAGGTGCTGTCCGCCCATGTCACCTTGTGGAAGATCTCAGTTATTGGGCAGGATTGTATGGAGGAAGACAATCCTTCAGGTTAACTAGTCCCAAGCCAATTTATTCCTTTATAAGTTAAAACCAGCACTTTGTTTGTGGGATTGAACAGGTAGCCAACACAGTTGGCAGGAATGGAGGGTATCATAAATCTTATATTTTATTCTGTTATGAAACCTGGCTGCAACTTTCTGAACTAACTGAAGTTCTGAACCATATTCAAGGGCAGCCCCACAAAGAATGCATTATAATAATCAATATAAGAGATAACAGGGTATAAACCTCTATCACTATTAATTCTACCAAGGCAGGGGGATTTCCACTTCAACATGTGGGACTAGAAATCATTTGTGACTGGCCAAGTAACATGCTCATTCAAGACCAAATCATAGATGAGAATCATCTTGCCATTTACCAATATTACAACTGCAGGATCATCAGTCATAGAAATATCCATGGAACTAGAGGTAACAATGAACATTTCTCACAAATAGCTTCTGATAGGATAAATAAATAGCAGAAAGTGTATGTGAATTAATTTCTTCTGTTCAGAGTTTCTCAAACACACGTTTTTCTGGGCTAAGTATAATTAAATCCTGGATCTTCGTTTATTCCATAAACAGCTCAACTTTACTGCTGCTGCTTCTGGATGCAGGTATATAACTAGCAGCGGGGATTTTATTATGGGATTTCAAGTCAATATTAGAACTGAAGATTCAATTGATATATTTTAGTATTGCATTTTAGATGGTTAAGTAAAATTTTATAACCCCCCCAAGAGTCAATTCACCCTCTATTCCATGTTAAATATATGCCTGGCTAGTTACTAAGTGGCACAAGCAATTTCTTCATCAGAACACCTGGTTCCATCCCATGACACTTAAAGCTGGAATCAAAATACCACCACTAAGATTACATAGTACAAACTTTCAGCTAGTCATCAGGCCTGAATCACTGGCTTGCCCACCGCTGCTTCCTCTTGCCCCTTGTGAGTTTATTAACTTAGGGGCTAATTAGATTTTCCCGTCAATTAACACTTTGCAAACTGTGTTATCTAAAGGACAGTGTTTCCCCATAAGCAGCTACCTTACGTTTTTAGCATATTCCTTGGTGAAGTCCTGTGTGGAAATTTGGGTTAGATGGGTGGGGGGGGGATCATCTAGAACAGGGCATTTTCAACAGTGGCACCAAGAATTTAGGACTCCCTTCTGGAAAAGTTCAATCTGCCCCTTCTGTATCAGCATTTTGATGTCAAGCAAAGGTTGCAGGTACTCAGAGAGTCTGTGGGACTAAGTTGTAGGGCTTTTTTCATAGCTATTTTACTGAATTCTCTGCAGGTTTTACATTTTTGTATTGCTTACTGTGATAGTTGTGAGTTGCCCTGAAGGCCCCAAACAAGTTAAAATATATCATTTTCAACAACCAAAAACAAACATGGGCTAGCTTCTTCTAAAAGTGGATCAATTCATGCTAAAACCTCAGAAGGCACACATTTCCCTATGTAAATTAAGAGCTCACAGATACTTTATGAACGGTTTATTCCATCAACCACATTCTTGGGAGATTTGCCAGCGAAAGTGAACCACTTTTATAAGACTTATTAAAATAGTCTGGCTCCAAATGTATGTTTACTGCACTTTAAATTTATGTTTATGTGCCTCTTTTTAAATAAGCAAGATGATCCCCAAAATTAATGTCCATACATCAAGCAGGATAAAAGAGGGCTTTTTTCAGGTGTATCACTATTAGGCATTGATATTTTACAATACAGCATCATGAACCACTGAAATTCTATTTTTCAGTTATTATCTGCAAATAAACAGATGGTTTTTACTGCTCTCATAACTCAAAAACATTCTGATGAACTGCACAACATGAAATCAATGGGTAGAGCTACAAATGCAAGAAAACCTAGATGCTGTGACACAGCTATGGTCAACGTCTTTTGTACTCTAGCAACCTAAAATGCAGTAATTGCTATAATTATGGAACACAGATCACTGGCTGATAAGACATTTGGTAAATGCTTGCTTCTGGTTCATAACCTCCACTACAGACACTGCATTTTGCATTTTAGAATGGCTCTTCTATGCTACTTGCTGAAGGTCACACACAACTTCTTGTCATCAATATCTGCAGAAGTCCATCTCTTGGTGCCCTCATCTTTTAAGGATGACAAGACAGGAACCTCCCTTTTGTAGCATCCCAACTGTGGAACATCATCCCCAGGTTAGTTATATTTGTCTGATGCCTAGTCTATATAGTGCTATGTGCCAGCTTAGCAGCATTTTATTTGCCTGGACTTTCAGTAAACACTGAGGCTAATGTTAGTACTGCCAAAATAAATAACTTATCCTACAAATACATAATTTTTGCAATACATATGTTGTTGTTAGTCGCAAAGTTGTGTCCGACCCATCGTGACCCCATGGACAACATTCCTCCAGGACTTCCTGTCCTCCACCATCCTCCGGAATCCACTTAAGCTCACGCCGACTGCTTCAGTGACTCCATCTAGCCACCTCATTCTCTGCCATCCCCTTCTTCTTTTGCCATCTATTGTTCCCAGCATTAGGCTCTTCTCCAGGGAGTCCTTCCTGGAGCAATACATATATTTGCTAACAAAATAACAAATATGGCCAATGTTATCCTGGAATTTATCATTTTAAAATGTAACACACACATTCAATGTGGTGTAGTGGTTAGATGGCTGGACTAGGGACCTGGGAGATTTAAGTTCTACTGCCCACTCATCCATGAAACTCACTGAGTGAGTTTGCTCCAGTCATTCCCTCTCACCCCAACCTACTTCACAGGTTATTGTTGTGAGGATAAAACAGCTATGTAAAGCCATCCTGGGTTCCCCACAAGAGGAAAAAAGAGGGGATACAAATGCAATGTAGCAGTAGTAGTAGTAATAATAATAATAATAATTTGAAACTTGCCTTAGATTTATTTCTAATTAGAGAGGAAGACTATGAATGCTTTAAATAGATAAAGTCTAAGCTCCTCCAATTTACTTAAGGCTGCAATCCTATACACACCTATCTCAGAGCAAGTCCCATTGAACTCACCAGAGCACAAGGTATCAATTTATCTGTTGTAGGCAGGCACTGCTAGGAATAAGTAAGGGCACCTTACAATTACGTTCAATATTATATATACAGCACAGGTTTTTACATATTATTTGCTGAAAGCTAGGCAAAACCCCCCAGAAGAGCTGGTCTTCTCTGGCTGAGTTTCCTATCAAAATACAAGAGGCCAAAATATATGTCATATTTTACTATGTAACTGAAAATGCTATGTTGGTGGTGGGCTTGCTGAACAGCACTTGCTTTTATGGGCTGTATTTCATGCTTGATCTTTTAAAATTAAAAATTCACTCCCCACCAGGGTGGACCTGATTGAAATCAAATCAATTTACATCATGATTTAAATCACTAGTCAGTAAGACTAGATTTAAATCATGGTTTTCTACAGAATATGTACACATGCCTGCCTTACTTGTACGTAGAAGAACTTCATCAAAATATTCCCAAACTGGGCAACTTTTACCACCTGCTACCATTACAGATTTTCTCCTCCAGGGAAAGTAGAATATAATAAACCTACAGCTGCACGCACACACAGAATCTAAAGACTTGTGGAGTACCCTGCTCAAAAGATTTCCCCTTCATTTTTACTGCTTGCTCCTCCCTCCTCACACTTAGCTTGTTGTGCAGATCTATTCCACTCCCAACAAGCTTCTTCTAGTCATTGACTTTTTTGAAACTTAGCACTTAAGAGGTAGGGGGTTGATTTTGTGTACATAGATTTGCAAAAGAACAACGGGATTAAGGTCTTGTTGACTCAGTACATTGATTTTAGGTTCTTGCTGTGAAGAGGCATGTGATCTCAGCAGACACAAATTCACGGTTTTGAGAACTGCAAAACCAAACATCTGCAATAATACCCGCTAGATAAAAAACTGCCCAATGATCTTACAGAAACCTCTGGAAGAGCATAACATCATGAATGTGTTAATGGAATTACTTTACCAAAAAAGGGAAACATTGCATGACTATATAACCTCATGCTACATAATTAAAAATTAATCTTTATTTCATGATGAATAACCTTTGGACTATCATGTATCTTAAACAGAAAACTGAATTTAGATTTTCTCAAAAAGCATTTTATTTATAAAAATCCCATTTAAATAAAAACCAATTAAAATTAACAATCCATTTTTAATAATCGAAGCAGCAGCATATGTTTTTGCAGTGCGTTATCGTGGTTTGTGGCATTCATAAAGCAGGCGCAAAGGTCCACCTTCAAATGTTTTCTTTAAATTATTCATCTCCACCCTACTCAAGAATTCTTTGCTGTGGCAGAAGCCCATGTGTTTTGATTGGTCTTGGAAGCCAAACCAGAACCGGTCATTGCTGGAACCCTGCCCTTCCTTTTCCCTCACCACCTGTTGCACCTCTCCTCTCCCCTCTTCCCAGTTCCAGTTTTTATTTTTCTGGATGGCAAAGCTGGACACAGTCCTAAGAATTGTGCCAAACCCTCTTGTACCCTCTTGCCATGCTTGCCAAACTAGACAGTCACCAAGACCAGCAGAATTGTGGACTGCTACATGTACTTATTCTCCTGATTTAAAAAAAAATCCCCATTTTTCATGAATATTACTGTGCAACAGCAAACATGTTCCTAAGTCTCTAGTCCCAAATTAAGCAAACCATAACTGCTGGCATCCAGTCTATGTCCAGGAATTTCAAATCTTAACCACTTTTCAACCAATATGTATTTACTTGTGAGTGTTTGTATTCAGTGTGCCAAGTCCAAGAGGAAATATTTAAACAGAAAAACAAAAGGAAGCAAGCAATAGTTTTTGTAAGCCTCACTGCAGAAACTACAAACAGTTTCAAGATGTTCCACATGCAAAAGCATGCATTTAGATGCAAGCATTCTTGTTTACCCCATCCCCAATTTAATTATTCTTTCTGTGTGGCTTGCTGGAAAAAAGCAGTTATGCAAATGTACAGTAAGCAAACTGACTGGAACAGTCAGGGTATGGAACTCAGGTTCCCAGTTTACTTCTTTAGACATTGATTCTACAAGAACACGAATGAGTTGAAACCCATATAACCTGATCCTTAGCATGCAAGACGCCTAAAGATCCACAGACTCCACCTATTTCCAACCTCCAGAGAGCATCCTTAAAAGAGCACCTTAACTTTCTGTAAAAGAAAAAGAAAGTTAAAGAGTTGAGAGGAAGCTAGGTCATTAACACATCAAACTTACCTTACCAGTGCATCTGGTTTGCTTAGCTGGTTATTGGGAATACAATTTTCCATTAAGTCTTTATGTGTGCTTGGACTCTTGCTAGCGCATTTCTGTTTTTTCTCATTCTTAGCAGATGAAGAAGGGATGCTCCCATTAGTTGCACTGTGGCTGCGAGGTGAGGAGTTCACAACTCCGCTTGCATTTTTGTAATTTTTAGATGAGGCAGTGCATGAGTCCTCTTTCAAGAGGTTTTCTGTACTTCCCACAAGATCATTATTTAATCTTTTACTATTGATATGGTTCTCCATATATTCAATTTCCTGTATTTTAGAGTCCACAGGTTGCAAAATATTGTTATTTATTCCAAGGTTATGTTTTTTGGCATCCTTGTCTTTCTCTTTCCCTTTTTCTCTATATTCTAGTTCTGGTAATGTTGTAGATAACTTTTTATTGGCAGGAATACCTCCATTGTGTTGCAAAAGTATTGAGGAATCCATATCAGATAATCCTTTTGCTGCTGAAATAACAGAAAAAAAAGATATTTTAAAAGCAAACCAAAAATATTTTCTATTTAAGGTAATTATTTAAGTATATTCTGATTCAGTAATTGTTTATTATTTGAAACCAAAAACATCTCTCTTTTTCTCTCTCTCACTTATACGCAGCATACAGAACTCAAATTAGAAACGGATGCAATCAAGTATATTCCTAAATTAAATAACTCCTAAAGAACTCACTGGTACATGACTTCTCCTGCATCAACCTGGTCATTTTAATAAAAATTTGTTTTGGGGGTAATACAGCTATTATTGCTATTTTCAAAAGAAATAATATATTTTCCTCCAGAATGTAATTTATGAATCTGATTTAAGCAAACATAAAATAGCTTCAGGACAGTTACTACGTAGCAGCCTTCTCTTAGCTCATCATTTCCACTGAATATAGGCAGTCTCCCAATATCCATTTCATGGTTGTGATTACTCAACGAATGCCTTCTAAACTGCCTACAGTAAGGCTAATTTGAGATCATTAGAATAACTTAGGAATAAGCATGTCATCATCAGAGCGGAGTGGCTGTACAGTGCTACAGCATCCCACACAAACGGATACTGAGGCTGATCTCCAGCACTACCGGCCTCTCTGTGGGTTTATTCACAAGGGCATTTCAGCCACGTGTCACTTTCAGACCTAAAAGAGTGAAATTTGACTGCCAATTTGGCTATTTAAAATGTGTCTGCACTTGATCTGTTTATATTTTTGGTGTCATTTTTCCATTTTGCACTTCCCTGGTATGAATTATTAAAATCACTAAGTCTGTCAATGGTCTAGCAAAAAAATCAATTGTGCGTTAAGCCCTGTTTGAATCAGAGGAACTAACAAGTTCCAACCATCTTATCCCAGGGTTTTCTGGAGCAAAACACCATCTCATTTTATGACAGAACCAAGTTTCCTCCAAACATGCTTAGACTTGCAGCAGTAGCCACAAATGACCGTTTTCTTTTTAAATCCATGCCATGATTTCTTTAAAAAGAGCTCTTAACACAAAATTCAGCATTACACTATCTAAATACAAGAAGCACACTACTTATAGAATCCAACCACTTAATTTATATCACAGTTCCTCTTATTTATTTATTAGATTTATATCCTGCCTTTTTCTGTTCAAGAACTCAAAGTGGCTTATATCATTCTTCTCCTGCTCTCAGTCATTATTACCACAACAACCAACCTATGAGGTAGGTTGGGTTGAAAGCCAATGACTGGCCCAAAGTTACCCAGTTGGCTCCATGGCTGAGCAGGGACTAGGATTCAGACTGAGTCCCAGACTCACACCCTTAACCACTATACCATACTGGCTTTTAATTGCGTAATGTCAAATGGCATTCTAATCAACAAAGCACACAGAGAATCATTATCATGAATATGATTAACATTTAAAAAATGAAGCAAGACATTGCACTAAAACATTAGTACAAACATTTGCTTCATTATTTAACAATGGATCTGCCTTTTTGGTCTTCAAATTTCCTCTAGGAATTTGGAATTCTAAGAACGTCATGGGGCTTCCCCCGCTCCCCCAAAGACAGAGGATCTGTGACATACAGGAAGAATATAGACTGCTGGCTGTTCCCCCACTATGTTACCCACCTGCAGTAAATGACACTAAAGCCCAGTGCCTAGCCAATGCTAGTTTCCCGAAAATTCCAAAACCAAACAAATAACCAATGGCTGTGCACTGAATTTGTAAGTTTACAGGTTTTCAATATTATAAACAGATTCTAAATTGTGAAATATTTTGGCATAAAATGCCAATTTCAATCACAAAAGTATGCTAAATACACACTTATAAACTGAGCCAGAACCAATTAGTAAAAGGGCAAGCGGGGTGGGGGGGATTAACAATCAATCTTCTGAAGAGATCTAGAGATCTTTACTAAAACTACTAGGACAACATGTTACTCTCTCATACTGATCAGCTGAAACCCAGTATCAGCATGAAGGATAAAATGTGGAAGGGCTAGAAAAGAATCGCATGGAAAGGTGCTCAGCTCCCTCCCACTTGGGACATACCGAAAGAGGCCAACGAAAAGGTCCCAAGGAGAAGGGCAGGAATCACATTTCCAAAGCAACAGAACCCAATTATGGGCACATACAGAAACAACAAAGAACCATAATTTGTATTAATTGTGTTGCTGCATCTGGATCATGAAGCCATGGTTGAAATCAGGAAGAGAAAATGCTTACAGAGAGGGGAACAGAGAGCATATTCATAGGGCTCGTTCCAAATCTGCAAGTCTTTACACCCATCGTAAGTTCATGGTAACAAAGGACTCACCTTCCTCCGCTTCTCTCTCTTGCCTTTGTAGCATCTGTTGTTCTGGGGGTAAAGCTTGCTGAAGAAGTTGCATGTAAAATTCATTCTCTTTCTGTACTTCCTTCTGTTTTCTTAATCGCATTTTATAACTGACATAACTTTTGAAGCCAAAGCCCAAAGTTACAACAGGATACCCAATACTAGGGGGAAAAAAAGATAATGATTTTGTTAACACAGACAACAAACAAAGCTGTAAGAAAAACGAGTAAGAAGCCCAGCATGCAAGAAAATATAATCATGATTACAATCATTACCAGAATTTATTCTGTTCTCCATAGAAAATGTCAACATGTTCATATTCATTTACAAAGTAGTATTATTTACATATGAAGACAATAGAAGAGCTGAATTAATGTAATAAAGTCCTGGATTAAGGCAACAATTGATATCATTGTAAGAGAAATGACATGGCAATATCTTCTGTATGTTAAACTTCAGCAGTTCTGCCTTTCTCAGATCAGAAGAGTATCACGTCAGTCTGTACTGCCTTAAGAGCTGCAGCTAGGACTGTGTCCATGGGGTTTTAGTGGATGGCTGTTCTGTGGCTGGCTGAGTACCATGCTGTTATTATGAAAAGGAAATTCTATATATGTAAGTTAAGACCCAGGTTTAAACCCCACTCACTCAGGGGGGAAGAATCTTTCAGAGATCTGATTTTAACACCTGATTATAAAGCTCACTTTGCTCCAACAGATTTCTCTCTCCTCCCCTGTACTTGCAATGTTTAACTAATTAAATTATAATTAATGTATTATTAGCTGCTTAGAGAGTCCTGTTGGTCTATTCAGCGACATATAAATTTGAAAAATGAAATAAGGAAGCATGAGTACTGCTCAGAGCTCCTTGCAGGAAGGGAGGGATAAACCACCATAATGGGAGACCTTTCTGACAGAGTAACTGCCAGAAGCCCTGAGCAGTAAGAAATTACCCACAGAACAGGCACATTTTCAGCATTTTAAAGGAAATTAGGGACATTTTTATATTGTACCTGACATTCACCAGAGAATCCCATTTAAGTTATACTAGAATAGGATGTTAATATTCTACATTTGATTACACTAATTATCCAAATTAATTATAGCTTTACAGTCAACTAATTCTATTAGAGGTATGGCCCTTGGCTCATTTCTGCCAACTGAACCTTGTTGACTCCTATAGAACTCCGCTGGCAATTAGTGCAATCATAGCCTCTATAAAATACAGCAAATTAATTTAGCAATGTAGTTCTTTAAAATATAATTGAAGATAAACTAAGCTGCTATAAACTGGACAAGTTTAAGAGCCAGATGTATTAGCAAAATAGTCAAATTCAAATACCTAGTAAAGCTGCTAGGACAAATCACTACAACATTTTCCAACGTGTAAAGGCAAGCAACCCTATAGAAAAGAGGAGAGCCTTTTTCTGGTAAGAGGCCTTCCAATATAACCCTGCAAATATTTGACAGCAACTCACACCAAATACAGGAATCCATAATGTTGCAACTGATTATTACCAGAAGCAGCATTAAGGAATGGAACTGCAAGGGAGAAGAGTCATATCAAGTACAGGTAACTTCTTCCTGAGATATATATAATGAAATGTTTCAGCTTCATTAAGTCTTCGGCACATATAGAAATCTACCTCTGGGATGACATTCCCACAACCAATTCAGACATATAATTCATATGTATCCATATAATGCATCTCTGCTGTACACCATTCAGAGAGCATTTTTGCTGAGCGAATGGTATATAAAAGTTTAAATAAAATTCAAAGACTTCTGAAAAATTAAGATTCTACTAATATAACTGTTGCGTGCTTAGTAAACATGGTGGTTACAGTTCATTCTGTAAGAAAGTCAAATGAAGTTATAAATCTAAGAGGTAATGCCTAAGCAAATTAAAAGTTTGAGAAGAAAACTTACCAGTGTGCAGCAAAAGGTCGACAAAGGTCTACATGAAAGTTTTTAAGATCTTTAAATCTAATTGCTGCTTCAATATAAACAAACAGTATCCAAAGCGATACTGTTGGTAAACATACTCCCCTCTCTGTTGGAGATAAACAAAGAAAAACGGGCATCAATAAAACATAAAAAGGAAACTCATAAAGACTTTTAGAAATACATACATAAGCTTGTGGAACTGCATATAACAAAGGCCTACTTTCACATTATTTGGTTCTCCAGCACAGAATTGTTAAACTTTACTAAATAATGTGCCAAAATGTGCATCCTAGAGGTAAGAAGTCTTAAGAAAAAGAAACACAAAACCACTAAGAACTGCTTGGGATGCGCTAGGGCAGCCTTCCCCATCTGACTATCCTCTCTCTGTCTTCGCTGGAAACTCCCATCATTCGAAGCCAGCATGGGAATTGGACTTGCAGGCCAACACATTAGGCTGCGAAATCTGGTTGCAGAAGGCTGCTGTAGTGCTCAGCATGCTGTTTGCCAAATCTTAGGCTTTGGGGGTTCCTTCTCAGGGCAGTAAATTAAACTGTATGGATTGTCAACTAATCTGTCGAACTTGCACACACGACACCTTCCTCTAAGTGCATGTGTGTAGCAGAGTAGTTGATTCACGGCACCTGAAGTAATTATTGGGCAGGTAGCTACACAGAAGTTAGGAAGGCACAAAAGCAATCGCTTGCCCTGGCCATGCTGTTGTAAACTTGCCTTAACTGAGAAGCACGTGGAACTGGGGAAAATGCTCTAAAGACACCCTCACTCAAGTCCCCCCCCCCAGCAGTAACTTTTCCCCATTTTGCATATCTAGTTGTGCTCCTACAAATCAGTGTTTTTACTTCCAAGAGTTGGCAGCTGCATGACATCACCAGCCCGCACCTCTTTGAGTCTCAGGCTGTGGGATGCTGGAGATAAGACCCGTTAATAAGTTAAGGATATTTCAATACTAAACTAGATACTGCTGGGTTGAAGGGAGCAGCAGGTCTAACATGTGACTTTTGCAAAAGCAGCCAGTAACTATTACTTTGCACTTTGCTCAAGGATTTATATTTAATAGGTGAAGTGTAGCAAATAGGATGACCCACCTGTGTGCCAGACATACTGTACCCAAACATACGTACTGGCAGCAAAAAATAACCACTGTATTGGTATGAAGAGCAGACATATGATATTTGATGTGAATGCAACACAGACAAAAAATACTGAAAAGGCCTAAAGGGAAGGGGAAAAAGAAGAAAATGTGTTAAAAAAAATACAGCAAACAGTTTTCAAATAATGCATTGCAATCACTTTTTATATAGGTTTTTAGAAGTGACTTGCAGAAGAAGCCATATGAGCTGCAAGATTGTTGGATTTTATAAATTTATGGTTAGTAATTATTAATTTATTACTGTGATTAATACTGTTTGTATTGTTATTTTAGAAGACAGGTTTCCTTCACATATAGATTAGTATTAGTCCTTTAACTCTATCACATAAAGAAAGCTACAAGAGATTAAATGTGTGCCTTGGAGATGCTTTAGAAAACTTCCCTCACCAGGCACAGAGCCCCTAGCTTATGTTTGCCTCCGCCAAGGAATTGCTAAGTAACCTGAAATCTACAATATAGAGACAAAACCAACCACCTACCTGTCAAGGCTCTTGTACAGATTACTGAAAGAATGTATGTGAACTGTTCTGTCTATCTACTGTATAAACCAACGCATGCTTACTTAGACAAAATTCTCAATGAATAGCTTTAATATTATTCTTCCTTTGTTTTTACCATCACCTCCGTGAAATAGGGTAATAGTTTTATATTTGCAGAATAAAAGTCCATCGCTTGACAAAAGTAATCTTCTTGAATAAGCATGAATTTGTCAGGTGGTTCTACTTGACTACTCTGCTTTTTTTAACACAATGAGAGAAATCTAAAACACTCTTTCCCTGATGGTAGCTGAAAATTATGACCTAACACTAACTATAGCCTCACAATCATGGGACAAACTACAATGGAACAATAACTGACAGGCAATCCCCTTGAATTTGTCTCGTGTTACCCCTGAGTTCTTGAAATATCCCCTGCTGGTTCCAAGAACTGCAGCTCCAAGAGCTGTTTATACAGCAGGACTAGTCAGGCTTTGTCCCCTTTGCAGCTCCTCAGCCCTTTTGAGAACCTGCTACTGAACATCAGGGAATCTTCCGGAGCACTGCTCAGGGCAGCATGAGGGGATGTACTTGGAAGTGAGAATTTTCATATACACACTCTACAGACACACACTATATAGCAAAGGCTCTTGGGATCCTGGCCAAGATATGCCCGTACTACTTCTGATGCTAGGAATCATAATAAATAGAAAATAAATGAACTATATTATACATACCAATCCCTGGTATCTGAACGAATCATAAACACTCCTGATGAAAAGCCAGAATGGCCAAAGATATTCAAATCTGAATTCCAAAACAAAATCTGCCAGCAATACAAGAGCCCAAACTACCAGGAATTTCAGGTACAGAAAGGTACTGAAAAAGAAAAAAAGAAGCAAGCAAAACATTAATTCAGGATGCATACAGAACAGCAAGCAAATCAAATATTTTTTTCTTGCTCAAAATAAGTACATTGGGGTGACAGGTTATGAGAAAGGGAAAATTAAAGAGGCAAAATGTGTTGAAAATGAAATTCCAAGTTACAAGTTACATACATAGTTATATACACTTAACTATCCTCCTTTCACAGATAGGCACAAAGGGGTTTTGCACTAGGCATACAGTCTCCCTTCAGTGAAAGGAAAGCATGTATTTAGACAGCTGCTAGAGCAAAACTTCAAGCCACTTTTTCAAGATGCTTAGACATTACATCCCTCTAAAGAACAGCTTCAACTAGCAATTCTTTCATTATTTAAATTTAGAAAGAAAGCACGGTTTTTAAATACTTTTTATTGTTATATTGTTATGTATTTATGTATTTTGTTTCTGTTGTGAGCCGCCCCTAGGCTTCGTTGTGATGGGGGCGGCATAAAAATGTTTTAAATGAATGAAATGAAAATGAATGAATTTGCCACAGTTGTGAATTTTGATGTATGGTTCTTGGCATCACTTACATCATCTGTATGTTGCGCAAAAACAGCAGACATCTTGTATTTTTGCCTCTATTTGAACACAATATAAAATACAGACAATGTGCCAAAGTCTCTTTGCTGTATCTTAAAGTCCACATGCACTAGTATGGTTAACAAACACAGCGAGTATAAAATTTCCCTTCTCATAAAAGAAGTGTGAAACCTCCAACTGCATGCACATTGCTAATGTTGTATATCAGCTCTCAACTCATCAAGTGTGAAGAGTTAAGCTAGTTACTAAAAAGTACATGATATGCCCACCTCAGGTGAGTGAAACTAGCTACTTCAGAATGCAGTGATGACCAGTTACCAATGCAGGGCACGGAGCAGCTTCTCTGCTGTACTAGCTTCCTTTGCACCATTAGCAATACCTTTACCAATCTTTCCATGACTGTCAAAAACTGTATGTTTTAATTGGGAGAATTACAGTACTTGGAATGGTTCTCTTATGCCCTCCAGTAATTCAGAGAAAAAAAATAGAAGCATGTTTTTAACACCCCAATTCCCATACTAAAGGTCTTTCTACATAGTTCTGAAGGCTCAGCTCCTTTTGCATGCTGGATTCATTCATAATACAACTGACTGCCTTCCATTCATAGAAAAGCTGGGAGGGTGTTTGCTCTTTGGCATAGAAAGATACACTAGAAAATGATAATTGTCCCAATTGGGTTAGTAACAATCTCTATATTTGTTAGTAACAAATATAGAGATTGTTAGTAACAATCTCTATAATTCAGCATCTTGAGTGCATGCACTGGTTGACTGTGCACTGCATGGTACCTTAGTCAATGCAATTAAATCAGTGGCAGTATCCACAGCATTGTGGTTAAATTTCTAAAAATGACTTCCAGTTGTTGAAGCCTTAAACAATCCTAGCTGATTTTCTGTATGTCTGACCCTTCCCACACCATGATTGATCAAATGTACTAAGGAGAGAATGTCAGCTTGGATCTAGTAGGTTGTTATTGCTTCCTTGAGGATGGCACCAGCACCAGCTTCCCTGAAGGACATTCCAACTCCAGTCTTCAATATGTAGATGAAGCCTTTTTTTCTTTCATCAAGTGCAGGCAAGGCATGGAATATTCTAAATCAGTGCTTGGATACAGTAATGAACTGAATGATAACCAGGAGTGGATGATAACTAATTAGTAAGAATCAGTCCAAGCAAGATGGAGGTTTTGTCTGCTTCCTTGATGTTAAGTTGACCAAGAGCTACATGCCTTCCGCATATTAGTGGCACCTCACTCCAGTGGTTTCATATATGTGTTAACATGAAGGGCATGATTATGGGGGTCCTGTGGGAGAGTGAAGGCCAATATCTGTTGAGTCTAACAAGCCCCCAGGACCACCTACTGGACATGTGCTTAGTACTGCACAAGTTAGCCTTTGGCACTTTCCTTTGCTGACATGGAAGGAGAAGAGGCATAAACTATAGTTTGCATGCAGTGGCAAAGAACAACTTGGAAAAACATGTGAGGATATGAGTACAGGAGGAAGTGTACGAGCCCAAGGCTCATTCACAAGACTCCAAAACATCATTTGATGCTATATCTGATTTGGTCTAGAGAGTGAAGTATTCGTGTTACTTTTTCATGTTTTCCATTAAGCCTATTAAAGTCAAGGGGAAAACAATGAGTGGATTTAACAAGGAACACAAGGGTAAGGAAGATCAGAAGCTGCAATATACATTGCCAGGTGTCAGAAACTCTTTGAAGTAACCATGGTTATCTCAGTGCTAAATATGCAGGGATGCTTCTGTCTTGACATGTGTTTTAAAATGGTTTAAAACAGTGTGCAATGGATAAAGAATATTTCTGAACCAGAACAGTTCACCATTATCATTTTACTGCCTATGTAAAATAGAAGGTGCCCCTCCCATCTGAGGAAACACAATTTTTTCACCTGACTAATTATTCCATCTAGGCCCTGCAAGTTGATAAAACACATTTGGAAAAGCTGAAAACTTTATGAACTTTAAGGTGCAGTGCAGCATCAATATTCCTATTTCTTAATTGCTGTAGGGTATCTAGGAGTGTGCCAGACTGTTCTTGTCTTTTCTTCTCTCTTTCAGGATACATTTTAAATATGGTGTAGCATTACATCTGTAATATTGATCAGTGTTATAATCCTGATAAGCATTATCCCTTACAGCTGTACTTTAAAATGGGTTTGAAACTTTAGTTACAAGGATAATCTTGATAAGCATTAATACAAATATAATACAGTATCACAGCTAAAAGAAAGGCTGGAAGGGAGAGAAAATTTGCACAGATGAAGAGAAGGCGGGAAAGAGCCTGAAAGATGTTCTTAGTTTCCTCTGGTCAGAAGATCAGAATTTTTATAGCTACACTAAGCTACTGTAATTATTATCCTGGGCCTACTTGGAAGTAGTCTCTTGCCTTCTCATCTACATAGTAGAAAGAAAAAAAACATGACTAAAGGGAAGATGACAAAAAGAAATAATTGAATGTATTAGGAATTATAAAGCAAGCAGAAGACAAACTCCTGCTTCTTGAAGGAAAGCTGTGCAAATACTAGACCTGCTTGAGGAAGTACAAAAAAAGCAGATTAGCACAATGAAACAAACCTGAATAGTAGCACTGAACAATGATTTCAAATGACCAGACCACTTAGGAAATGAATCTACAATATGTCCACCTGTGTTTTACAGAAGTTAGAACAAAAGGCTACTACATTAGGATCTGGCTCCTTTAAGCAAGAAAGCAGACCCAAAGGTAAGAAGATTGATTTGCATAGTTTGTAGGTTTTGCATATCATTACACTCTAGCTCTGCTATAAAAAATGCACAGATTCTTCCCAGCCGTTTCTGTCATGCAAATCCGTCATACTCCACCAACCGCCTTCCTCACATGCTCTAAGCAGGTACCCTGTACAGGAGCATGCAATTGCCTGAGTTTATGGGCTCTGGAGCTTATGACAGTTCTAAGGAGACACGGTTCTTTTTCCATTCTCTGCTTTCCTTTTTTTCTACTTCTTTACCCACCACCTCTCTCTACGCTGGCTTCCACCCCGTCTTTCTCTGCATTTTCATCTGTGCTTTTCCACCTCATTTCTTCTAACTACCACTGTGTCTGCGGCTGTGAGATGTGACTGCGTGTAAGAGCTGAAGGGAGTATATCCCTAATGCCAGCATCACATTTTCATAAATGGCTTTTCTTCAACCCTCTTATATACTCAATGAAAACAATGTTCTTGGAACCTGCTGTCTAAACCCTCCACACAACCACATCATAAGAACCACACATTCATACAATTCATACAGTTATTTTACAATCTTTAATGATTTCTAAACCCCTGTTGGGTCATGCAGAGAACAGAGTTAGCAATACAGAAATATGAATGTGCCCTTAATTCTGCATTGCTTGCCTATATGACCATAATCCTTTCTAGGATGCATCTTTCTACCACATAAGTATTTGCCCATAGCATTTCATGTACTCATGTTTTTCAAAGGTCTGTGAGATGTTCACAAATGCCATTAATATTCATATCAGCACATCAGTTAGGGCTATTTTTTCTAGCTTGCTGGACAAAAAGTGGTTATGCTAGAGAGTAAGAAGTACCCTTTAGGCCCCGTATGGTCTTGATATATCCATTTTCATGACATTATTTCAGGCAGCCCTCAGTTACAAGTTCCATTCCTTAGAAACAAATTCATCTTTAGGACAAATTTGTATGTAAGTCGGATCAAATATAGTCAGCCCTCTACATTCACAGAGGTTAGGCGTTCAGGACCCCAGTGAGAGTGGATAAACTGCGAATATCACTACCCCCCGCCCCCCCAAACTCACCAGTGTCCCCTTTTTACAGCAAGGAAATTTCCCTCTCCAGATGGGCAGGAAGGTCTGCTTTGGAGGCCTCCCTCTATCCACTTTTGCTTCCTTTCTCTCTATGGTGATGACAATTTCCTACAGGAATTTAAAAAATATTAATAGGCTTTATGGTAGTTCGTTCATAAGTGGGGGGTATTCATAACACAGCTGTTTGTAACTCAGGAACTGCCTCTATTTGCTTAAGAAATGTTCATTTACAGTGTCATCTGTAAGAATGTCTACCTTGCCTTGACAATCCAAGTCTTATTCAACTGGGTCTTACCCTTTATAGCAAATAATTCTACCACACTGCCTGAAACTGTTTGCTTTCTCCGTCCACTGTTCTTTCTTTGCTCTGTGAGACTAACCTCCCCTAGGATCATGGTTACTCTCAGGATATTATCATACACATGGACCTTGTTATCTAGTACCATCTCCTACTAAGCTGTGCTGCCAATAAGACCTTACAATTACAACTCCCATAGCTGGAGCTTTTTCAACAGCTGGCAGCAGCCATTTGTTATCTTCAGATCTTATGTCTCATTGATCTTTCTAGAGGCATCCACAGTGTCCTTCGATCTTAATAGCTGTTGTGTCAATGTCATTACTTACAGAGGAAGTTCACTACACAGGAGTACATAGAAACACCTTTGTTGTTCTGTTTAGAAAGCTTCAAATGCATAAGAACTATCCTTGATTAATTAAGCTTATGTCTTACTACAGAGTACCCTTCCAAAAGTAGCCAACCAGGAAACTCACAAGCAGGGCATGAAGGTTTTTGCCCAAACCCTGTTTGTTCCCAACATCTGGAATTCAGGTTCCATTCTCATCTATTATAGCTAATAGCCATTGGTAAGCTAATTCCCCTCACATTTTTAAAATCACTTCTACAATTCATCGAAGGCAGGTGGCCTGCAGTACTGAATTCCCTAAGTTAATTATGTGCTGTATGAAGAAATACTTTTATTTAGCCTGTCTGGAATCTACTGCCAAATCAATTCCATTGGATGTTTCTGAGTTCCAAATTCTATTATGTTCCAAGTTCTATAATTAGTTAGGAAGGAAAAAAAGAGGTTTCTCCATATCCACTGTCTCCCTATTGTTCGTAGTTGTATCCAATATGCTCCATATGCCACCAACCACCTGTTCAATTCTTAAGGCTACTGTCTCATTGCAGAAGTCAAATCCTTCAATACAGAATACTCGAGTGATTACATATGGAAGGCTACAAAAATGAAGAGAAAAGTATACATAAGAATGGAAACAAACAGACCAAAAAACAAAAATAACCGAGCTTGATTTCATGTGGAAAATTGTGCAATAGAGTTAATGGCTCTATAGTCCTACAGCAAGTGCATACAGAGACATGTTATTTTTCTCATGTTCATGCTATTTGTTTCTTTTTCTTCCTCTCCAAAATTTAATTTACCTGAACTTGAAGGGAGTCAATGCTGTGCTGTTAAGACATCCGTTCTATTCTCTGCCCTTTTCACAAATATTAGAACTCTCTCATTTGCTCACTCAGAGTTCTCACTTTTCAACACCACTACCACACAGCTCATATACTTCAGTTTCCAAGACACCACCTTCTCAGAGCAAACTTTCTAGCCTACTGTTTCATCTGAAGGAAAAAGGCAAATCCTCTGGGAAACAATCAACTTTTTTATGACCTACAACTTGAACTACAAAATAGCAGAACTCGGATATAGCATGAAGTGTAGTGTTACAAATGCAGCCCCAAGAGATAGCAGGTCAGTTCAGGTATAAAACCAAAACATGATTAAGCCCTGAGCTTATCTACCTCTTCCTTTCTTGTATGCTCTACTTGATTAATTTGTGCAAACCACAGTTTGCTGTTACATGCAAAAAAACAAGTTATATTTATGCAAGTCCTGGAAGTCAGAATTGTAAACCAGGGACAAGGAAGTCCTTAAGCAAAAGGTTCACTCATGTAACATCAAACCGTGAACACAGGTGCCAGAAGTGAATGAGCAAAATTTTCAAACTTGTCCTTCCTCAGTTTATAGAACAATGAATTGCAGTCTTCAAGTATATAAGAGTGACACTGTATAGGCAGATAATTTTATTTAACTGGGGACTGGATATAGACAAAAGCAAGAACACTGGACAAAGTACATGCTGTTGGATAAAACAATGTAGTTAACTGCCAACAAGACAGCATCTATTTTACCATAAAATAAAGCAACACGAACAATAAGAAAGCAGGGAACTATTCTGGTACTACAGAGAAGTATTTCTAATCAGAACATGATGACTGTATTCCTTATTAACTGGGCAGAACATTCCTCTTGCATTCTGATTCATTGATAAATTATAAAGTAGATGTTCTGGGTTGTATGTAACCTATTATACAGGGCAATCTGATTGAACCAGCAGTATAGATGATGCTGTTTCAGAGCAATGGGATTAACTACTCGTAGATGCAGGCCCATTGAAAAATAAAGTTGACCAGTTTGATTGTGTCATCTTTTTGCAGAAATGAGAGGCATGAGGTAATATCTCAAGACACTGACACCTGTTGGTACATACTTGAGTAATCTTGAATTACAGACTAGAAGAGCAGTTAACTCAATCCTTATTTAAATGTTTGCCCTGAGGATAGATGTATTTTTAAATGGGGGTGCACATGAAGCATGAATTATACAAAGCCCATCCCATTCCAATTTAGTCCTGCCGTCAGCCCACACATGAAGGTGCTGAAAGTCCCCAGAACTCCTTAGCAGGTCTCCAGGGGCACCAAGTTCCACAGTGGTGAAAATGACAATTAGAATTTTTTTTCCAGGGCTGTAATATGAGGCATTTTATGAGACTAAGAGGCATTTTAAAGCAACAAATAAATATCCTGAATACATCTGATTAGATAAAAAAGTGCAAATCAGCTGCATGAGGTCAGAGAAGATTAAAAGGCTCAGAGAGCAGTAAAATAAGCAAACAATATTAGACATAATGATGGTGTGACACCATATTAAAATTTAAATTATGAATTTCATGAATGTATGAATTTTATTTATTTATGTCATTGCTGCCCTGAGACACTGTAAAGGGCAGGATACAAAAATTTTAAATAAATACATTAAATGTCTGTATTTCAACAAAAAATAAGGCCAAATAATGCAGGAATATTCAAGAAAACTAAAAAGAAGTCGACCTCCCTTCTAGAAAGTAAACTTGCAAAAGGGAGAGAAGTGTCAACATATAACGATAAAAGATGTGTCTCATGCTGTATTACACAGGAAGCTGTTTTCCAGGGTCTCAGGCAGGAGATGTTTCCCATCATCCACTCCTTAAACCCCCTCCCTCCTTCTCACTCATACAGTCACACATGATTAGAACAAATATCTGGTGAGTATTAACCCTCCCTTTCCCATGCACCAGCTGTCTCTGTGTACCAGTAAATAGCATTCCTACTGCCTTCCTCCTCAGTTGCTTGATGGACTGGGATGGACTATGGTTTAAAATAAGGTGTAGCCATCTCAAATGTTGCAGCTAGTGTATGGAGATGACCCTCCACCCATTCACCCCCTGAAACTTGTGGTCTCCACCAACCGGTCACTTAGTCCAGTTGTGGGTTGGGTTGAGCGTGATCTCCAGAAGAATTCATCAGGGGCAATCTCTGGTGGCAATCTGGTTATCAGTGTAGGCATGGAAGGCCACTCACCCATCCCATTCTAAACTGGAGATGCCAAGGACTGCACCCAAAATGCTCTGTATACAAAACATAAAATCTACCATTGAGCTATGATCCCTTTCCCACTAAAACATGTAACATATACCACACCTCAACCTCATTGCTAGGGAAGTATCTACATATTGCAGAAATACTTGTCTAGGAGTTCTCTGAGCTTGTGATTAAGTTATACCCCACACACCATGCTTCCATGGTGGAGAGGGTGGATGGTTTAAAATAAGGTGTAGCCATCTCAAATCTTTTGAATCAGACACATTACTTGAACATGCAATTGTCTCTAATGTACAAAATAGCCTTCTAATACTATATCCCTTCAGCATGTGCTTGTTTTCATATTTTACTGAATCAAAACATGACCAGTGAAAGAACCCTTAAAATAAATACGTTGGATTTGACTTCACTTATATGATGATACTTTTGAAAAGAACATTTCTTATACTACCCTACACAGGATGAACACACTCAAATGGAAAACATATCTGCCGTTTTTATATATTTCAGCCGGCAGTCTGTTTCCTTCTTTCCCTTCATGTGGTCCCTCCCTTTGCAGCACTGCAGTACTAGTAGAGCAGCTATTTGTTTTTACCACACTTGCCTGTGGCTTATTGAAACAACCCATAGTTTGAGTTCACAGGTAAGGATAATAATACATGGTTTAAACAACCCAAAACTAACAAGCTATGGATCCTCTTTGAGTTGTCTGTAGTTAACAAAACATGGCTTGTTGGCTGAGTCTCACATTATGCTAACCCAGAATTCAACAGCCCAGGGGCTAAATAAATGTGCAAATCAGATCATTAAACGACATGAAGTCACTGAGTGCCATGCACAACAATACCGAGAAGTGTATCAACAATAATACTAAAGGCTTTAGCATAGGTGATGCAGAAATAAGGTATTCAAAGTATTTTTAACAAATACTTAATTAGTGTGAAGAACAACATGAGAGAAAATATCAAACTGCAGTATGTCAATTTGAAATAAATACTTGAATATAGGCAAAGTAGAAAAAAAATAAAAAATCCTGATCTAGTACACATGAGTGAAAGGTTTCTACACCCACAGTTTTGGCAGCAAACTTCACACACTTCATATGAAAGGTATAACAACAAGCTGTGAGAAAGTAGTACCTGCCAAGTTCTTAACTAGATGAGAAAACAGAGGGTGGGGAGCTTCCAGTAAAAATGCCAGAAGGAAACCATTAATATTTGGCAGTCCCAATACTCACTGCATTAGGTATTAGTTGCTAATAAATTCTCCAGGATATAGGTACTTAAGAAGTAAAAACAAAATCCCAGGCATCTCCTATCAGAGCAAACTTGAAAATAAATCCAGGCAAGGATGGTGCTGTCTACGAATATTTTTTTACTGCCACCCGTTAGGCATTTGTGACTGAGGAAGTGGGGAGTGGATACAGAACAAGCTTTTGCAAAGTTTCTCTGGCAGCCCTTCTTGAGGCAATTCTTGGTCACCATTAGCAAGTGATTGATTGCAAGCTTATTCCAGAGCACAACAACTGCACAGCACACTTTGGACTAGGATGGCAGCATCACTCCACCCATTTTAAACAACCCTCCATAGTTTTTAGTCTTCACCCTTTTATAACTCCTCCAATTTTATTTCCAAATGTCAATACTATATATTGTTATGCTGCTGGATTTTTAGAAACAATATGGGATTTATAGTTATTTATGGCAGTAGCAGCAAAGTATGCTTTGATATTTGGAAATACTGAAGTAGACTGTGCTCCATCACAATAGAGCCTGGTCCAAGGACAACAGGAACAGTTTGAGTAGATGAGGAAATGGGAATAAATAGAGAACTTTAATACAACTAAGCCAAAGAAATTCTAATGATCACTGTAAAAACGACCTAATTGTTTAGATTTTAAGTGTCATGCCAGTGAATCCAGAAACACCAAACCTTGAAATAGGCCTCAGATGGAGCAGTACACATAATTGTCTAAGATAACCTAAAAGCACCTGCTGTCAAAAAGCAATTGCTTAAGTTCTAATTTACAATTCTGTAAAACCTTGATGAGCTGAATGTGGATTTGAACAGGGAGTCTTTATCTCACTTGCCTTTCTCTGACCATCCCATCTTTGCATACAAGTTACAGAAAAGTATGTTTGTTTCTGAACTCTGCTAAGAGATTTTTGAAAAGCTGGTGAATTCTCTGTCAACCAAACCTATGAGCCACTGCACAAATAGGTCCATTTACTCTGTTATTGTTAAAATGATCTGTTAAGAGTGAACTGTACAAATAACTAGATAATTAATCTTTAGAGGCATGTGTCTGGCTGCAACCAGGAAGGAAGACTCCCTTCTTTTATCACATAGTTGAAAGTAGTACTGCATAGTTAGCATTTAATGTAGAACTATTATGTTATTAAAAACTTCAAGACAGGTCAAAAATATACCCTGTCCAATCTGAAAGTGTACAGACCATGAATAACTTGATCACATCAACCTTTCATCTCATGTCATGACCTACTGAGCCAATACTAGTGATATTCAAAAGCAGAAAAGGGGAACACATTACATTCAAAAAATTCCAATAAAAATGAGAGGTTAATTCCATTCTTTGTAGAATGGCAACTTCCAACCTGGTAAGGAGGCATGCTTGCAGGAACTAGGTTCATACAGTCATGGTGTGGTTAACAAGCATGGGCTGCTGTTGAATAATCTGAGAATTATCTGAGAGTTGCCCCCTGCGCATGGGCAAATAAGCCACACCACCCGGGTGTGGACAACACTGCAAGCTATACTGATTGCAAAAGTCCTTATGGAAATCCAGCCAGCACACCGGCACCTACAGCTGAGTATATATGCTGCTGTGGTTTATTCTTCTCACTGCAATCGTACAAATCAGGAAATTAAACATCAAAAAGGAGACAAAATACAGTCCAGCTTGAACAAGTTCTAGAAGTCATATGATGCTTTAGATTAGAGCGCATACATGAAGCTAACGTACTTGAAGATGACAACAAGAATCAAAGCTCTGACATTACTTTAGAAACGCTTCTTCTAACAGAGCAGCTGAGATGCGACTCCTGTGACAAGCTTGTTCAACAAGGGTCTTTAAACAAAGTAACTAGAAATTCAGAAGACAATTCCCATGAAATTTTAAGTAAATATGCATAACAATAATTTGGAATTTCTGAAGAGCATTTGCTTGTCAACCTGGCTACTTCCCAAAACATGTTTAGATCCAAAAAGGAAAAGAAAATGGATATGCAAATACATTAGAATGCAAATATATTTCAATGCTTAAGGTAAAACAACTTATGGAGCAGCAGGGCTGAGGTCTCACATGATAGAAGGAATCAAATTATGAAAATCTACCAAAGGAGTTTTAAAACAGTATTTAGGCAACTAGTAGTTACCTGTCAACCTGCATGCTATATACAGCTCCCTTGCCCCTATGAGCTCAGGACATGGGCCAGAGGATATGCTTCAGGGGGCTCTGTATCATCCCTTCAATCTTTTCCAGTGTCCTGCCTCTGAAATCGCACCCAACTCTAAAATGTGCTATACTGAACTTTGGCTGTGCGAGTTCCTAGACCTTGCGCAACTTGGACAGAAAGAATACAGATCCTTGAGCTGAATTAGATAGCCACCCCTAACTCAGAATGTAAAAGGGTACCAGATACAGAGAAATAAGAATTGCCAGAAGAAAATGCCCACATACGAACTTCAGCCTGCATACTGCGCTGAAGGGACCCATCCAGGAATCTGTGTGCATTGATGTTTGCCATTAAAGGTTCTTCACAAGATGTTAATATCTATCTTATATGTATCTGCTTCTACCTATTATGTTCTGCATATACAAGTCTCTAGAGGTCTATAAATAGAAGCAGTACATTGTCATAGCCTATGATTTTCAACGATCTGCTTTTCAATTCTTTCTGAACAACTAAAATTCTCCTTCAAGAATGTTGCAGTCATACAGATGAATTCAGCATACCTCTCACTTTTGCTAAGGAAGAAATATGAGTCTGCCATCACCACTAGTAAAATTCCTTCTTGACCAATAGACTTGGAATGTTGTGCCTATGCCCCAAAGGTCACTTAATTATCTGCCATTTATGGAAGCAAGAAAGCTTGATTCTTAAAATAACACATACTTGGATTTGCTCAATACTTGGATTCACTTAAAAGCATGGTCTACATCAAGTTATTCTGCTGTTCCAGAACATAAGCAATAGCAAAAAAAAAATTGTCTTTAATACTAGAATGTAAATTTAAAACACTAATGACATTTAACTTTGAAACATTAATGACATTTCCTTTAGTAGATTTAATAAAAATATATTAATATATCTGGAAAAACCTTGTAATTCAAGAGGGTCCAATTATGCTGCAAAGATTGCATTAAGCAGCTACAGGTAACTAGGGTTTGTAGCACTTCTGCAAAGGAGAACCTTGGGCATAGCTATGACATAGGGTTAAGGAAGTTAATATTTCCTCTTGGAGTAGCTGCAGACATGTTGAAGTTCAGAAAAGGTGGAAGGCACTGAGAACTGCCAGTCTGATTATTAAAGGTGGGAGGACTGCATTAAAAAACAGGGGAAATGCCATTCCCTTTTAATGTACCCATTTCCCCTCCATTTCCAGTGCTTTTCAATTGACAATATAGCAATTAATACCAGACAACTATGTGCAAATTGTCCTATATGTAGTCTCCCTATGTCAATTTCCATGTGTTACCTACTTCACTTAGCTGATCCCTTTGACAGGTAGAATTATTTGAACTATTTGGCTATTAAGCATTATTATACTACCAAAGCTCTCTGGGCAGTTCACAACCATTTAAAACATATAATGCAGTATAAAGATTTAAATAGTTAGAACAACAGTATAAAAAGACAGTGTATAAAAGAAATAATAAAAATTATGGACGCAATTGTACAATTTTCTGGTGCTGAATTTAAAAATAAAAATAACTTCAACTGAACATTTTTGAGGGTCTGGGGGGAAGCGAGCAGCAAATGAACAGAGGAAACTGGAGAAGGGACGGGGAGACAACACACTGCAGGCACAGGGAGCAAAGAAACTACAGTAGACCCACTTGTCCGTCATGTGCTCTATGCATGGCCTATTCCACAACAACCTACCCTGCGTAGCTTATTCACAGGGTGGGCTGCCATCCCATGTGATCTTGAGATCTTGCATACAATGGTAATTTATGTATTTGTTGCACAAACAACTCACAGTGCAGCTTATTTGCCCTGTGGTTTAGTGTGCTCTGTGCACACAGCCAAGGAATAATACCTGAAAAGCAAGGGAAACAATGCCGTTTCTTTAAGAATTACTCATGCTAGAATTCCTGTCCTTCCCTTTTGCAATTTTTGCATGCTTTGATAAAAAGTCATTCTGCAAACAGGAGCAATTAGTTAATACCTTTCCTGAAGGGAACATTGGAAAAATTATTTTAGACAAAATCCTGTGCAACTAGTCGCATGATGTCAAGAAAGCTTGGGGTTTATTTTTTCTTGGACAGCTCTCCCACCCCCATGCCCCGCCTGGCTACACAGCAGGTCACTTTGAGGATTAAGAGACACTTCAAAATCTCTTGTGAAACTCGGAGGCAAATGAAGTTCGCTGTTTCAGAAATGGTGCTGGACACGTCCACTCGGCCGCAGCAGGGTGGCAGGAGGCAACGGCCATTTGGCGCCTCCCTGCCCAGCTGTCTCCCACAGTCCCTGTTCCATCCAGTCATTTGATTCCTTGTTTGTTTACAAATAATCATTTTATACAAAGTCAAGAGCAGGTCACACAATGTGCTAACAGTTTCTTGCTGAAAGCTATACCTATATATTAAAAAGTGTGCAGCCTTCACACTTTGATGCTGGCAAGTCTCACCCACTCATACCTCCTGACGCAAAAAGCAATCAAGAGAGTATCTTCACAATGGAAAACTCCTGAAAGGCATGGAAAGCAACTAAATATCACTTGTGCCAGATTCTTTTTTTTTTTTTTGGGGGGGGGGGTTCTTTAAGTATTGCTTATGCCAGGCCTCGCCATTTCAGGCCTTCAAGGGTTATGTATTTATTTAGGTCTATAACTGAGTCAGGTCCTACTGGGTGCCATTCTGTACACAATATTACATGGTTTTAACTGTTAATTTTGTTGTATCATTGCTTTATTTTGTGGTTTTAAAATGTGCATGCTGCTTTGGGAGGGTATTCCCTAACGGGTAGCTTTATAAGCTTTGAATACATACACTGAGCAGTATCCAACACAGCTGTTTACCTCCACTGGTTTCATAGTGCTCGCAGGAACAACAGCTTGTGCAACTAGAGGCTAGTGTTTCTAAAATCAATGCTGGGAATACTCATTTCCAGATTGGGCCAGGTCAGCGGAGCTTCCTCCTGTGAGCTTCAGTGACACACATGATTCTGGAAATGAGAATTTCCATTAATTTCAGGTTATTTTTAGAAGCATGGAAGACCCATTGCACAGAGTGTTGCTCCCATGAGCTCATGGGCACTACAGAATATTAGCTGCCATATGGTACTTTACAAAGAGTTTTGAGAAGAACTTAAAGGAAATAAGAGGGCTATGCATAGGGTTTTCCAGGCACAGGCGACATTGTGTAAGAAATGGAAACTTAATTTACTTATTTTTCTCTTCCTTCTCCATTATTTTCCATTGTGCATTGTATTTATGACAACATGAACATGTGGGCAGGGTCTGTAGCTGTTTAAACTGTACCACATATAGAACATGTTACCACTTCATAAATGAATAATAACTAAGCTGTTGGCTGAACCTAAACAAGCTCTGTAAATAAACCTACATATGATTTTACTAGCCTCTTAAGATACTAGTCACCTGTCCTTCCATATGGGCTAAGAAGGCAGGTTAGCCCTTCTGTATCTAGCCTAGAAATGCAAGCCAATAGTCTCCTAGCAGGCTAGTAAAATGTGTTCCTTCTACCACACCAGACTGCACAGAATTCCTGGACACCTGTAGCAGCTTGGCAAGTAACAGAAAACAAGGCTAACCCAACCAGGTCTTTGAATCCTAGCATTCAAGTGGGCAGACACCAGCCTGACAGATTTCTAAACTTTTCCTAATTCCATGATACTAGCATGCCACTTCTAAGATTATTAAACAAATGGACTTAATAATGAAGCAGACTTAATAGAAGCAGCATTTTCAGTAATGGCGCTAAGCATTTAAATATCACTTTTCAAGCATTTAAAGAACTTCACATGAAATATCTCAGTAAGTCTTATAACAGCTCTTCAAACTATGTCAGTATCATCAGTACCACTGAGATGGAGGAAGGTGCCAAGTCTGAGAGAAGAATGCTAGTGGGTTACAGCTGATCTGTGATTTGAGCCAGGAACCTGGGAGCCAGAGTGATGCAGTGATTGTCAGCAAGATCAAAGTTCAAATCAGCACTTGACCAAGAACATCAGTCACTGGATGAAGTTCATTTCACTTTGGGGCAGTCACTCCCTCTTCACTGAAACCACATTAACATAGTTGTTGTAGGTAGGTAACCTGTGGCCTTTCAGATAGGTTGGCCTATATCTCCCAGCATCACTCCCCATTAGCTACACTGACTCAGGCTGTTAGGAACAATAAACCAAAACTTCTGGAAGGCACAAGATGCTCACCCATGTTATAAAGGGAACCCTTATCTTCTATTTGAGCTCCATGGAGGAAGAGTAGTACAGGAATATAAAAAACCCTGCAACTTACTAGTTCATATTAGTTTTAGTAAAGCAAAACAGTAATAGCAGCACAGAGAAGGAAACCAAACAAGAATATGGAGAAGCAACAGGCTTTCGATTTAAAAAAATCCCCAAATTTAAAAAGAAGGCAAAACCAACCACCATTAGACATTTACATGATAGACTTTGGACATTTAATATATGTAGATTTTTGTAATTATTATGAATCATATAATAGCCAGGTTATATGTATTACATTCTTTTTGTAAAAAAATATCTCCAAACTCCTAGTTGGTATTTACTATTACACAACGAATTCTCACATTTCCTTAGCGGTTTTATACCCAATGCAGTTTTAGCAGAGATATGTAAATGCCTCCACCTCAGCTGGAAGCCAAATGCAATCTACTCTAGAAATAAGATCACAGGGAAAGCTTAACGCTTCTTCAACATGTTACTGCTTACCACAAACTTCAATGAGAACAGGCAGGCTGACAATGCCGTGCAGACCTGTAACGTTTTCCTCAAGTGACCTACTAATCAACAGCGTTTTGTATTTTCTGACATACATAATGTTTCCTCTTCTGGCCCAGGAGTCTTTCCCTTCCACCCCTAAGGCAACTATGTTACATTCATCCATCTCCAATCATTCTGCAGGAATACTCAAAATTAAGCCAAGAATCTATTTTGCAAAGTATGCATCTTCTGCTACATGAAGGGAAGGGAAGGGAAGGAAAGGGAAGGGAAGGGAAGAGTGTAAGGATGGGCAATGGCAAGAACTGTGTGTGTGTGTTTGGGGGGGGGGGCTGCTTCCCCAGGTCAATCCTGTAGGGTGGATGACATCAGCTACCACTCCACTGCTCCCGCTTCTGCCTTTCCCATGATGAAAGCGACATGAAGCTCTGTGTCTCTGAGCAGAGGAAGGGACTCAGGCGGTACATGAAGGAGTCACTTCTCCAAGGACTGGCCAAGCTGGGTTTCCCCTTCTGCACTCTTCATGTCACTGCAATCAAGGTGTCCTGCCAAAGAACCTGACCAGTGTTTGGAGGAGCCATGCCATCAAGCTGGGTGCCTCCTTGGGGAAGCGGCTAATATGCAAAGGGAAGGGATCCATCCAGTGCTTGGAGGGGCCATTCTCCAAATGCTGGCCAAGTTGGGCACTTCCCTGAGATAAAGGAACTTAGCTGGTAATTGAAGAAACATCTCCAAGTACAGTCTGAGTCTTTTTCTCTGTACAGAGAGAAGCAGAGTTTTTGGTGCCTCTCTCTGATCAAGGAAATGTAAAGGGGGAAACAAGCGGGAAAGGTCTGAGAAAGGGTTGTGGCGAGCAGATGCACCACTGCAGGGCAGATTGGGAACTTCCCCACACTGGACTAGGCTTGCAGGCTAAAAGTTCACCACAACTATACTACAGAAATGGTTAAAGCCACAAATAAGTTGCTGGGACTGCGCAAGGCAACAGAAGGGCTCAGGCATGGGCCATAATATCATGTATAGCATAGCATTCTGTCTGTCTGTGTAGCGTGTGTGAGGTAACTCTCTGCTTTGCTCCAGTCTTCACTGGCACTTCCATACATACAAAACACCTGGTGAACCATACCCTAAGCCCTCTCTATCAACTACTGGGAAAGCACTATTCTTTTCGGGTTGTATTTTTAAAACATAACCATTGACAAAGTCATGAACTTAGTTCGGAACATGCCCACTCCTAACTCAAAATTAACAGAGAAAAAACTAGGATACATGGGCCAGGTCAGCCTTCTCAAACTGAATGACTGCCCAATTTATTCAATTACATCTAGTCATGATGGCTGGGACTGTCGCTAGCTGCACTCCGGCCCATCTAACGTAAGAGCCATGCTGAATCAGACAAGGACCCATGAGTCCAGCATGCTGCCCACATGGTGGCCAGCCACTGCACATGGAAACCCCACAAGCCACATTCAGCCAGACGGAAGGCAGCATAAAGCCATCAGGACTAGTAGCCACAGACAGCCTTAGCTTCCATTAATTTGTCCAATCCCTTGCTAAAGCAATCTAAATCGGTGGCCAGCTTGTGAAAATGAATTCTATCTGGAGGGCACAAGGAGGGGGAAGCCAGGGCAAGAGTTACATACATGCAGATTAACATTAATTAAGTTGTTGGAAGATCCATACCTCACCTGGGACGCGCTCCCTACTGCTACTGGCTTCAGTCGCTTCACCAATGTGTATTATGCCAGTGGTTTGTTGGTAACAAGGGGGTTACTAGGCTAGCTCTCTGTTTTTTGCAAAGATCTTGCCAACCTGGGTCCCTGTTTTGGTGGCTTGCTTGCTTGCTTGCTTTCTTAAAAACTTTTGTATGCCATCCTATTACACAAGATCTCAGGATGGCTTACGATATTTACTATAGAAGTAATCCACAATCTATAAAGTCTGTTTTATTTTAAGGAACAAGGAAAGTTGAAGAGTACTCAAACCACTGTTTTCTTGAGTTCTAGACAGTGTTTTGGAATCACCAAAATAGCCTGCCAACTATTTCCCTAAACATTTTATAGAGTGGTACTTATATATAGCATGCATCAGAGACATGTGAAAAATGCATGAATAAATGAACCTGAAGAAAAGGTTTTGTTGTTCTTAGGCAATTAGCGATGGAACGTTTCATAACAGAGCTGTAACTTTAAGGGGGCAAAGTCTCTGCAGAGAGACCAGATTTTCATGGGATATTAACACCCTAATTTGCTTTTTTTTTAAAAAAGGTCCATGAAGGCAGAAGTCAGTTTGGCTATCACTCTGAACAGGAGTCATGACAAATGCAGTTTCATCTGCTGAAAATTTTATCTTTCAGGCCCTTTGTAATTGTACAAGTTACACCAGACTATTTCTGCAATTTGTGCATGACTGGTACACTGGAAGGAACCGCACCACCAACTCCTGGCTTTAATAGGTGAATAAATTAAAGTGCTATGCCTAACCAATTATCATTCCTCTATTCTTAAAAAAAGCAAAGAAGTAGTAGTCTGTATGTACAGCTAGCTAACAGAAGTGAAATTACCATCGAAAATCCCAAGCCTTTAACATTCTTTCCACAGAGAACATGAACAGTGTCTTGGTCAATGCCTTTCACTCTGACAGCTGTAGAGTAACCTATCATATCTCCTACCAGCAAATGGGTAGAGAGATGTGCAGAACAGAAGTGAATAACTCTGAAGAACAACTGTGAACCCATAAACTGGGAAGGAGGTATGAAATGAAGGATTCGATAAAGGCATTCAACACTGACAAGCAAAGGAGGATGAACTCCAAGGATGTCTTAGCCAAACTTTTGTTCATGAACAGAATAAAGAATATATAACACAACACTAGGGGGAGTAGGACCGCAAGGGACAGCAGCAGCACAAGTGAAGTATACAAGAGGAAATATGAAATAGGGAAAGTGGCCAGAGAGGAGACAACACAGAGAACAGACAACTATTTGAAAGAAAGTAAAAACTGTCCCAGGAGGCAGAAAGAGAAGGCACTGTTGAAAAATGTGCTTTCAGCATGAGTGCTGAAGGAGACACTGAAGGAAGTTACCAAGGCACATGGGTAATGAAAGCAGAGGGGAGTAGCAATCTCAGACTTCATTTGTTATGGGGCAAAGCATATGGTGGTGGCACTTGAGGGTCACTGCCAATGCCTGGAAGACCTGTGAGGAGAACGGTCTGTCAGAAGAAGACAAAGCTTATGAGGGACCATCTAGGTTGATATGGGAAATGTTATGGGTAAAAGCAAATATGTCAGTGCACACTAATGCTAGGTTTGTGGATGAAGGAGGGCACTGGACTGGAGACTTTTGAATAAAATCTAGCAAAACACGGGTGCAATGGAGGAGGCGAGAGCCAGTCCTATTACTGTTGGGGAGATCCAGTGGCTATGGGTGAAAGCCTTGCATGAGAAAAACGAGATTGTATGCGAGAAAAGTTGTCACTGCATGTCTGAAGCACAGTAAATACTGTAGAGGGAGCTGTGAGAAAGCAGTAGAACTCTTAAAAGGAGGGCCATCAGAGTAAGAGGGGTACAGCACTGAGCAGGGAAAAGTTCATCGGATAGTCTGATGAGGCTCACAGATGAAGAGAGGAAAATGACAGTCATTGAAGAGAATGACAAGTTGGAGAGCCGAGAAAAATATCAAGAGAAATGCGACAGGGAAACCCTTTGTGGGAGATGAAAGACAAATGCAATCAGTGTGGGGCAGTGGATGTAGGGTTGTGACACTGAGTTGATGTGGGGATAGACAACAACAGAAGTGGAGCTGAGCTTCAGAATACCAGCCTGGTGCACTATGAGTGGCAAAACGGAGGGATAGCAAGACTATGGAAAGCATGAACTCAGAGCAAAACATCCTAGTGGGAAATGTTAAAAGTAACAATTGGTGGGGAAGTGGTGCAGAACTGAGGCAGTTCAGTTCCTGAAAAAGGCTGGTATGTATGCGGAGAAGAATGAATGAGGTTGTTGACAGTAAGACCAGGGAAGTCCTCAGAGCACAATATGCGCAGAGGGAAGCAGAGGGCCTGGAATGTCATTGCAAGGAGGCACAATAGATGAATGAGAAGAAAGGGACTTGTGAGGATTCTCTCACTGGAGTAGTACCATGCCTAGAAAGAAATACAACAGTTGCCAGTGTGTGTGTGTGGTTGCGGGGGAGGGTTCCTCAATAGTGCTTTGCCACTCTTGGAACCCCAGATGTTGGACTACAGCTCACATCATCCTCACCCAATATGGCCAATGGTCAGGGATTCTAGGAACTGTCATCCAGTTACATAAGGGGATCCAACTTGCTGGGGGACTTTTCTAGAGAAAAGGTAGACTTTAAGGGCAAGTGTGTGAGTGAGAGAGACAAGGGGGTGGGGGTGGGGTGGGGGACACACTGGGTAGAGGTATAGCTTCACTGGTGTTTCATCCTATGTGTGACTCTCTTCAGCCAGGCAAAAAATGTAAAGCTGGCATGTGAATAGGCTAAAGCCAGTTGCTGAGGGAGAGGAAACTGGGCCAGAAGTAAGGTTTGCAAGGAAGGCATGAAGGAGTCCATACTTGTACATCAGTTGTGCTGTAGGCTCTGGAAAGGAAAAATGGTGAGCATGTGCATATTATAGTGGGGGAAAGAGACTTCTAGAAGACTTTGGCTGTGCGCATGGGCTGAGGGCTATTGCCTAAGGACAAGCTTACCAAAAAGTGTATGTCTATGTTTGCATGCATATACACACAGAGAGAAAATATGACACCTGAGACAGAGCTGGGTCTTCAAGAAAGAGGAAGTGGAGCCTTCCAGTACGCAATCCCATGTGTGGAAAAAATGTCTTGAAGGCAGGAGCAGCAGTTGTCTGCATGTACTGGGGGGTGGGGATGGAGAGGATCCTAGAGGAAGGGTTGTCACTGCAGGGTGAGGGAGCAAACAGGTCTTGCACCAGCGTGTCCAAACCAAGGTAGGTTGCAAGACTGACATGACCACAGGAAATAGGGTTTTTTTTTTCTTTTTTAAAGAGAGAAAGAAAGAAAATTAAGGAAAGGCTTCTCCAAACATAGGCTGGGGCTCCAAGTAGGTCTGAAAAGGTTGGAGATGACAGATCTGAAGGCAGTGCTGTCAATGTCTGTCTACTGGGGGCAACTCCTGTGTGGAGCAGAAGGGGAAGGCTTAAGGGGACGTCCCCCCCCCAGCAAGCATGTGTGTATGGGGGGGTATGGGGCGTGTCTGGGAAAGTGGGGCGGGGAGGAGGGATGGAGAGAGCCTAGGGGGGGGGGGTCTTCTTCTGGACACAATGGCCCAAAGGGCCACAGAACTGGGTCCAATGTGGGAAGTCTGAGGAAGGACAATGGGCGGGAAGCGGCGTAAGGGGAGAAGCCATGGGGGGGGGGGCGTCTGGAGACAATGGGGGGGCGTGCGCGAAAGTGCCGGGCGCGGTGGGGTGAAGGGAAGGAGAAGAGGGGGAGAAAGGAGGAAGCGAGCAGGAGGAGGAGGAGGAGGAGGAGGATTCCCTGGGCGCCCGCCTGGAGAGAGAGAGAAAGCGCCGCGGCGGGGGCTGAGGCGGGACGGCGCCCCCCTCCCGGCCCAAAGGGGGGGAGTGGCGGGAGGCTCCCCGGGCAGCCTGACAGGCCGGGGCGGGCGCGGGCCATACCTGCCGTAGATCCCCTCGGTGATGCGGTTCCGCTTGAGCGGCCGCCGGAGTTTGCTGCAGTCGGCGCTCCGCCGCTTCATCCTCCCTGCCGGCCCGACGCGACCCGACCCGGCCTGGCCCACCTCCTGCTGCCGCCGCTGCCCCCCGCCGCCGCTCCTGCCCCACCCGGATCACAGCGACAACATCCGAGCCCGTCCGCGCGGCCCGCACGGGGGCCGGAGGGAGCTCTTTCCGCGCTTCCAAGGCGTCCCCGGCTCGGCCCCCTCCCCCTTTTCTCGCTCCCTCTCTCCTTTCTCCTCCCTCCCCCCACCCGCCTAGGAAACAAAGAAATAAAAAATAATTTCAGATCTGTCCCTCCCCGCCGCCGCGTCCCCGCGCGCAGCCTCCGCGCACCGCACCGCCTCCTTTCAGGCACGGACCAATCGGCGGGAGGCAAACCATGAGGCCGACGGACGGGAGAATCAATCAACGCGGAGCTAAAGGGAAGAGAGGCGGGCGTTGGAACCAATGAAGGGATCAACGTCGGCGAGCCTTGCCCATTCTCAGGATGGCAATCCCCGCCCAGACGCTCGAACGGCGTCCAGAACAGCCGTGATGATAAAGTAATTGACAGATTGATGGCGTGGAGGCCCAATCATTGGACAGAAAGAACCGAGGGAGGTGGGGAAGTCTAACTATCACCCAATGAAAGGTACCTCAAGGCTCTTTTTTTTTTAAATCTCACCCTCCGTTTTTGACAGAAGGGTACGGCCCTTTTGACCTGATTGACAAGACAGCTAGCCAATAAAATCCGAATAAAAGGCTCGCGTAATTCAAGGACCAAAGGTAAAAAGAGGCAAAGAATGGTGAATTACACCGCATTACAACCAAACTCGTTCTCGGGCCCGCCCCCTGGTATGACTGATAGGGAGGTTATGCAATCGAGTTTAGGTTCGAAGGAAAAGCACTAAGGGCGACCAATAGAGAATGGGCAAGGTGAGCCTGGGCGTAACGGCCATGGAAAGTGACCTGGGAAACCGAGTTTGGCCAATCAGGGAGGGATTTCCCTCCCCTGCACATTTGCTGCTCTCTTGCCACAGGGCATTTTGCTAGACGGGCTTTGCTGTGGGCGGGGCATCACAGCCTGGACGATTGTATTACCTGTTTCGGAAAGGTGCATTTCGGATTTTTTTTCTTAGGAGCGACGCAGCTAACTTTGGCTTTTCTGGGACTGAGAACAGATCTGGGATTCTCGAAAGCTTGCAGTTTTGAAACGATCGTTTGTCTGACCTAATAAAGCTACTGAAATAACGTGGATTTCGGATTGTTCGGCTTTTTTGTTAATACTGAGCATGTTTATTTGGAAGTAAATGCACATCAGTTTAGTAGAACTTAACTTTGAATAATGTACTTTGAAATGCCTCAGTCTGACAGCCTAATCCATTGCAATCAATGTTTCCCAGCAGTAAGACCACACTCCTATGCAGGTTTATCTGTGAATATGGCTTACTTCTGAGGAAGCACTGCATACGACTGTGCTGTAGGTTAGCTAGAAGGCAAACACTACTAATTAAAAGGTATAGGAAATCACTTTATAATGTGTGACACCCTGCAAAAGATGATGCGCAAAGTGACAACAGTAGAACAGATTAACTCCAGTGGCAGGGAGTCCCATATGGAGGGTGTTGCTACAAGGAAGGCTTTCTCATAGGAATGCAGGAACCCTGCATAAACCAAGGAGATCTGGGTCTTGCCAGTCCTGGGTAAGAGGCTGCTTTGAGTTCCATCTTTAAAGATATAAATAATAAAAAGAGCCTTGAACTAGTTATCAGTGAAAGTATTCATCCCAAACAACCTAAGGCTTTGGATGAAGATGCTGCAGGCTTACTGTCTTTTGACACCCACTCATGGAGATAACTGTCCATGAATCCAAAGGGCAAGCAGTGAAGTGAGTCTGATAAAGTGGGTGGATTCCAGTCCACAGACCATTTCCAAGACAATATGGCTTGTCTTCCTTTCCTTTGATTCCAATGCAAACGGATAACCAAAAAAGTTTAGCACCTGCATTGTTTTTTCATCCTCCTTCCCTCCATGCAACAGTGCACTTAGTTTCTCTCTTAAAAGTTTCAGATTAAAATAATTTGCCACTGCTCTCTATTCTTGCTTTTGTTACAAGCTCTACTAACCTGGCCTATCCTTCCAATGTCTAAAACAGAAATAAATGCCAGAAGTATCAGCTAAGTAGCTTAAAAGATACCGATAAATGTTCTGAGAACTGTCACTACATTCAGCCTAGTGAAAGGAATTTTGCTCACTCAAAATAGCCCCCATGTTTGAGCCACAAACTTTCACAGTAGGGTCATCTCATCCCTTCAACCACCTGGCCTTCCATTTTCCCCTCCTACTTTGGCCTCCAGCACAAAGATTTATATGCAGTTCCCACCCCCTTACAAATTGCAGCTCCTTGGCAGATGGATGGGCAATGGCCTGGTTCTCTGCAGGTTTACTCAGAAGTAATTCCCAGTATGTTTATTGGGGCCTACTCTCATGTCAAAAGGCAGCAATATAAGGTGATGGTGACCAATGATTACTTGGCAAATCCCATTTTAACTCAGTGAAAGTTACTTCCAGATGGATGCCCATGGCTTTCAGCTTGAGCTAGCAAACCTGTGCAGAACCACCAGTGATCCTGCCTTTGTCCTTTCTTTATTCTGTTTTCCTTTTCCTGCTTTTTCTCTTTATTTCACAATATAGAAACGGCCATGCTACTGTAGCCCCCATAGCTGCTACCTGGAGTTGTGGATTCATGCACTTGCTGCTTAAACCTTCCTACAAATAAGAAGCAAACCAATTCCATTAGGCTCCAGGCCACAGACCTCGCCCCTTTGGTGGAGTATTTCCTTGGCTGGGCTGATAAAGGTATTTCCATTGCCACCAGCACTACCAATGCTGCACAGCTCCCCTGTTCCCTGATGTATATGATCACAGCCATCTCCCAAAATGCTCTTTCTCCTCCCTCTTGAGGTTTATAACCTACCAATGTTAAAGGTCCATCAACACAACTACATATGTCTCTGGATGTGCAGTAGAATGAGGTGATACTGCCCACATCCTAGGGAGGCTATACCACATCAGGCTGCTGCGGGCACAAGAATCACCTTTTAGCTCTTTCTTAAATGGAAAACACCACCTGTAAGTGGAAAATTAGCATGATGGGGAATGGGCCCCAGTCCTTCTCCCAGATGAGACAGGGATTCTGCAGTCAGAAGAAGAGAATGTGCTCTGCCACCATCCCTCCTCCTCCTGTAGGCTAGGTTTGGGGCACAATTCTGTGCAGGCAGGTAAAAAGCACTGTGATGCTCTGCATGCCGGAACCAGCACAGCTGATTAAAGCACCTGCAGCTCCTGACTTCTTTGATGTCCCAACATGCATAGGATTTTGCTTGTGGCTCAATGAGAGGCAGGGTGGGTCTGGGACGCAGGCGATCTGGTCCCCACTCAGCCACGGAACCCGCTGGGCGACTTTGGGCCAGGCACAGACTCGCAGCCCAACCTCCCTCACAGGATTATTACTCGAAGGGTAAGACCGAGACCATTGGAAGAATTATGGAAGCCCCCTTGAGTTCCTTACAAGGAAAAAGGTGGGATATAAATATAACGAATAAAGAGCTAACACAGATGTTAGCATAGGCAGCATACCTGCAAAAGTGACTGTTTGCCACTTGCATGTTCAGTGCAAGGAAGAAAGGTGGGCTATAAATATAATAAATAAGCTACTCGTGAAAGGTGGCTGAGCACTGCAGAGGAGAAAGCCTTCCTCATGGGCCATGCATAAGCCCTTAAGGCTTGTTCCCTTGGGAATAACATCACACTGAAAACCTGCCCGGTACCTGCTCGCTCCCTGTTGCCTGTATGGATGAGCATCATTTCTCTGGTGTTTCTAGAATGACTTTTCCCAGCTTTACTGGGGGATGTTGGGAACCACACCAGAGACCTCCTGCATGCAAGGCATGCTTTCTGACACTGAGCCATGGCCCTTGCCCAGACAGCATCTGATACCCTCCACACAGAAAGCGGCCTTTTCCCAAGTCAGGCCATGGACCCATCTGGCTTAGCAGTGCCTGCTCAGGCTAGTAGCTTCTCTGCAGGGTTTTGGGCAATCTCTCTCCTCGACTACCTGAAAATGCCAAGGAGTGACCTTGTATATGCAAAGCACACACTCCACAGAACTCCAGCAATAACTGAATTTAACGGCATCACCTCTGGTTGCCGCAGCAGAGCAATTACAGAAGGTGTTTTCAGCTGCAGACCTGTGAAGTATCACAAACACTCCATTCCTTTCCCATATTAGGATCTGTTAGATAATTTCATTTTGCCAGCAGGTGGCTTTCTTTCCATTTCAAGCATCTGGTACAAAATCACAGATATGGTCTTGCAGCATATCACCTAGAACCGTGCCTGTTAAGAGAGAGAACATTTTATTTCCATAGATTCGATGCTTTCCCTAACATTAATTTTGATTTTCCTAAGTTCTTGTTTGCACCTTTAAATGTATGTCTCTTTATCTAGGTGATCAGTGCACTACACAACTGGCCTACTCTGTTGATTTCCAAACCATGCTCCATGAGATAACCATCTCTCTGCTATGAGAAATGATTTAGCCAATTAATTAATAAATGGCAGCTATGAGCCTGAACCAAGGTCTGTTCCCAACTTCTTCAAAAAGGAGGACCAAAAGTCATGGCAAACTCTCCTCACCATTTGGCCCACTCGGCCGCTTGGTTTGTGGCAATAGTCACAATTTGTCACCCTAGATGCAGTTCCATCACGTAACAGCTCAGGTAAGCCTCACTAGAATCTTCACAGGAGAGGGAACGAGGTGAGGAGATGAATGTCCCAAGCATTTGTTGCCTGTTGCAAAGTATCTGGGGTGGCCTAGTCAATCAAGACCAATTAGCTTTACAAAAGAGCTCCTCCTGGTGGACGTGATGCAGATCAACACTGGACCTTCCCCAGGTGAGGGGGGGGCTGTAATTGTGGGGGCCACATCGAGGAGTGCTTTCACTTTAAAATAGACCACTGTTTTCCAATGTGGCCTGCAGTTGCGGCATGCGGGACAAGACCAGGGTCAATGCACATCTTGGTCCGGCCAGCCAAAATTGAATCTTGCCTTCCCCTGTGGTATGCCCACCTTTGATGACACAGGCTTCTTTCGTGGTGACTAGTTGACTGATGGTTGGACCCCGTCTCCATACAGGTTGCTCAGCAGCAGAAGCTCCTCAAGACCACCGATGGCACATGCGAATCGCCTGCACTTGGGACCTCTGTTAACTGCCACATTCTGGTGCAGCCACATCCCTCGACTGCAGATCACAAGACTGACGGTCTGAAATATATCTTTGCAGGTCGGCCTGGTCCCTGGGACTGACTTAGATAAAGACTGGGTGGTTGCTTAATGCTGCCTGGGGTATCTTATCGCATTCAAACTTTCTCTACTACTTTCTTTCACTTTTTAAATTTGAGCTTTATGGAGCATTTGTACAGAACGGAAAAATATTGACTCTTGTTACCTTTTTTATAAATGTTGCAGGGAATTTATCATGGCCTCCCAATATCCTCCAAACCTCCGTTTTGGTCTGTCGGGACTCGTGTACTTTTTGGAAGTTGTTTTCCTCTTTTTATTTTACTTCTTTGTTTCTTATGACCATCAACATTCTCAAAGGGATGCTACTCTCTACCCAGGTAAGTTTGCTTATTAGTTATATGGTGTTTGTGATGTTAATTGAGTAAATTCTTACCTGACAGGAGAGATTCTCTCATAATGAGGTCCAGGTATTATGCAGGTGCCTGTATTTTCCCTTAAATGTGACAAACCCGAGTGAATTGTTTGTGGGAGTGCAAGACAGGGTTCAGAGGGAGCGAAATGGCAGAGTAGCTCAGCTGTAAAGGCATTTTTTGCATGCAAATCTTGGGCAAGTACTAGCCCCAGGATCTCCGGGTAATCTTTGAATGTCACGGTAGAAAATTATACTTGTAACAGATTGGTGTTTTCTGAGTGTAAAGCAGGGTCCACTAAGGTCCACAAGTTATTACTTTCCGAACGCATGGTTAGGAAAGAGGAAGTATATCCAGAAAGAGTAGACAACAGGCGGACCGGATTTGGAGAGGGAAAGCAATTGCCAGTGTATAGGTCACTGCTCTTCCATCATAAGGTTCATTATCCTTAACCTAGATCTGGTCCACAGTCTTCTCCACAAAGTGGGACCTGATCACCTAGCATAACACTCTCCCTCCCTAACCCTGTTTATATGGATTCCTATACATTTGCCAAGCCACATGGGAATGCCTTCTGTGTGTTTCTCAGGTGTCTGTGGGGTGTGAAGCGGCTTTGCTAGGCCTGGGTCCACGTTTTTAAATCTGAGGGGGGTGGATTTCCTCCAAGAGGAAAAGATAAAGATGGTGGGGTGGGAGATGGTGGGGTGGGAGAAATGGAGGCCGCTTTGGCTATTTGGTGGTATAGAAATAAAAATCACCATCATAGCAAATGCATTGTAACTAGAAAGGAACTACCAACTGTCTTTGGCAGACTGGAAATGAAGTGAAGAGCCTATTTAATTGGAAGGGGTTTGGATGAGAAAAGTTGAGATCAGCTTTGGCTTCTGTGAAATTTCAATGAAGGCTAGTAATGATGCCAAACTTTGGCTATACAGATATAAATTAATACGTGTAATTTTGATGGAGATTTGTGCCCTATGGACTGGGCCCCCCAAACTTTGGCCTACCAATTTCTGGGGTGGGGTATAAATCCCTCATCCATATGATGGGATCATAGGGGGTTCCCCCTCTCACTGTGTGAGACAGGGGCGCCAAATGTAGGGTGGGAAACATTTGAGGAGGAAATAGGAAGGGATGGGGTCAGGAAAAGGACTGGAGCCAGAGGGGTGTAGTGGTTGAAGTGCTGGACTGGGTCTTGGGAGATCCCAGTTCTAGTCCTCACTCACACATGAAGCCCACCGGGCAACTTTGGGCCAGTCACTGACTTTGAGGCTCACAGGGGTGTTACGAGGATAAAGTGGAAAGGAGGATGAAGTGCAAGAGGAAAAAGGGAGGTATAAAATGCAGTCAGCACAAACTCTTTCCACACGACATGCCTGCTAAACTGTCTCTAAAAACTTGCTTCCTGAAGCACTTTCCCCGCTGGTCTTTCCACCCTTCCTGCTCAGAAGCTGAAGTTGATAAGCCTTGCTTATCATGGGAAAGGCCGAGTCTCTGCTCTTTGCTGATTCCAAAGCTAGCTTTGTGCAAATATGAAGCCTCAAGCATGAAGGTGCAATTACTGCAAAACAAAACAAAAAAGCTGGGGGGGGGGAGTTGAACACACCCAATCAGCTCTGAACAGACATTGAATGGAAACACAGAAACAGCTCAGATGAAAGAGTTTGGTAAACACCATGCCCAGATTCTTCATAAACAGCGAGTCAACAAAGGGTGACAATTGTGGAGAAAAGGTCCGGTGTGGAAGCAGCCTGAATATTTCAAGTTTGGCATTCTTGGCATTCAGGGCCAAATGGCATGCAATGGGCACGCAATGTGAATTTGTGTGTAGCTCCGGGATCTTCCTTTAATTTGCTGTAGTGTGAGGCTGCATCCAGACTAGGATCAGTGCCATTTGGAGAGGGGAGGATTAAACCTTGTCCATCCCAGTGTCAGGGATTTTAATCTCCAATCAGTCAGGTTCATTTGTCTAACCATGAAAGACAAAAACAAACAAAAACCAAAACCTGCCCGCAAGCTCTCCCAGGAAACTGCTTTACTGAAGCACAAAGCCAGTGACACGGAGCTGCCTGCTCATCAGCGCTCTTACTAACAATTCAAACGCTTTTATATGTTCCGAGCCACTTATCAATCACTGGCTGTCTTGATCTCTCCACATCGACACTTTGAACTTTCTTTCTGCCCACTGGTGCAGGCTCTAGTTCTTGGAGGAAGACATTCTCCATGCCCCTCCCGCATGATCGGCCTTCACACCACCATCAGCACCAAGCTCTGGTGACCCTCACTCTTTCTCACCATGGCTTCCGCTTGCTTGCTGGACAGGCAGAGGGGTCAGGAAGCAAGGGGACCTGGACTACTGCTGCTTCTTCCTGCGCTCATCATGGCCTGGGCCAGCGCAAGAGAGACATGAGCAAGCAGGTGGCAGTGGGGAAGGTGATGGACAGGTTGGGGGAACTCTTTTCAGTGGGCCTCTGCTGGGGTTCGGGCTCTCACCAGTTGTCCAGCCCTGCCCACCTCTGAAGGCACATGGCTCAGGTTCTGATCCCACCAGCCTGTTGCTCCCAGATGTTGCACCGCTGTCCTGATGTGCCTCATCCACGTCAACGTTCTCTGCCCTGCAGCGTTTCAAGACGTTAACGTCATGGTGATCTTTGGCTTCGGCTTCCTCCTGGCCTTCCTGAAGAACTATGGCTTCAGCAGCACTGCGTTTGGACTTCTTCTTGCTGCCTTAGGCACACAGTGGGCCGTGATCATGGATGGATTCCTCTTCCACTTCTCGGATGGGACAGTGCGGATGAACCTCCAAAGGTAGCTCACGCCATTTGCAGCGTCTTCTTCCTTGCTTGGATTCCAGGTTGCGTCAAGCCACAGGCACTATGCCTGTGCGTGGATGGGTTCAGCTCAGTAGCTGTGGGGCAGATAGCTGCTTTGAATAGGCTTACGGACCCCTTACTGTTATTTGGTAGGTGCTGAAAACAGCACAGCCTTGGCACCTGCCTCACCTCCCCAGGCAGGGAATTCCACAGAAAGGGGGCTGCCCCTCCTGCTGATCAGACGTGCAGTGGGCCATGGGTCCATGTGCAACCAGCAGGAGAACATCCTCCGAGGTCCTCCATACCCAGGCAGGTGGGTAAGAGAGAAGGCACTCCCTGCATATCCTGTGCTGAGGTTGCTCAGGAGTATTCAAACAGAGAACCTGGTAGGCAGTGCAGTTCCTTCAGCGGAAGAGCAGCTGAGTTGCTGGCTTGACCTCCAGCGCCTGCAACAGCACCTGAGGCAGCCCCACACAGAATCCTGTCCTGACATGCTCCGTGCCCACATTAGCTTGTGGAAGCATGGGCCAGGGCAGAGAGCTGCCGTAGCTGAACAGCACGTCTGTCCACCCCTGCTTCCCTTCCCAGTTCACTTTGGCATTCTTGGGGTGTGTGTGTATGTCTGCACATTGCTTCAGATATCTTTTTTAAGTGGGGAGAAAATTAATATATCCAATACATACTGAAGCTGCATCCGGTCAATGTAAATTCCACAAGGGAAAGGTGGAAGAGCTGCAAAAGGTCTGCAGATGGGGAGTCTGCCAAGCCTTCCACCTGGAAGCACCCAACATGAGGGACGAAAGTGTGAAAATGCAGTATGTTTCCAGGGGAGGCATGGCTGGGTACCTCCCAGGGGCCCACAGCCCAACAGGGGCCCACTGACAAGAGTGCCCCATCTTGCTCCTCCTCTTTAGTACTCCTGCTTGCTTGTTCTCCTGCTTCTCCCTCTTGTCCAGCAATGCTCATGGTGAGGAGGGGGAGCAGGAGATGCCATGGTCTGCCTGCTACAAAAGAGGGCAGAAGGCCTCCTAATATGAGCAGGAGGGAAGAAAACCCCAGAACATTCCATGTTCTAAAGCCAAACCACTGTGCATATTTCTTCCTGCTATTCTTCCTACATGAAAGCATCATAGAAGCTGTTATGAGTGTCACCACAGTGTTAATCTCCTCTGGAGCTGTTCTTGGCAAAGTCAACCTGATGCAGCTGGTCTTCATGGCTATGGTGGAAGTGACGGCTTTCATCGTGAACAGATGGCTAGCTGAGCATTTTCTGCAGGTACTGTAAGCCACTCTGCAGCTGGGATGAGGATGCCTCCTTTGCTGTGGAGACATCGCTCTTTCTCCCTTGAACATGTCCAATACTGTATGCCATTTTTCTCCGACTTGATGCACTCCAGATGTGCTGGGTTGCAACTTCCACCATGCAGGTAAGGGACGATCAGAGTTGTGGTTCAAGACATCCAGAGGGTACCACACTGAGGGAAGTCTGCTTTGTACTATCTATCTTGAGCTAGCCAAAATGACAGCTCCACCATATGCAAGGGGGAGGTATCAACAGGCATAGGGCAAACCCTAAGGTGGGCAAATGGACCAAAGAAAAGAAGTAAGGGGAGCTCACCTCCAGAACAGTCCAGTGAGGAGGGGGAGGGAAATGGAATTGAGTATAATGAAAGAGGGCACGGCTGACTGGCTGAAACCCTGAACACTCCACAGTACAACCTTTCTGAAAAGCCATTTAAGGCAGTGGCCATCACCACACTCTCTGGCAGCAGATTCCATTGTGTGAGGCATCCTACCTCAGTCTAGCCAGAAGCTGAAGTCCCTCTGTTTGATGTGCTTGGAAATGCACAGGTTGAGCAGGGAAGAAACAGGCATGCAAGCTGGCAACACTCATCCTTAAAGGAGTGGCAACCCCCCGCCCCCAAAGCAAACAAAGGCCCCCAGTTCCTCTGCCCAAGATTGCTACTTGCCAGCTAACTCCAGAACTTTCTTTTGCTTTGTTTTGTTGTTTTATCTTTATCAGACATTTAGAATTATAGCAAATAAAATCAGAGCTAATAATACATGCCATGGATGATTTTTCCTCCCTGCAAAACAGGGCTGAAGCCCAGTTCAAATTAAAACCCTGCACAAAGTCTAATTTTACTTGCCTGTCAAATGCCGAATCTGACTGTGGCAGATGCAACCATTCATGCCACCATGAGCCTCGCATGGAGCTGCTTAATGCTACTGAATTGCAGTGAAGGCTAAGGAGTGTTGGGGGGCATTTGCAGTGGGGCACTGAAGGAGAAGAATTAAAGCACAATCCTAGCGTGCGGAGTCAGAAAAAAATCCAGCATCGGATTTGTTGGATACTTTCCTGTCTAAAGATGCACAGGACCATGTTCCTCTTCCTCCTTCCCCTGGAAGTTCACCCACACATGTCCCAGAGTCCACCCCATTGTGGCTCCATATGATACATCCCCTGTTTTTCTTGTCTGCAGATTAAAAGCCATGTAACCCTGATGCATGTCCCTTTATTTGGGGCCTACTTTGGCTTGATGGTCTCCTGGATACTCTACCATTCCTCGCTGAACAGAACAGTTGAGAAGGAAAGCTCAAGGCCTGTCTCCAATCTGTTTGCAATGCTGGGTAAACTGCTTTCTCTACTTTTTAAAGTCAACTTATAAAATCAGCTGAAATCTGGATAATACTAAAACATTATTAATCTGTTTTGTAAGCTGTCCAGAGACACGATGTATTGGACAGGTCAGAAATACCCCAAATAAATAAATAAACATGTCATTTATGCAATACATATATGTAGCAGCTGGGAAAACAGTAATAGCTTTTCCATGAAAGGCCAAAAGAAGCAGGAATGCTTTAAAAACCCTTTGAAAAGTATTCATAAATTTGATTGGCTAACCTTCCTGGTGAACTATGGGAATTCTGTGGATGTAATCTATCTTGACACCAGCAAAGCTTCTGATAACCTGTTCTATGATATCCTGATTAGCACACTAGCTAAAAGCGAGCTAGATGGAACAACTAGCAGGAGGATCCATAGTTGGCTGCAGAATTAGCTTCCAAAAAGTACCCATCAATGGCACTTCTCCAAGTGAGGAAAAGTAATGAGTGGGTACCATATGGTTCAGCCCAGGGGTTAATGCTTTTTAATATTTTCATTCATGATTTGGATGATGAGGTGTGAGGAATACTTTTGAAATGTGGGTGGGATACACTTTATCCTCCAAGATGGAAACTAAATTCAAAGCTGTCTTGATAGCTTGGAGCACTGAACTGAAAGCAACAGAATGAAATTTAACAGGGACAAATGCCAAGTTCTGCAGCGAGGAAAAAGAAACCAAATCTATTGTTACAAGATGGGGGATATTTTACTCAATATTACTATAAACGAGAAGGATCTTGGAATTGGCATGGAGAAGAGCTAGTGGCAGGCGAGTTGTTAGCCCAGGGTTCTTCAGCCTCTTTCAGCCCAAGGCCTACATTTCATTTGGAGAAGCTCTGGGGAGTTACATTCCAGGAATGGGTGGGGCCCAAATACCAGGGGGGAAAAAAAGGAATTACTCCACTGCATCCTGATTAGTAAACGAGCTAAAATGGACTTGGTGGAACAGTACAGAATGTGTTGCAGCTTGAAATTCTTCCCGCCAGTAGCTTTGTCTTCAGTATTTTAGATGGGGGAAACTGTACAAAGGCCAGGAAAACTGCTGGCTGGGGCAGAAGGGGGCAGAGCTGGGGAGAAACCAGTGTGTCTTTTCTGGGCAACCCCAGGTCAACTGGGTTTGGCCTGTAGGTCTGAGCTCCTGCACTCCTGCCTTGACTCTTCCTTCTTCCACTTCTTCCAGGCCCTCCACAATTATTATTCAAACTACTACTTCCTGTCCCTCCACAATAAATAGGCAGCCATGATGCCATTACCTACCCTTGTGTGCTGTTTGGCCGTTAGTCTGATTTTGCAATAGGGCATTAAAAGCTCATTCACTTTTTTTAAAGCCTTTTTGTTACTTTCCAAGCACTTGCAAATCAAAAGCAATTATATCTTTGATTAAGCACTCCCGGGAGCCCCTAGGAAGTAATGCAAGCCAGTCAGGAACGTCAAAGACGAACGACAAAACAGCCCGAGTGAACAAGCCCGAGTGAACAAATCTGTGTCTCGGCATCAGGGAACAGATGGCGAGAAGGGGGAACGTATGAGATCCTGGAGCTAGCATTTCCAGAGGCAGGTTCAGCACGAGAGACGCTCATCCCTTTGACTTGCAGACAGGTGAGGCGACCTGGCAGTCCGCTCTTTGCTGCGCTTAGTCCACACAGACGCCTGCCTGCCTCCCAGGCCCTCAGTAAATCACAAGTCAGCGGCACCTGTTGTTTCCTATCAAACATAATACTGCAGGGAAGATCCAGTTACAGGTCTCCTTGGTTTGAGGCTTGTTCCGCCACCCACTGATTGCTAGGCTGAATCTTGAGTTTGGATTTTAAAAAAAGAGCAGAAGCCAAAGCAGAGATGATAAACAAGTGGTAGGCAGCCATTTCCTAGTTCTGCTCCTGGTATATGTGTAGGGGAAGGCCAAAGGCAATATAGGCAATCTGTCTTTGAAGGGTGCCAGGTGCTGCAGAGACAGCCTGAACTAGGTGGCTTGTTGGCTACCTCTGGGATTCCAAACCAAGTTAGATGTGGCCACAGATCTGTGCACTTCCAACATGGGACTAACCCAATTACATAAAAATGGCAGGAGGGGAGAAAACCATTTTAAAAGCAAATGGGTGGGCGGATTGAAGAGAGGTAAACCCTCCACCCACCACCTTCCTTTTCATAGTCCTTCCTCCTTTCTTCCAGCTCACTCACTTTCGTACTGGGGTACCAACTGGAAATGGAAGAGCAGGGAGAGGGAAGACAGGGAAGTCAAGCCAGACGTGTCTTGGGGAGGAAGGTTTGGCATTCCTCTGCCACATGTCCTTTAAAGATTAGGCCCCCATCCCCTTCTTTCTATATCACTGGGGATGTTTGATCGGATCCCTATTGGGATGCCTAGTTCATCCCTGACTGCTCAGCACGATGCATGTTCAGGTCTCAGGAACTTCTGCCAATAGCAGAGACAGTTAGGCTTCACCACTGGTAGGCAGTATGGAGGTGGGGAGGGGTGAGCTTTAGTGGGATGGTGAAGTAGCTCACTTTCCAGGTGACCATCCTCCATTTGAAGGGTTAGCAGAGGACACACCTCTGTTTGGACAGCTGTACAGTTCAAATCCCATCTGAAGATAAAAGGAGAGCTTTGAGTCTTAAAGCTGATCACACAGGCATAATGTGTAGCAACACTAGAAGAATGGCAAGAAGGTTAGTGAGGTCCACCAGGTAGTGTGGGGATCTTTCCCAGAGTCCAAAAGCCAGGATAATTTCTTGAAGGCATGCCAAGGCCTCATGGCCTTCAGCTTGTTAGGAAAAGCACCCTGGAGCTGCTTTCCCCAGTCATTTGGTAGAAAAGGGCTGCTTTTGCTGTGAGAACAAAACTGTTTGCCTTAATGAAGCAGCTTTGTGCCCCCACTTCCATTTCTCAAGAAGTGATGTTGGCACCTGTGTGGCTCTGCGACCTGTGGGGGACAGGGATGTTATGAAATCCGTAGCAAGAGTATTTTTGTTCTCTGTCTTGGGGGAGGAATTTATGTTCAGTCGCCCAATCAATTCTGCAGGCATACCCTGGCCTATTCAGGGAAGCAACATGGCCAAAGGGAAAGGCACTCTGTGCTTTCTTTTGCTTGTTCATATTCTGTTTTCATTATATTCAATAACCTGTATATAATATTTGGCAGGAGGAGACTGTTGGGGTGAAGACTGAGGTAGAAAAGTGATTATTTATAAGCATATTCATAGGCTGCCTATACTGCTGAGGTCTTCTTTGTCTTGAGCTGTACTGGTTTTTATTATTTTACTTTCATAAGCCTTGTACCTTGTGAGCATGAATAGGTCACCTGAGGTTTGCTCAAAAAGGATCTGAAGGATTACAGAGGAGACTAACAATTGCTCTTTGTTTTTTGGGATCTACCAGGTACTTTATTCCTTTGGATGTTCTGGCCCAGCTTCAATTCTGTGCTGATAGAAGACAGATCAGGGAAGCTGAATGCGGTCTGCAACACTTACTTTGCCATTGCTGCAAGTTCTGTTGCTGCCTTTTCAATCTCAGTGGCTACCAGCAAAAATGGAAAGCTCAGCATGGTGAGAAAGAAGAACCCACTGTCTGTTGTGGTAGAGGGGGCTTTTCTCGAAAGCGTCATGTATCAAAAAGAGATGCTGGCATGTGGAGGTCTTCACTGGGGTTGGGTCCATCATAATTAGTGGCACCACTAGGACTGTACCACTGGGCATAGGTCTGGGGCCCTGCGATCTGTGGGCCTCCAAATGCAGCCTTCACATTTTTTAAAACTTACCACTGAAGTTGGGTGCACTGCGGAGCAAAGCTGCACTGTGCTGGTAATCTGCTTCTCCACAGGGTCTTTAGGCCTGATGTGGGCTCAAAATCACCTGAGAGAAAGCAAGGCATCTCTTCATATAAGCTGTACTTTGTGGTATCCAAAATTTTACAAGTTTGGCATATGTGGAATATTCCCCATAGTTCTACAGTGCTTATGCTCTGGAATTCCCTACCAGCCCTCAGGGTTTTTGGCACCTTACTGAAAACATACTTTTCCCAGCAGCTATTCCCAGGAAGGGAAGGTTATTTTGCACAAAACCACATCATCTTAAAGAGGACAGAGCTTAGAAATGCCTTTAATGCAAACAATTCATAAATAGCATTAAATAATAAAATACAGAGAGTTTTACAGAAACAAACATATTTAATCAAGTGCAATCCCACTCTGTGTTCAACTGCAAATACACAGTACTTTGGGTAATGTGTTTACTGGCCTCTGCATAAGAAACATGATGGATTGGGGTCAAATATGCAGGTTAAGCGAAAGGCAAATAGGCGAGACAGAGTAGGTTCCCGCAGCCTGGAGGCTTACCTCTGCCCCTTAAAGATCACATTGGCTCCCTCTGCAATTCTGAAATTACTAAAAAATGTGTTTTACATGGAGTCCAAAATGGCATGTGCGCTCGCTCGCTCGCTCTCTCACACACATACACACGAGGGAGGAGACCGTGTGTGCATGCATGTGCACAAAACTACGAGTGCCTTACACCAATAAAACGCTGTTGCTTGGCATTTCTCATGTCTTGATTTCTTCTGTTGTTCATCCCATAGGCCCACATCCAGAAGGCAACCCTGGCAGGCGGGGTGGCTGTTGGTTTTTCAGCTTCCACCATCCAGCAGCCTTGGATTGCATTGCTTTTGGGATTGGTGGCTGGTGTGGTTTCTGTACTTGGCTCTGCCTTTTTACAGGTAAGTGGTCCCGGTTTCAAACCATTCCATTTCTGACTGTGGACAATGGGAAGACTTGCACAGAGCATCTTGGAGGAGGGTGGCCATGCACCCTCGTTTACAGAGAGCCAGAAGGGCTACCTGAAGGCATCTCCTATTTGAAAGGCAAGCCTCTCCAAGTCTGCTTAACACATAACACGAACTATAGAAAAGGAAAGCAGAGCAGAGCCTTGATGCACCTGGATAGCAGTGGGCTCACCAGTGACTGGTAGAATCAGGCTCTACATCAGGCAGGCCAGGGGAGGAATCCAGCAGGTGAGTCTGATATGCAGGCAGATGGTCAAGTGCAAAGTTTCAGTCCAGCAGAGGATCAGGCTAAGGCTGGAACGGCCAAAAGAGCGGTCTGAGGCGCAGCTAAGGTTGAAACACGGGAGAGTGGTCCAGTAGAAGCACAGTCCAAACAGCAGAGTCAGCCAGGACTTTGAACCTTCTTGCTACTGACCTCCAAACACAAGGGAAGGCAAGTGAAAATGCCACACCAAAGTTGGAAAAAAGACATTGTTTCAGGAAAATCTAGGCTGAAAGCAAAGGCATCGATAGCTGGAACTTCCTGAACTCCACCCAAAGTTCAGTACACACTCTTTGCAAAAGCCCTACTTATGGGGAGGGCCTTGCTCTCAACGAGTCTCCTTTGTAACTGAGCATTTCACTGTGGAGCTGTCTGTGTCTGGGAGCTCAGCTCTTCCTTCTCTTTGGATTTCTCTAGAGGCGCCACAACAACAATCTTTCCCACTAGAATGGGACGCATTGCATTGCTATTTAAATGATAGTAATTATATTCACATTTTCATGTATTATTAGAAATGAGTCTATATATGTCGCAAAACTTGTGCCCTCTTCCTTAGTGATGCATCGAGTGGCAATGTGACTTGGAGAGTGGCTGGAAGTATTTGGAACTAGAAATCTTCACTCTCTTCGTTGAAGGAGAGCTGGGTTCTTTTCCAGCGTTGCTACCCAAAGGTCCTCAAGAGGAAGATGCCAGGGATTGCACAAGCATTGAACATGCCTATGGGCACTCATGTTCTGCCACTGGCCCGCCACACTCTGCACTTCACACTGCTATGGTGCACTTGCCACCCACTGTTCTGTTGACAGCCAGCCACATGCCATGAGATACACTTTCTGATTTGCAATTAAACGCTTATTTCTCTCTCTCTTTTTATGTCCCTTTCCACCAAACTCAGAAATACATGAATACAGCAGTCAAGATACATGATACCTCTGGAATTCATTCTACCTTTGGCTTGTGCAGTGTATTTGGAGGGATTGTCCACGTCATTCTTACCCTGATAGAAAACCATGAAAACCTATCCGAGTAGGTTGAGTCTGGCTCTTATGCATTATCCTTGGTTAATTTCTCAAAAGCACAGAGCTGGGAGGGGCCTCATCAGTCACAGCCCCCCTGCTGAATTGGGAAGTCAACTGCTGTGGCACCCTGTGGCCTTAAATGTTTTGTTTAAAAAATACTAATTGCTGTTTAGCAGGGAAACTCTCCAACAGTGGCACAGATGATGGCTTTCAGATTGGATCAGCACACAGAATCAGTGCTTCCTGTGATTGCTAATGCCTGCCTGGGTGTCCAGGCTGCTGGGCGGGCGCACCATTTCTCCTTTCAAATCCTGCTGGCTAGGAAGCTGTTTCATCCTGAAACAGGCCATTGGTCCCTCTGGCCCAGAGCAGCAGCACTGACTAGCAATTTCCAGGGATTCAGGCAGGATTCTTCCTCAGCCCTACCGAGAGAAGTAGTGAGCACTGAACTAGGAACTGACTGCATGTAGGTCAGGTGCCCTGTCACTGAGCTATGATTTCTCCTATGAAAGCTCTGGTCATTGTAATTGGGGAGTGGGGAATGGCTGAATTAAATAAGTAGTTGCCTTGTATCCAATCAGACCATGGGGCCATTGTTTGCCTGCACTGGCAGCTGCTCTCCAGGCCTCCAGGCAGGAGTCCTACCAGCCCAGAGATGAGCATCTGATGCAAGGCATGGCCATCTCCGCTGTGCCTTGCATTTTTTGTGGACAGCTGTTTTCAGCCATCTAAATTTAGGGGCAGAAGGATGGGGCACCACTTGGAAAAGATGCAACTCTGGGGTCCCCCTCCCTGGGGCTCAGTTGTGACACTGTGTGGGCATACGAGGCAGCAGGCAAGGTCTTTCTGCTGTGGTTGTGAGAACAGCATGGAGGCCTGGCCTTTAGAGCACTGAGGCTGCTCAGACTCTGAAAAATCCTATGGTTTCCCAGATGATGCCGGAAGACCACAGCATTGTGCTGTGGTCCCCCCCCCCCTTCTCCATCCCTTTTTCCTTGTGTGTTACATCTTTTTAGACTATAAGTTGATAGGCAGGGACTGCCTTGCTTCATGGACTCAGTGTAAGCTGTTCCAGAAGCCTTTTAGCATATGAAATGAAAATACTTTTAAATAATGCTTGAACAAATGGGAAATGCATTATGGGTATAACACAGGGCAAGTAAAGAACTTTACTTAGCTTTTACATGCCACTTGTCTTTGTAAAGGTTCACTTTAGAGCTTTGCTGTTTGAGAACGGTTTCTTTGTGTTGTTATTTTCAGACTAGGCTACTTGGCCTTAATTGAAGTTGGTGCTCTCAGCCTGAGCTTGGCCATTGGTCTGGCAAGTGGTGTTCTGACAGGTACCGCTCTATGGTTTTCTTTCCTACATGAATACCTAAATTCTGTTACATTGGAGTTTGAATTCCATGCTCATATTGCATATTGATCCTGCAATATTGATAATACATATTTGATTATTTCTGATTGGAAGAGTCGAGTGTCTAATAAATTTATAATTTTTTGTTAGGTGGGGAATGGAAGAGGGAATGACTAACGCATCTTCCCTCCTTGAATAGGGAAGATTTTCTGATTATTCTAGGGATATGAACTATGTATATTCTGCCTCCTTATGGTTACTTCAAGGGCTAGAAGGCTAGGATTTTTACAAAGTGGTATCTTCCCTATATCAAATGTTGCCCAGACTGGCTGTTCTGGTGCCATTTTTCCAAAATTTTTATCACCATCTAAATAACATCTACTGTTAGTCTTTGTCTCTTACTTTAAAATTCCATGTTTTAACTGCATTTTAGTTTTAATAGTTTGCATTGTTTTAAATTGTATCTTATTTGCTTGTGCAAAGAACTCTGTTAGAGAGTGCCGATATAAACATAGAAAGAAAGTGGAATGCTGAAAGGCATTATGGAAACTTGCCTCCATTTGCTAAGAATGTTTCTTCCTAGGTTTCATCTTGAAATGCAAATTATGGAAAGCCCCTCCTGTAAGAAAATACTTTGATGATCAAGCTTATTGGGAGGTAAGATTCAACTGTACATTACTTGGCCAAATCTGGAACCAAATTGGACTGATTCAGGAAACGGGGTTTCTTTGAAGCAGAATGTGCCTAAAGTTAAATGCTTCTAAAGATACCAATTGGCACAGACAGTGTCTGCCCCAAAACTCACAGGGTCTTGGTTTAAAGGTTCTACATTGTATGCTTGCCCATAGACTTCTAGATGCACTCAGCACAGAAATGACAAATCATTTACTTGTAAGTTGCTTTGACCGCAAAGGAGTGGTCTTCTATGTAAATGCATTTAGTAATGTCTTATTTAAAAAATAAGAGTTCCATAAAAGGAAGCAATTCAACAATGTTTCATTATCTGTTTGTCCTCTCATGCAACCGTATTTCCTTATTTTCAGTTCCCCCATGCAGCTGTTGGATACTGAATACAGCCATCAAAACTGCAGGAAGTGAGTGTTTACTCCACAAGAATATGTTAAAATGACACTTGCTTTATTAAAACTGCCAGAGGTGGTATATTTACCTTTTTGTATGGAATATTTGTAAGGCTAGATGAATGATATCTATACTATTATTTAAAGAAAGCTGCCCTCCATCTTCTCTTCTCCAATGTGTGCACTGATCCAAGTCACATGTGAAGATCAACAATGGGCTATTCATGGTTGGTTGAAACTATGTGGGCTGCCTCCCATCCATTCACAAAACTCCAAAATGCAGTGTCCCTGGGTTGTTTTCTGTGATGTGCAAACCTGCAACCAGGGTTGTTGGAGTAACAACCCAGTTTAAGTCAAACCATGGTTCTTGGATTGTTTTGTTCACTGAAAACAAAGTGGAAGCAGTGAGAGGCTGCACACTCCTACCTGTGCAGCCTCAAAAGCTGATGAGCTAAGTAAAACAGAGATGGTGGTTATGTGCCAACTGGGTAGCTGTTTACCATTAAGATACTTAGGATTTTAATGGCAGTGAGGAAAAGAGGAAGAATGTAATGTTAGATCTAAGTACTAACTCTGGCTCTCCACACTCTGTGCTCATGGATTGGTTTTCACATATTCTGCTTTCATTTTCCACTCTGGCCTTGATTGCTCTTCACATTTACAGTGTAGCCTAAGCTATTCCCAACACTTCCTGAAGCTGCATATTATGCGGGCAGACTGGTAGTGTGAGCAAGTTCTCTTTGAATGAGGCTTTGCCATTACTGACCTTCACATTCTGAGGAACCCCAAAAGGAAGACTGCTATCTCAGGCACCCCAGTTGGTGTGCTCCAGACATGTTGGACTACAGCTCCCATACCTGCCAGCATGGTCGTTAGGTAGGGAGGAGCGGAACTGTACTCCAACTCATTTGCAAAACACCACTTGGAAAGCTCAGCTGTACCACCTTATTACTGGATAGTAGGCATAATTCCCAGGCATTTTTCTATTACATTTTAATGCATAGAATTAACATTATCCATTAAAAAACTATCCACACAGAATGTCAGTCACATATTTCCATATTCAAAAATATCTGTTCTATTGTGAAGACACATCACATATAAAGAGCTGTAAAACAAATAGTGTTTAATATTCATTTATAACAAAAACATTCAGTAAGAGGACCTCAAAGTTCTCTTCCTTCTCAGTTTTACATTTTAGTCACATGCTACAATATTTAATGTCAAAAGCTGAGAGTAGAAAATAGCCTTAAATAGAATGAAAAATAATGGAAATGTCTTTCATGATTTTTTTAAAATGGGAGAGTTTTCTTCGTCACTGATACTAGAGCACAAGTGTTACAAAAAGAGAGTGGGTAATTAAAAAATAGCAGGACAGATGCTCTAGGTCACTTATTGCCACAAATCTTCAGTGCGACCAAACTTAAAGACCAGACCTCTGTTAATGAAAGAGAGAGACTAGCTTAACTCCACCAAATATTAAAGACATTTACATCCAAAAGAGTAGAGCAACATCTTTATTTTACTGAAATGCAGGGTAAAAACTTTAAGGTATATTCTATGCAAGTCTAGACAGAAAAAATGCGTACAATTCCAAGCATGCGACCAATAGCATACTCTACAAAAGCCTGCAAGTGACTTTTAATAGCATTCACAAATCTGTGTCTTACAAGAATACTGATATTATTGGGATAAGTGCAAATGGGCCCTATCACCTGCTGTGAAGAATCATGTAATGCAGAGAAAAACTGGTGGAAGCCATTAATTTAGACACTGTCTGAAAATAACCTTTTACACCTTGCTTCCCTTGGAAGATTGCTACAACCAAGTGTAACTCCAGTGGTATTCTAAGCCACAAATTTTACCTTGCAGGAACTTTCCTTCTTTTCGTCCCAACTTGCTCTTTTAGCATGCTAAACCTGTACTCTTTCCAAGCTCTTTGCAGCATGTGATCCATTCTCTGAGCGTCCCTGATGCCAATTTTATGCAGTTTTAGGCAACAAATAATAATTCTTTTCTCTGGAGCTTTTAATTAAAATGTAAACATGTGATTTTAGGGCTTTGACTGTCTTTATTTTATTAGACTCTGATAAAACAGCTGCTTTATCTTGTTTGATGCTGCTTTTTGCCTTTCTGTTTTTGTATGGTGACTTACTTTGCAAATTACAGAATAATAACCAACAATTTATGTGAGTTGCCTTGTGAGTTTTGTATGTAAATTGAAATATGGGATATAAATGGACTTGTTTATATATTTAGGACAACTTAAAAAAAAAGGCTTACATTTTTTATGCCTCATAGTGGCACCCTCACACACCATCTCTGAACCTTATACCAGTACCGTTCTTTTTCAGCACTGCTCTGAACCCTTGTTTGCTACTAAAGGTTCCCAAAACCTCTAATGGTCTTCATGAACCTTGGCTATAGAGTAATCACAAATGTTGATCCACATTAAACTTAAATACAAGCAAACAAAGAAAAGAGAGGAAAGTGTGCTTACCCAAAAAAGATAAAAGCATTCTGGAAGAAGACTGCTATTCCTGGGTATATTGATGGTTTTTCTGTTTTATCTGAGAATAGAGTGGGAGGGGAGTGCTTCATTTGGTTTTCATACATTTATTCTTAGCCCATTCTCCCAACACAATCTAACATTTATTTTGTAAATTTTGAGGGCATCACTAGATGGCTTCTTAGGATACCATTTCTATAAGATCTGGCAAATAGGTTTTGTTTATCTGCTGTATCATACTGCATTTCTATCATACTTGTTCTCAAAATGGTTCACAGTAACAAAACAAAACATTATATTTAAAGTTGCAATCAACAGCCAGACATCTTAAGAAAGCAGAAGTTCAACTGGAGTTATAGATAAGAACAGTCGACAAAAAAGAAAGAAAAGGGGCAGCTACTGATGGCTCATGCATATCCTCTGAAGGTCTCAGCTTCTGAGTCCAGGTGCTGAAGTTGCAATTCTAAATATACTTAACTAAAGAAGAAGACCCACTGAACCCAAGGGGACTTACTTCTGAGTTACAGATTATAACTTTGGTTTCTCACATTTGTAGTACCCCACCTTTCTTCAGTAGACCAAGGAGTATATGGAGAGTTCCCGAAAACCTGCCATCCTAGCACTGGCCAAATCTAGACTTGCCTAGCTGTGGTAAGGTTGCTGCATGATGAGCCTTCAGACCGTAGCTCTCCAAAGAAAATGGAAGAGGCTGCAGCAGTTAGCACAGTTTTGCCTTTGGAAAAGTTTTGCCTCAGGGCCATACTTTGGGCAGAAGTACAACATACCGGACATTTTGTACACTGTTCTGAGAGCTTTTTGCTAATTGACCGGTTTAGAAAAGCCATAAATAAATAACTTATTTAGTCCCTTGAGTGTTCATGTCCCTCTAGAAGGCTTTCATAAGCAAAAGAAGGAACACTGCCCCCAATCTAAAATCACACGCTAAGGTGTTAATTTCAAAAGGTAACCCTTAACAGTGAACCTACCATTAATAACATAGCCTCCAAAGAGGATCCACATAGATGCAATCAGAGATCCAAATGCCAACATAAAACCGATGAACAGCCAGATGCGAGCACCTTAAAAGAACACATTCATCTTTATTATTTAAATGACGGCTCCGTTGTTAAGAAATAGTTTGCCAGAAGATGGCACAAATAAGCTTCCCCACCAGAACTCCATAAAGCCCATGTACATCATCGCCACTACCACTGCCTTTCATCTTGCAAGGAACTTGAGGCAGCTAACAAGCTTCTCCATTTTTTCATCCTTGCAACAACAATTCTGTGAAGTAGGTGAGTCTGTGACTACCCCAAGGTCACCCAATGGGCTCCATTACTGAGAACCCAGATCACCTCAGTCCACCACTTTAACCACTATACCACACTGGCTCTCTTACATGGTAGATTGTTTTGTGACTGAAAAAACTCTTGAACACACAGATATTTCAGAACTGTACAAGCTTGATACATCATATCTTTTAATTCTCCTCCCTTGCAAGACAAGCATTTTTCCATTCTCAATTTACTCTCTCAAGAGTGTGCAAGGCAGGGAGACCTAAGTTCAAATCCCTGTGTGGCTATAAAATATAAATTTTTGTAAACTACATAATTGTGCATTTGCTTCAGGTTCAATTTCAGAAAAAACCAGCTCTTCCTGTTTCTGCAGTAGCCAGCCATGGAGCACACTGTAAGTTTGTCAGTCAGTCAGTCAGTCAGTCAGTCAGTCCGTCAGTCTACCTACCTACCTACCTACCTACCTACCTATCTATCTAGAGAATTTGTATGCTGTCCCATCGCATAGCCTCGGGGCGGCTTACATAAAACAAAACAAAACAAAACAAAACAAAACAAAACAAAACATAATACACATAAAATCCAGATCCACCCTGGCTGCAGATTAAAACCTATAAGCTGATATTAAAAGTTATTAAGATATTGTTGAAATAAAAAGGTCTTAACCTAGTGTAATATAATTAAAGCCAACTCCCACCCATCCTTCACAGAGATTTCTTTTTAAATTGGTTTTGAAGTTGTTTACCACCCACCACAAATGAGGCACCAAATGAACATCAGAGTAACTGAATGCACATGCTGTGCTTTAACACCCCCCGCCCCGCAGAAGACAGTCCCCAAAGCAAGAAGAAGTAGAACAAAGCAGATGTTTTGTTCCTGACTATATGTGGCCAGATTCTGTAAACTGAACAAATCAATCTTTTATCCTTATTTGCCTATCTATGGGGAAAAATAGAGTGTTCCTTTATTTTATCCACGTTTATAATAAAAAACGAGCTTGAATGGATGTGTTCGAAGTAAGAGGGAGCACTGTACTTTAAACAAATATTTTTGTGTTGATTTTCATAGGAAGAATAATGAAAGGAAAAAAAATAAATGCCACAGTGAGTGTATCATAAGGAGTCAAAATAAGTTAAGGCAACAAGGACACAAATAGAGCAATAAAAGTAATCCAAGTCCAGGAAACAGGGGGAAAATGGTTGGATTACTTTGGAGCAGTCACAACATTATATAACAGCCCGATTAACTTAAAGCAAATTATATGCAGAAGATGTGGAAATCAGATTGCTTCAGTGCTTAGCAACAGTTGTAACTTTCACTCATGAAGATTACCTGTTTGCCCAAGGCAACCTTCACTGTAACTATCCCCACGCACTTGCCCGTTGGATACTGCATTGATCCTGCATGAATAAAACAGAAGATAATTCAATGGAGGCACTTAGCATTTAGCATCTGAATGGCATTTCTGAGTGCTCAAAGTGCTTCACATGTATCACCTTGTTCTTGCTGGAACATCACCACTCATGGTACAGGTTGGGAATCCAGGCCACAGTGACTTGCCTAATGCATGGTCAGGCCTGGACGAGGGACTTTCCGCTTTCTAGATCAGGGTTGTATCCAGTGGAGCTTTGCTTCAAGAGACACCAGCCATGATGGGTTATGTTGTTCAACCCTGGATTGCTTCTTGCAGGGTGCTTTGTTTTAGACAGCAAGCCACCCTGACAGCACACGGCTTTTCTAGGGATTCTTTGATCTACAATGGGTTTGCATCATCCAAACTTGGAAGAGCCATTCCATTGTGGGTTGCAGGGATTGGATCCCTGCTGCTCTTCACAATCTTATCGATGCCATCACCAGTGACAACCCCTCCCATGATGCCCAAGCAGTGCTTTAAAGGGACTATCCCAAGACTATAGGCTATCTAGCCATGTCTATTTCTACGTATATTACCCTTTCCACTGTGTAGGTGCCTTTGACAGCTGAAACCTACAAAGAAATTGACTGGGCACACTATATAGAGCAGATGGCCGTAAGAGTACACTTATGAAAGACCAAGAATAATAACAATAAACAATTATGAACATAATTATGCAATTTCTGAGGCACTTATCTTTAAAGATCCACATTGCACATTTTTGAGGCTCCAGGAAAAAAAAGAAAGGGGCAAACAAAAATTTGTTGGGGTTGGGATGAGGTGCCATGGAGGACAGTGAGATACCAGCTGGCAGATCAAGGATGGAGATTCTTATTATTAATCAAACCGAGAAGCTGACTGAGGAAAACCAGCTAACATATCAAATCCTGTGTTTTAAGGTACATTTTAAATACAAATTCTACAAGAATATTTGGAGAAATGTGAGCCGCTGATACCTACATTAGGAATGCAACTGTAGCTATAACTCCACAAGCATGGTATGAATGGTTGAACTGCTTCGGATCTTGATATTTAACAGCTGCATCTATGATAATCCACCAGCCTGTAAAAAACTATTTGAATACAACAGTTCACAATGTGAACATCAACACAATGCCTCTGTAAATCAACACAATGCCTCTGTAAATCTTACCCCAGAACTCTGAGACACTGAAAACGGCACCACTCAGGAGTTCATGGGAGAACTACAATGATCACAGACACATTACTGCTAAGAAAAAATAGCAATGCTTCAATATTTGATTGTCAATATTTGATTGTCAAAGACTATAATAGAGAAGTTCCAGTGTGAACCTGTAAAACTATAATTTAATGTATTTGATTCTATTTGGTTTGGAATTGTGGTTCGCTTTCATATTATGGGTGTAAAATCTGAATAGCAAACTAGAAATGTACTATTATCACCATGTAATCTGACTGTGGATTTTTTAAATTCTTACCTTCCACATCCATTTGGGCCCTACAAAGAATTGTCACAGACTATGTACCTCTAGTGAGCCCTGACCTTTTGGTCTGATTGTTCATTTTTGTACATATGGATAGATGTTATGAACAGTTTTCATTTTGCACTCCCTGAGAATCCTGCCAACTGAAAACTGGCAGCATTGGTTGGACATATAGACCTTGGAAGAGGGATGGTATTGAAAGGAAGCAGGGGTACAGATTTCTGTTAAAGAAAACAAGTTGAGATTCAGGAGTTTGGGATAACAACAACTCAATCTGGGACAGTGTACAGTGATTAAAGGAGCTTTCTAATTCCAGGCAGTACTGGATGACACTCTATTTGAGGCTGCCTGTAAAATAGTTCAGATACTTCAACTGGTATGAAATGCGGGTGCTAAAGTAGCGGCAGGAGCTAGGTGGTCCAATCCTGTGACACCTAGTTTCTGGTGGGTTTTTAGACTTAGTGTAGAGTGCTGGCACTGGCTTTTGAAGCTGTAAACGGGGGCCAGGTTATCTGAAGCACTGCCTTTATGCATCCCAACTTGCTGAGAACAATATGAGAGGCCCTGTTTGTATGCCTATTTATAGGAAGAGGGTCCAGTGAAAGTACTATAGATACCAGTAGAAGTTTTGCACCAATTTAACAGAAGCAAGACTAAGGAAGGCATTTGCAGAACAAGTGACAAATAGGAGGATTAAATGTACAGACCAGCACTCCTGCACCAATGGAAGCGATGGTATTTCGCTTTTCTCCCCAGTCAATACATTCTGAGCACCTCATGTTTTCAAGGAAGCCAGACATATTTTACTGCTTTGAAAACCTAGGAGAGAAAATAAATTTCATTTAAGAGCATGGCTAGCATTAGCTGTATGTGCTGCTTTGAAGATGCTCATCAAAAAACAAAACAACAAATTCCCATACTAATCCTCTAAACAAAAAACAAATACACAGGTATATGGTGTATTTACACACAAAGATGTGAACATTCATTAAATAAACTATATATAGTTCTTATCTCCAGCAGTCTGAACAGCTCAATAATGCAGACCAATATTAAGACCAAAAGAAGAACCATGATGGATCAGAACAATGGTTAATCTGTTCACACAGTGGCCAAAAGCAGCTCAGGAAATTCCCAAGGTGATGATCCTCTTGCCCATGTCCCCCAGCAGCCCATGTATACAAGCATATTGCCTCTGATACTACAGGTAACATACAGCCATCCAAAGTATCAGCTATTGATAAGCAGTCTTCCCCAGAAATTTGGCCAGTCCCCTTAAAAGCCACTCAGATAAGTGGAACTTGCCACATTTGTGAAGTTATTTGGTCCCTCTGACCTGTTACTAAACTTTCACAGATGTTTAACTCAGTTGTGTGCAGATGCTTTGTCACTGGGGCTCTTCATGCTTCAGCCAAAGATCAGTGACATCAGATAAGAATCTTCCCTCACTAGGCAGACTTCCAACCCAATGTCAAACATATTTATTCAGAAATATCTTGTTGGCTTGGATGGAGCTTATTCCCAAGGGAGTGTGCACAAGGTATTTCTGTGCAGTTATTTACAGGTCAGTTCTGCTGAACAGTGAGTTACTCTCAAGCTTGCAAAGCAGTGGACTGCAAAATAGCCATGGAACCTGCTGACACAGACCTCTAAATTCTTATTAGCTGGAATTATCTTATCATCCATGCATCTTTTACTGCAGCTTGGTAGTTTCTGTACCTAAAAATAGGACAAAAGAGAGCCAGCAGTCCACATGTTGAACCAAGTTCCAGTCTAAGTCCCCACTCAGCCATGTAGCTCATGGGGTGGCTTTGGGCCAGTCATGGAATCTTAGAGTAATCTACCTCACAGGATTGTTGTGAGGATAAAAAAGAAAACAGGAGGCTTATGTAAACTGCCTTAGTTGAAAGAAAATGGCAAATTAAAATCACAATGAATGAATAAAGTTCAGTTACCCAAAATAGAAGGCAGATGGGCCCCAAGGCACCACAGTTAAGGCTGCCACCCTAACGGCACGTATTCCAGAACAATCTGTTAGCTGTGGGATTTACTTCTGAATAAAATGCATGGCGTTACCCAAAGGATGGATGGATGGCCCAGCCCAGTGCACTGCCACACACACTACTGAACACACTGGGGCTTGCTTCTGAGTAAACACTGGTTCATCCTTCAACAGTGGTTCATCATTTTTAAATTTGCATAATGATACTTTTTATAACATTGCAAGTCGCCTTGTGAGGATGGCATGCCCTCATAGGCAGGCTTAAAATGCTTAAAACAAATAACCTAATCCTATGGAAAGCTCTATATCTTTGCCATGAAAACCCCATGGCCAGTACCAAAAGGCAAAAAGATATGACACCGGAAGATGAGCCCCTCAGGTCGGAAGGTGTCCAATATGCTACTGGGGAAGAGCAGAGGGCTAGTACTAGTAGCGTCAGAAAGAATGAAGCGACTGGGTCAAAGCCGAAAGGACACTCAGTTGCTGATGTATCTGGTGGTGAAAGGAGAGTCTGATGCTGCAAAGATCTGTACTCCATAGGAACCTGGAATGTAAGATCCATGAATCAAGGCAAGCTGGATGTGGTCAAACAAGAGATGACCAAGACTGAACATCGACATCTTAGGAATCAGTGAACTAAAATGGACAGGAATGGGTGAATTTAATTCAGATGACCATCAGGTATACTACTGCGGGCAAGAATCCCTCAGAAGAAATGGAGTTGCCTTCATAGTCAATAAAAGAGTAGGAAAAGCAGTACTGGGATACAATCTCCAAAATGACAGAATGATCTCAGTTCGAATCCAAGGCAAACCATTCAACATCACAGTAGTCCAAGTCTATGTCCCAACCACTGGTGCTGAAGAGGCTGAAGTTGCCCAGTTCTATGAAGGCCTACAATACCTTCTAGAATTAACTCCAAAAAATGATGTCCTTATCATCATGGGGGATTGGAATGCTAAAGTAGGAAGCCAAAAGATAACTGGAATAACAGGCAAGTTTGGCCTTGGGAGTACAAAATGAAGCAGGGCACAGGCTGGTAGAATTTTGTCAAGAGAATACAATGGTCATAGCAAACACTCTTTTCCAACAACCCAAGAGATGACTCTACACATGGACATCACCAGACAGTCAACACAGAAATCAGATTGACTATGTGCTCTGCAGCCAAAGGTGGAGAAGCTCTATACAGTCAGTAAAAACTAGACCAGGAGCTGACTGTGGCTCAGATCATGAGCTTCTGGTTGCAAAATTTAGGCTTAAGTTGAAGAAAGTAGGGAAAAGCACTAGGCCACTCAGGTATGACCTAAATCATATCCCTGATGAATAGACAGAGTGCCTGAAAAACTATGGATGGAGGTTCACAACATTGTACAAGAGGCAGCAACTAAAACCATCCCAAAGAAAAAGAAATACAAGAAAGCAAAATGGCTGTCTGAGGAAGCTTTACAAATAGCTGAGGAAAAAAGGGAAGCAAAAGGCAAGGGAGAAAGATACACCCAATTGAATGCAGAACTCTAGAGAATAGCTAGAAGAGATAAGAATGCCTTCTTAAATGGACAGCGCAAGAAATAGAAGCAAACAATAGAATAGGGAGGACCAGAGATCTCTTCAAGAAAATTGGAGATATGAAGGGAACTTTTCATGCAAAGATGGGCATGATAAAGGACCAAAATGGCAGGGACCTAACAGAGGCAGAAGAGATTAAGAAGAGGTGGCAAGATTACACAGAGGAACTATACAAGAAAGAGCTTAACGTCCCTGATAACCATGATGGGGTGGTCACTGACTTCGAGCCAGACATCCTGGAATGTGAAGTCAAATGGGCCTTAGAAAGTCTGAGCAACAACAAAGCTAGTGGAGGCGACAGTATTTGAATAGCTGAGCTATTCAAAATCCTAAAAGATGATGCAGTAAAAGTGCTACACTCAATATGTCAGCAAATTTGGAAAACTCAACAGTGGCCACAGGATTGGAAAAGGTCAGTTTACATTCCCATCCCAAAGAAGGGCAATGCCAAAGAATGTTCAAACTACCGCACCATTGCACTCATTTCACATGCTAGCAAAGTGATGCTCAAAACCCTACAAGCTAGGCTCCAGCAGTATGTGGACCGAGAACTACCAGAAGTACAGGCAGGATTTCGAAGAGGGAGAGGAACTAGAGATCAAATTGCCAACATACGCTGGATCATGGAGAAAGCTCGGGAGTTCCAGAAAAACATCTACTTTTGCTTCATTGACTATACTAAAGCCTTTGATTGTGTGGATCACAACAAATTGTGGCAAGTTCTTAAAGAGATGGGAGTACCAGACCATCTTATTTGTCTCTTGAGAAACCTAAATGCAGGTCAAGAAGCAACAGTGAGAACTGGACATGGAACCACTGATTGGTTCAAAATTGAGAAAGGAGTTCGGCAAGGCTGTATACTGTCGCCCTGTCTATTTAACTTATATGCAGAGCACATCATGAGAAAGGCGGGGCTAGATGAATCACCAGTTGGAATTAAGATTGCTGGGAGAAATATCAACAACCTCAGATATGCAGATGATACCACTCTCATGGCAGAAAGCAAAGAGGAACTAAAGAGCCTCTTGATGTGGGTGAAGGAGGGGAGCGCAGAAGTTGGCTTCAAATGCAGCATTACGAAAACTAAGATAATGGCATCCGGTCCTCTCACTTCCTGGCAAATAGATGGGGAAGAAATGGAGGCAGTGACAGATTTTATTTTCCTGGGCTCCAAGATCACCGCAGACGGAGACTGCAGCCAAGAAATTAAAAGATGCTTGCTCCTGGGTAGGAAAGCTATGGCAAATCTAGACAGCATACTAAAAAGCAGAGACATCACCCTGCCAACAAAAGTGCGTATAGTCAAGGCTATGGTTTTCCCAGTTGCAATGTATGGCTGTGAAAGCTGGACCATAAGGAAGGCTGAGCACCGGAGAACTGAGGCCTTTGAATTGTGGTGCTGGCGGAGACTCCTGCGAGTCTCTTGGACAGCAAGGCGGTCAGACCGGTCAGTCCTAGAGATCAACCCTGACTGCTCTTTGGAAGGCCAGATTCTGAAGATGAAACTCAAATACTTTGCCCACCTAGTGAGAAGGAAGGACTCCCTGGAGAAGAGCCTGATGCTGGGAAGGATAGATGGCAAAAGAAGGAGGGGGCGGCCGAGGATGAGGTGGCTGGATGGAGTCACTGAAGCAGTGGGTGTGGGCTTGGGTGGACTCCGGGGGATGGTGGAGGACAGGAAGGCCTGGAGGAATGTTGTCCATGGGGTCGCTGTGGGTCGGACGCGACTTCGCGACTAACAACTGAAAGCTCTGTTAAGGCTGCCATACTACAGATAATTACTGCGCCGCAAGTTCCACTGAACTATAGGGCTTGCTTAGGAGTAAAGGGGAGCAGGCGGGCGAGCTCCCTCACGCCCTGCCGACACACCCATCTTCGCCAAGGGCTCCCCGCGTGGGACAACCTGGCCCACGGTCCCCCTCGGCCAACCAAGACCCTCCCGCGGGGGATTAGGGGACTGGGGGAAGCCAAAGAGGTCCTGCTCCATTTACCTGCTTAAAAGAGCTCTCGTGAGGTAACCGGCCCGAAGACAGAAGCAAGCTCCGCTCACGCTCAGCTGACCTTCAGTCAAGCCAACGCGGACTCCGCCTCCTCCCCACCAAGTAAACAAAAGGAGGAATCCGGCTTAGGGACCCGGATGTAGAAAAGGCCGAAGCTGCCATTGCAGACGGAGCCTTCACGGCGAAGGCGCGTTGACGTCACTCTCTAGGGTGGCCGCGGGGCGCACGTTCAATTTGCGCGTGCGCAATTGCTGCACTCGAAATCTTACTTTCTCCCGAGTGGTTGGTTATTCTGAGGTTTGCGCGGGAGTCAGAAGCAGATGCGAGGGGGGAATTCCCGAGTGCGCAGGCGCAATCTTTGCGACGCTCCTTAACATGGGGGGATAGCTGGCACGCACGCTGTATGAGCCGGGCAAAATGCGTTTAGGCGTACAGTTAACGGTCTGCTTCTAAGGAGCCGTATTGCGGCAGTCTTTTCCCAAAGGGCTGCCTTCCAGATGTGTTGGACTAGGTGGCTTCGAATGCCTGGAGTTGAACACATTTGGCAGGCAGATGGCGTACAGTCGAATGGCTGTAGGAATTTAGTAACCTTGTCTCTGCAACAGATGTACAAACCAAAGTTTGTGCTATTCTAAACGCAAGTAAGTCTGGGGAACATGGGATTGATTCAAGCATAATCCCCTGCAAATGCTTCCTGCTCTGGAGAGAAGCAAACACTGCTTTCATCGGTCACAGCAGTCGAAAAAGATGCTCATTTAACGTGAAACCCCTCGGAAAAAATCCTAGCCTCAATACCATATTGGGCATGCACATGATTGGCATGTCATGAGCAGAGCTGGCTGGAGCCGGGGATCAGACTAGATGGCCTGGGAGGTCCCTTCTGACCTGCTTGGTTTCTATGAACAATACAATCCTATGCATCCCTGTGTAGGAGTAAATCCCAGTATTTTAATGGAGCTTTGTTGTTAATGTGCTATCAAGTCATTTCTGACTAATGGTGACCCTATGAATGGAAGTTCTCCAAAATGTCCTGTCTACTGAAGTTCTGTTCAGTTCTTCCAAGTTTAAGACTGTGGCTTCCTTGATCTCATAATTGGTCTTCTGTCTTTTGCTTTCGCCTTTCCTAACATGATTGTCTTCTCCAATGAGTCTTGCCTTCTTGTCTTCTCCAATGTGTCCAAAGTATGACAGCCTCAGTTTTGTAGCTTTGCTTCTGAGACAGGCACCAGTACCTCCTGGTATTATGGCTTGGTATTACTTGATGTATATCCTGCCTTTTTCTTTTCTGAAGAACTCAGAACAGCTTACATCATTCTCCTGCTTTCAATCTTATCCCCACCAGAGCCCTGTGAGGTAGGTTGGACCGATAATCTGTGACTGGCCTGAAGTCACCCAGTAAGCTCCTTGGCTGATGGGGACTAAGACCCCATGCTCTTAACCACTACACCACACTGGCTCTCAAGCTGTTCCTGATTGACCAGCTACAATTGTATTGCCATCCCGTTTTAACCTATTATTTCATTCCATTATCTTTTAATGGTTCGTAGGTTCAGAATCTGTTTAGATGTGGAGTGGTATTTAAGTGTTGCACATAAAGACGCCCCACTACGTTTTGCACCCATAGGAAAGGGAGCGTCCTTCAGCTGGGGCTAAAACTACTCCCCATGTTTGCAAAGCACCCTGTTTAGCTCGGTTACACTTCTATCCTAGCTTTTCGTCCCCTCCAAGGAACCTAAAGCAGATTATGTAATCCGCTTTTACTCTCTCCCTCTCTTCTACACAACTTCAACCCCTGTGAGGTAAAGTTAGCCGGAGAGTCCGTGACTGGCCCAGGGCGCGCCGTGGCCGAGCGGGAACGAGCGCGCACGCGCGCCCCTCCCCCACTCCACCGCCCGCTCGTCACCGCCGAGGCGGGGCAGGGAACCAGGCCCGGGGAGGGGCTTCCTCGCCGCTCGCGCCCCTGCGCGTGCGCACTGGCGCCACGGTTACGCAACGGAAGCGCCCCTCCCCCGCCGCGACGTGCTGGAAGCTTCTGCGCCCTCAGTCGCGGCTGGCGCGAGCACCGGGCGGCTGACTTGGCGGCGGCTGCTGACGGGGCGGCGTTTGAACGCGCTTTGTGGCCCGAGAGTGGCCTTTTTCGTGGGCCACGCCTGACCGGCAGAACCGAGCGGGCTGTTTGGAGCGCGTCCTCGCTGCGACTCCCGGGCGTTGCTCCGTCCTCGCGGCTCGGCGGTTCCCTTGACTCGCTCCGTGTGCTTCTCGTCATGGCGATCACCAACGAAACCGGGCTCTCCCCTCAGGCTCCGCCTCAGGGCCAGGCCCCGTCCTCCTGGTACCAGTGAGTCTGAGGCGATTTTTAAAAAACCGTTATTAATGGCAAGTGCGTGGTGGAGGCAGAGACCTGGGGCGGATAAAAGCCCGGAGAAGCAAAACGGGTGGGAAGCAGGGTTGTCGTGACCGCTTAGAGAGCAACAGCTGGCCTTGTGTTGAAAGAGGGGCTGCTTGGTATTACTGCCTTCGTGTCGACGGTGAAGGAAAGCGAGATATAAGCATGGCCGTATTAGGTTGAGTTACCTCATAGGCTAGCTTGGAGGTGATGCATGGCTGTGGGCGCCAGGGGAGATGCGTTTAACAACCATGGGTGGGGAGAGAGTCATGTTTACTGCCTTTCCTTGGAACGAAGAGCTCGATAAAAACGTAGCAAACGAGCAAATTATTGGTGGGAAGACAAATTTAGTGGCTTTATGGTAGCCCCATAAAGTAGCTCAGCTTTAAAGCACCATCTCGCTGACCTCTTGTTTTTCACGACGCGTCTTTCTAATTGTAAGTTCGTAAGTTGGCAGGACCTGGTAAACATGCAGCAGCTTTTGGGGGGGAAGGTGGAAGAAGAGGTGGGCTGAATTACGGCTAATCAAGTCGTTCAGAATGCTTGGAGGAAATGTAGAAAGTAGAGATTAATGCTTTTAACTTTTAATTTGTCATGGCCGGAAACTGCTTTGGCTGCCTCATAACTGAAACTGGAATATAAATAGAGCAAGTTACTCTTGGATTTTTTTAAAAGTATTGTACAAAGAACCTGCATTCCCCCCCTTTCGGTTTTTGGTCCACCTAGCAAATCAGTTCCATTTTTTTTCTAGATTGGAGAGTGACTAAGGAAATTGTAGACAAAGGAATTGTAGGAGGGTGTTTTGCTAGAATTGGCTGAAACCCTGGCACTCTTTGTTTTCACAGGAGTCCCCAGCAGGTCTGTGAAAGCTCTGAGCAGAATAGGAAATCTGCAGCAGCTCATGGTAAGTTCTTCATGGGCATGCATGTTACATCGATTCCACTCATATCTAAAATATTTGAATTTGTCTAATTTGCTTTCAAGAATTCTTCTGTGCTTGGGGGAGCAGGGTTCAGGTCAGAGCAGCTTTCTTTTCTGATTTGAGCATGATTTGCTAGTTGCTCTAGTTGGAACATTTGAAGATAGAAAGGCTTTTAATGTGGTATGAAATATTGTCAGCATAGCCAAATGTTTTAAGATTATTCATAAACACCAGTACAAGGAAGAGTAATTTCATAAGAGATTTGAGGAAGCTGAACCTTGGGTAGTAGTTCTGTGCAGTGAAGCTAAAATGGCTGCTGTTATATAATAGCAGCCATCTTGACTAAGTACTTAATCTTGCCTACAGCTGGTTACAGTGTTAGTAAGTGTAGTGCTGTGCCTCTAAATTCTCATTTCACTGTTTTGTGACGTTAGTATAATTTGTATCAAAGTGAATCTTCGTTGCCTCTCTAAATTCTGAACTGCTAGGACTCAAACATTTCTGTTGGAAACTTGCTCCTGTGATCAAATAAAATAAAATGCACCATTTATGTTTTGAGAAAAAAAAAATAAAAAGCTTGTTTCTGAGTTAAGAGGGCAAGAGTACAAAAGAACATAAGATAATATTTAATTGTGCTGTTGCAGCTGACAATTCCAAAACCCAAAAATGCAAGCTAAATCTTACCTCTCTCTTTCCCGAACACCCCACCTTCTTTAAAGCAATGGGAAATGGGCAGCTGAAAACAGAAGTCACTTTCTATAAAAATATTGAAAATCCAACATCAAGCAAGAAGACAGATGAGATGACAGACTTCATGGATGACTTGACACTCAGTTCACCAAAAGAGAAGTCTCGTTCAAGCTCAAGGAGCAGTTATAGCAGGAAATCTTCCTCAAGATCATCTAGTAGGTCATCTTACAGTTCACAGTCTAGCTCAAGCACTTCATCCTCAAGAAGCTGGAGCAGGTCTAGGAGCAGATCCAGCTCACGTGCTAAAAGGAATTGTTCCCGGAGGAACAGAAGATATTCAAGATCTTATTCCAGGAGTCGATCAAGATCACGCAGCTACAGATACCGAGAAAGGTACCATCCTCGATACTATCGGAGATACCGTCGCTCTCCTCCAAGATACAGGTCACGGAGTCGGTCTCCTAGAAGATCATACTATAGAAGGTCTTATTCCAGAAGCAGGTCAAGAAGCCGAAAATACTATGGATTTGGAAGGACCATATATCCTGAGGCTTATAGAAGCTGGAGAAGCCGCTCTAGATCAAGATCTCGCAGTAGAACTCCTCTGCGCTTGACTGAAAAAGGTAGTGGGTGAGGAGATGCTGAGCAGGATACTTTGGTCTTAAAAGTTCCACTAAAGAAATTAACCCTAGGCTGCCAGCCAAAGGTTCCAAACATATTTTCCTTATCCAGATATGGAAATACAGATCCTTGCTGTACTTTAACTGGTGAAAGTATCACCTCTTGTAGAGGTGCTGTATATTGAAAGTCCTTGTGGAATGCATGAGTTACATATATGCATTCACTCCTAAGTTGGCTGTAGGATCACAAAGTAGATTTTGGGAAGCCATTGTATAAAAGGGAAAGTATTACAGATCTATGTATCTCAGTGTTAAGTGGATGGAGGACTGAATGAGTGGCTACCGTGTAGGTAGATTTTTTTTCCAAATGAAAAATTGGTATACTAATGTAATAGTTTGCTTTCTTTTTAAATAGAAAAAAGGGAACTACTGGAAATAGCAAAGGCTAATGCAGCAAAAACCTTTGGACCAGACATTTCCTTGCCAGCCAGCTTGAGAATGAATCCAAAATCCAATGAAAATGTAAAACCAAAAGATGACAGCATAGGGTCTAAGGTAAGTATGAAACAAGTCTTCAGATGCTAGCAATGTTCCATTATTAGAAAACAAATACTTTCAAAATTTTATTCTCAAGTTTTGGAAACCAAAGGGAAAGAAATACAAGTTTAGCTCATAAAAGTAGAATTGCCAGATCTTAAAATTCTTTGGGCTATGAGAAGATGGTCTCAGAAGAAACCATAAAGTGTTTTCAGTTTGGGTTGTCTTTCATATGTCTTTGTCCAGATAATGGTAATTTAAACCCATTTTGAATTTAATAGGTGTTTTAATACCTGTCAACTTGTCATGTAACCACTTGTTCCCAGAAATCATCCAGACACACAGTCCATTTCACATGCTTTATTTCTGTCTTATAGAAATCATGAATATGGTCTTCAGCACTGATGAAGAAAATCTGTTGGTAATTTAAGTGATTGTGGGTGTAGCTGTGCTAACTTAGGGGAGGGAAATATGAGTCAAATGAGTAAAAGCTTTGTCATGTTACACATTTTCAAATGGTTGGAAAGCTTTTACTCAAATGAAATCTTAGAGTTGCTCCTTTGTATTAGGAGCCTAAGTTTTATTTTCTAATTAAAACAAGGGTTTTACATACCTACAAACTGGAATAGGTGTCCCTCACGATATTTGCAATATATTCCAGATGTTGAAAGAAAGTCAGAAGAAGCAGCTTGCATCACTTGCAGATAAGTTATTGATCTTTTTTCAAATCTCTGCAGTTTTGATATGCAGGAGGTAATGAGGTCACAATTTGAATGAAGGCTATACTTTATCAAGTCATCTTTTCATTATCTGGTGATAACCAAAAATTTGGAGATGGATATGAGGGCTGTACACAATATATATACTAAAAATAGCAAACATGAATTCTAGCAAAAGTTGTGCAGTAACATGTCTGCACCTGGGATTTTTTTCCAGATAAGCAGGTTCAGGACTGCTTCTGCAGTAGCCATTTTAAGCTTAGAGGCTAGACCAAAACCTGTACTCTGCTCAGCCATCTAGGTGGCACTGTTTAAAATACAATCCTTCCCTCTTTAGCAATTAAGAAAACAAGCTGAAGAAGGCAAGATGGAACTGTGCTGCTGCAGTGAAGGACATAGCATTCAGTACTAATGTGATTCCTACCTCTGAGATCAAGAAACTGAATACAGATATTTCTCGAGCCTACTTTGCAAAACTATACAAGTACATTCAAGAGGCATTTCCACAAAGTTTGATGAGACAAATATACATGCATGGAATTGCAACCTTCATGTTGGAACTAAAAGTATATTCAAATAATATTTTCTGGACACCACATACCAACTAATGTACATGGTTATTGTAATTTTTGAACCTTGCAGAACTTATTTCTGATCTGTGAAAACAGATTTTCACCTAGTGATTTTCTACAGCTTGTATTAACCATACAAACTGTTCTGAGGACTGATGCTTTGATTTTGTTAGAAACATTGGAGGCAGGGTAGTCTGGGTAGCACTTCTTAAAATCCAGTGCTTTTAGTTGTTTATAAAATGAAGTTCTAAATTGCAAATAAGCGCTGTTCTTTGGAAACATGCACAGGTATTCATCCTTGTGTGTTTCTTTTGAGGCTTTTTTTAAAGTAGCAATGTCCTCACAGTTAACTTTTTTTTCTTTCAGAATCCAATGAGCCTAGCTGCTCTGAAAGCCTGTCAGCTTTCTCAATAATGCAGCTGCAGTGTCCCAAGGAAAAGACAAGAGATCCCATCTGGGCAATGGATTCCTGTTAAGAATGAGGAAAATGGCTCATTCCATGATGTTTCACCTAAAAGTGCATCTTTTATAAGACACTAGTTCTGTTTATTGAGCTGTGGAGGCACATTCATTTCAGGGTTTAAATGCAGAATACTTAATTTGTGTTAATTTGATACTAGTTTTTCCAGATATAAAATGAAAGTACAGAGGCCCAGAAATGACAGTAGGAAATTCTATGCTTCTGTAAATACCTTTAATGTGACTACTGGATTAAATTACAGGTGGGTAACTTTTCTATGTGTAAGTCATCAGTTTCCATGTTCTAATGTGTGTGATTTATTATAAATCTGTGTTTTGTATGTTTTCAGTACTTGAGTCAGCACTTTAAACAGTGTGATTTGTGGCTCTTGCTGGGTGTTCAGTTGGCTTCTGTAGTTGCCCCATATTTCATTTTAACCTGAACACAGCCTTATTTTACAAAAGGCAAGAAAGGGAAAAATGCCACTTCAAGTGGTAAATTCCTAACCCTTGACTACTGTTTTGCTATGGAATCTATGTAGTTGTTCTTTGTACTTCTAGTTAAAAAGTTTCTAGTATTCAGAGAATCTGAGCTTGTGCATGTTCGAAGTACCACTGTCACTAGGTAAGACCTTGGTTCTAGATTTTGAAGCAATCTTTTTCCTTAGCTGTTTGCCTGAAGGGCTTATAATGTAACGATGACTCCCAAGAGTAAAATTTAAGCAGGTTATATTTCAAACAGACAGGGCTGCCTAGGACAAAGTTGGTTGTGTTGGGAATCCACAAGTTATGCAAGTTTATTACTGCATTTTAACATGGTGGGTTTATCAGTAGGATGGACTGCACTAACTGGTTCAGAAGCTAGAGTTAAGTAACGCTAAGTAATGCTTTGTAAGTCGCACCTTCCCTTCAGCCAAAAACTGGAGCTATGTATAAACTGAATTTTTTTAAATAAAAGTACTCTAAATATTATGTGTAATTTTACTGAACATCTTGTTTCACAGCTGAAAGGGAGTGGGATCTGAGAAGAGGCTCTGAGTTCTTTTGCCCAATAAACCTGTCCCTTGGTGCTGGAAGCATAGAGGGCATATACATTATGCCACTGACCAGTGGAATTTGGGGTGAGCTGTCCCTTGTTCTTAAAGGTGGCCTGGAAATGCTTTAAATAAAAATAAGTTGCCTGTTGGGTGGACCAGATAAGGGACCTCCCACCTGGCAGGAACTCACTAAACATCAACAAAATTGCTGCTTGCAAGGGATACAATATTCCAGGAGATAGCAGAGGTGGATGCCAATCTTCGTAGACTTTAGCTTAACCTAGTATTTAGGGATCCTCAAGTTGAAAGTAGCACTATTCAGGGCTGTGACTTTTTTTTTTTAATCTTACTCTGGACAGCCATACTTTCTGGAAAATGTGCTATTGCAGCTACATTACTTGTCTTGAGGACACATCATCCTTCCATCTGGGTTTCATGTAGTTCACAGTAATGTAGAGGATCAGGTAAGTGTTGCCACAAATGCTTGTTCTTCTGGACAAGGATAAACAGCTCTATTTGAAGTAGGACTGGACATCTTGATTAGAAACCCATGATCTATCAACCTAAACCTACAAGGGATACACAGTAGTGAAGATGGACTGCTCCAGCTACTCTCAACAGCCCAATCCAGCATAGGAAATGAGGGATGGTGGGACTTAATAGACTCATATCCCTTATCTCAGTCTTAAGTAGTCCAGGTGTTTGCTTTTAGCAGCTGAAGTGCATGGAACTTGTAGTCCTTCCACAAAGAAATCCATGCCTAGCTAGCCTTTGCTTGCATAATTTCTGCAATACAATTTAGGTTGGGGAAATAAAATGTCATTGCTGCTGTTGCTGTTCTGGGATCCAGAAATATTTGCTAATCTATTTCAAGTTACAGGCAAAAAGATTTCTACATACCAGGCAAATCTTTTTGTCTCATTTTTCTACACTAATCAGTTACACTATAAAATGTTTGCCTAATAACACCTAGCTCTACCCAACCAGATACATAACTACCATAATTAGCATTTTACATCAGAGCTTTAGTAGAAATGCAGCCTATAATTTTCATGGAGACCTCACATTAAAAGAAAAACCTGAAGCTACTCAGCAAACAAGCTTTATTTGAAACTTTGTTTCCATGAAGAGAAAAGGTGCAAAAGCTGATGGGTCCATTGGTAGGTTCCAATCCAAGAACTAAAATTGTTTCCCACTGTCAATATATGTGACAATGTTTAATTGAATTTAAAAAGTGCCTTTTAAAAAAATTCCTGGCCAAGGCTTTCTACGAGCTTGTGGTAAAGTTTGAAGTCCTCCTGCAAAACAAGTTTGACATGGTTCAGAAGGCCAAGATGTCTAGCACTGGGCAAGCATTCCTGATCTTGCAACTTAGACCGCTGTTCCTCTTTCTAGGTTTTGTTTAATTTCAGCAGTATATTTTCCATAGAACCTCTCCGCCTTCTTATTGAACTTGGCATTCCGCTCATTAATGTAGTCAATATCTGCATCATCATTGTAAGCACGTCTCCGACTGTATTTTTCACGCTTTTCAATTCTGGAAGAGAAATTTATTCACAGAAACTTGACACACATGAAGCTATTTCCATGTAACACAATAAGATTAATGGCTGCTGATACTTGTTCCAAGTACATATGAAAACAAGCTATATTATTTGGAGTGACTAGGAGGGCTGGTCCAGCCTGTTGGCCTTGCATGGCAAAAGGCAGTGGGAGGAAGAGACAACAGAGAACTATTACAGGATTTGCTGCTCCCCTCTCTGTCAGCCAAGCTATTTCTGCCAGTGGGATATGGATGTCTGTGGCATATCTGCACGCTCTCTCCCTCTTTCTCTCACAACTTTTCAGATAGAATGTACTTTACAATGAAATTAAAAGTTATTTACAATTTTAAAAAGTCAATCCATTAAAAACCTGCAAAAGACAAATTTTCGGCCATCAAAGACCCAATGATACTTCCATTATCTTTGAAACACAGCAGCAAAGCAAAACAGATGGACCTTCCAGAAACAGGCATCTGTAGTGCTGGGCCATGACTGGACAATCTCTGCTCCTAGGTTCAGACATTAACCCAATGTCTGAAAGGAATGGAGCCTGGAGAAGACCCAGCTCAAGGAATTAAGATCAACATTGTAATCAATTTTAAAGCATCAAATAGCTTGTTACTTACTGTTTTTCAAGATCTGAAACCATTCTGTCAACCCCTTCTTTACATGGCACATGAGTTCCATGGAGAAGACTATTTGAAGTTGGATAAAACTCTTCACCGCTGAATATTACAGTGTGGGTAGATGGGGGAGAATGAAGCTTTGTTAGTGATAAATATCTGAAAATTTATTCTAGTTTTCACGTTCAACTTCTCTATTTCTAGAACACAGAAATACACCCCTATATAGTGATCTATTGGAGAATGCAAAGAAGTAAGGGTGTTGCTGACCCTGTAATCTTCACTGATCTGTTTTCCAATTAGTGAAACTTCATCTGCATGCTCTTCAGTACAAAGCAGAGCAGCAGGTAAACAGATGCTCATTGCAGGAAAAATTGTTATTTGTATTATGGCTTGTGTTGCTGAATATAGACACTACACCACCTGGAAAGAACTTTTATTCGCTCCAAGGGGCTAAAACTCTAAATTCTAAAATTTACAGAGATTCACATGACTAGATGTACACCCCAAGAGACGTTACCTCCATCAGTTTGTAAGCTGTGAACAACTGAATTATTTGTTTTGTATTAAGGTAGTGTTCAAACCAAAGCCTAATCTAATTTAATCTTGTTCCTGACCACACACAAAAGCGCATTTACACACTTCAGTTCACTTTTGCAGAATACCCTCCACCCTCTCAATTCTTGATTTAACACTCAGTTTTTGCCTTCCCACAAATATCTTTCCACTCCTTGTGAGGGGAAAAATCACAGAAGATGACTGCAAGATTCAGAGCTCTTAGAACTTTGGCTTCCCGGAAAGAGTTGCGGCAGCTGGTTTATTGTGTTCTGTGCTCTCATGGGCAAGAGACTCAAGGATACCTACAAAGCTGCACAATGAAGGCTTCACAACACATTGCCCTTAGAGCTACCGTAACATGGCTTCTCTCGAACTGTGGCTCTCCAAAATCCCTCTTGCATATTTCTATAGCGGTTTGCCAGTTCTCCACATTTAAAAAGCATTTGTTTTGTTGCAAGTGCTTTCTATGGTTCCACCAGAAACGCAACTAACATAATCCACTGACAGGTTATTTTCTGTATGAGAGTATGCAGGGATGCTGAATCTCAGGTTGGTGGGGATGGGGGCAAATCTGGCCTGCATCCAGGTCAAACCTGGTCCTTCAAATTCCCCAACTGGCCATATCCACTTCCCTGTCAGTCCCCAATCCTTTGGTGGTTTCCTGGCTTTAAGCTAAATACGCTGGTATTTTGGCCACAACCCTTTGCCTTCAGTTTTGGCTACCACTAGAATACAGCCTTTGAGAGAAGGCAAATCCTGCTCTTGGGCTGATAAAGATTCCATATCCTTGAAATGCACCAACTATAGAGCAAGTAAAGCAATACAATTACACGGCAGCTTTGCTAAGACTGTACTTAACGACCAAAGTATAGCAGCCCGTTTATCAGGCTCCCGGTAGCTGACAGCAGCCAGCACAACAGATCACTAATAGGGGCACCTGCTTCCAGCTCTCCATGCTACTGCTTTTGCTCCCCTGCCCTCCCATGCAGGCAATGCTGGCAGCTTCGTGTTGGTGGTGGAAAAGGTGGCAGCTGATGAAGGGCAGCTGCAATGCCAACGGGGCTGGTGTAGTTATCAGTCTGGATAGCCTCAGTCACCTTGAGACTTCCAGTTATGTCGAAGCCGTTCAAAGGTCACTGTGCAAGCAGGATTATACCACAGGCAGAACATGAGAGACCAGACAAAAATGAGAGTCATACTTGCCTTTCTTCTTTCAATTTTTCATACTTCTCCAGGTCGGGTCGGATTTGTTTGGTCAACCTCTGGTATTGTCGTAGTTGAGCAGCTGCATAATCTATGGAGTGAACAAACATGTTCTGGAACAGGGAACCTTTTACTAGATAGCCTATTAATAAGATTCCCTTTTGCTTAAATGGGGACAAACCCTTCAGTCTTACCTGAAAACCCAATATCAGGATTCTTCTTCTTCTTCTTCCTTTCAAATCTCTCTGCATCCTCTGCACTGATTTCTAACAGTTTCACTCTCTCATAATCTTCTCCTTTTGCCAAGCACTCCTAGTAAACAGGATTTAATAGTTTAAAACACAGATCCTCAATCTTTGTCACACTAAGCTTTCCTAAAACTGTGTGTCCTACCTGCAATCTTATGTACAGGCACTAGTAAGCTGCTGTAGATTTTACTCTTCTAATATGATAGCTCAGGTCTCTTCTAACATCTCTCAAAAGCATATGCTACACCTTTGTACAAATGCAAAAGCATATGCTACACCTTTGTACCCACTAAGCCAGACTTAGTGGGTAGCCTCAGGCAAGCATATGACATTAGATAATTATGGTTTTGATTAAAATGGAACTGTAGACACAAACTGATGTTATAAATGTAAAACCATTTTTAAAAGTCTATTTCATTTTGGGTTTTTTGTTTTGTTAATATCAAATTTGTGAAGTCCTGGAGAGCACCAGAAATCAAGGATGTACTTTATTTTATACAAACGTCCTGTCTTTTTCTTGGCTTTAAGCAAGTTACCCCATCTGAAACACAGGCATACAAAATTAGAGATGTTCTGAAGATAACTGGGGTAATGTATGCCACTTACAATGAACATATTTGCATATCTGATGCAAGCCCCACTGTACGGGGTAGACTTACTTTCAAGTAAAGATACATAAGATCAGGTTGTAAGATTAAAAAAAATGCTTTATCTGGCACTGCTCACTGTTGCTCTTGACAAGTGGGAGTGCATAAAGATGAGAAGCTATGTGGGCCCATGGCATGCTTTTAGATCTTTTGTGGATGGGGTATTATTCTAACTGGTCTGATGGGAAATGTAAAACTTAGCACTGACTGGTTGCTTGTTTACCTTTTTCTTTTCTTCCACCTTCAGCTCCCATTCTAAACGAGCCTTTTTTGCTTCCCAGTTTGCTGGCAACTTCAGCCTTTTATCTTCCTCAACAACTTCCTGGTGGTTCAATTTGCGGGCTTCATTCTTTTAAAAGACAACAAGTCAGAAATACATTAGCATCCTCTGCCTTTATTATTAATGACCAAATCTGGACAGAGGTATGAGCTGGAAAAGAGCAGCACTGAATCTAATGTTCCTTAAAAGTAGAAAGGGCCATCGTCTATTAACTACTGAAACACCAAAAAGATGCAGAAGAATAAAACCTGGTTCATGTGACAAGACAAGCCACGGCTTAAATAAGCCATGGGCCGTCAAGAATGACCTAGAGAGAGCAGACACACTGCCTGTAGAAAGCCTGCCTCTTCTTTTACTCAATAACCTACAATCAGCTGCATCCTGACTTGCTAAGCATATCCTCTAAAATGAGATTGTTTAAACAACCTAGCAAATAACAACAAACCGAGGTTAGCTACTGAGTTGTTTGGCCCTTAACATAGTCCATGTTAGGATACGATGCTCAGCGACCTACTAAGAAGCTGCTCATGGATGGCTGATTAAAAGCACAAGTGGCAGGTACATGGTAGGCAGCATGCTGCTCTCCCCTGTTCATTGCTATGGGCTGTCATGTTGGGCAAATCCACTTTCTGTGCAAATAAGCTCACACTGGCCATTTCCCAGATGTATGCTTTGTCTTTATGAGACCTTCATTGGTCTCATCTTTGATCATCTCAATGATCTTTGGGGAAACATATGCATACGAGTTAAATAGTACAATTTCCCAGAGGCAGAGGGACCACTACAACTTTTGGAAATTTTATTTATTCATTCATTCATTCACAGATTTATATGCCACCCATAATTGCCAGAATGGCCTCCCTAGGTGGCTCACACAATAAGGAACACACTTTGGATTCAGGTCACTACAGCTTCAATACAATCTTGGAAAATTACAGTATCACGACCTCAGTTTGTTGGTTGATGCGATTGCACAGGCTCCAACATCGATTCCCACCATGTCTGAAACTTCCTCCAATAAGCCATGCGGCTTGGGTTTGGATAACAAGTCATGCTCAGGAAGACAAGGTAGATAAATGATGCCCAACACACACCACAACTTTAACAAGCCACCAAGGTTTGTTTAAGCTGCAGTGATTACACAAGTCAATGCCATTTTTATTTGGCGCCTTTACTCCTTTGAAAGATTTGAATTCCTTAGATTGTCACCCCGTAGGAAGCAGGATTGTTAGGGTTAGAAAACCTGTTGTAGGCTTCTTTGGGTCCATGGGAAAGAATGGGGTATAAATCAATGAAGTTCTATATATACCTCAGTCAAAAACTCTCTTAATACCAAACTGGCATTATATGAAGAAGGCAAATGTTATTTAAAAATAAGGCCAGGTTTTCCTTCTTGCACAATGGCAGCAAGAGATGCCCACTGAGCATTTCTGCTAGATATGAATTGCAGGCTACACAACCCACCAGCAAGCAAGGAACAGAACTCTAAGTAGCAAAACCCTAACAGGATAGCTTACCCTTTTTAAATGAAGCTCTCGGAATTTTCTAAGCCGCTCCTCTCTCTTCTGTGCAGCCACCTCTTCTGCTGCCACAGGATCTTTTGATGTATCAGAAGTGGCCTGATGTCACCCACAAATATCAGAAGAAAAATATCAGCTTCTAAATGCAAGCATTTCATGCCATAATATATAGAGCAGTAGCATTCTTAGCAACCAAAATTATTATAATTAGCAGACCAAGTGAAATAGCAAACATATTTTTCACAAGGACAGGGGCTTCCAAAGTAGGTTTTGCATAGGCAAATTTACTTCTCTGTAACAATAATGACAAGCAACACAATTCAACAGTTATAGTTATGCTGAGCTTCCCTCCACCTTTCAATGAAAGAACATCTGCAGGAAAAAGGGACAGCTAAACCCATGGAGAATTTTACAGATCCAAAGGAAAGAAAAAGAAAACACCCTCAAGAAGACCCTTCAATGTCATCAATATATATGCCTTCAGTGCAAGGCAGTAGACAGGAACACTTGAGAAGAATCTTTCCCAACCCACAATCCCTCATACTTCAAGAGCACCCAATCCAGAATCGTGCAGTACACACAATTATTTGGATAGCAAGTGAAAATATAAAACTAGTGTTTTCTACACACTAAAGAATGGCATTTATTCCTGACAAACCCAAAGCGATTTCCCCTTCCGTGTGATGTAGACTCCTAGCTATTACAGTAGTGAGACGAATGAAAAGGAAAAGTTGCTCCCACCCTGCCCCAAATTCCAGTCGACTCCTGCCTAGCTTTGCCCATTATTTACCCACCCTACAAAGCCACTACATTAAATTACTTGCTCGTCCTTCTGAGTCAGCCTGAAACGGGGTCCCTAACACTGCGCACGGCAGACGAGTTTCACCAGAACTCCTTTCATCTCTAGCCCACCATGGGAACTGTAGTTCAGCGCATCTGGAGAAGGCTGTGCTAAGACATACAGCGCCCCGCCTTTGCCCTGCGGTCCCTGCTCGGCCTCCCTCCCGTTCTTTCCAGGCGTCTCACCGCGACAGGCGAAGAAAGCCCACCCTCCGCCACCGCAGCCATCTTCGCACTGTTTCGGTAAGCCCCTAGCCACTTCCTGCCTGCCAGCACCTCCTCTTCCGTTTCCGTCCCTTAGTGACGTAAGCACGAGGCTATGACTGCAAAGCCATGGCAGAGGCCATAGAGAGCAGCCCTCCGTGGGAGGAAAGCGGGGAGAAACCCTTGAGGTGGCGCATGCGTGGTCAGCGCCGCCGCTGGGGGCGGCTGTCTTTTATGGCAGCTGCGCGGCGTCGCCGCCTCGAGAGCGGGAATGGAATCGGAAAGAATTTTTTTTAAGCCCCACCAGGACCAGCAGCGCAATTCACGTGCAACAGACAAAGCGCGCGCACTGTGTGGATAAGAACAGCAGAGATTCTTGCAGCATCTTAAAGGAGGAGGACTAAGCATGTACGCGTCAGATACGGAAGCTTTTCTGTCGAAATTTTCATAGGGTTGGGCCTAACACGTTTATCCTGGCACTAGCTAAGCCTCCGGTGCTGAAAGAAGGCCAGAAATAAAAGAAGAAAAAGATGTTGAGGCTCCACCAGGTATATATTTGTGGTACATATAGTAATAATTCCCATACCTCAAGAGGCTAGCTTCAAAGTACACAAGTATAAGTTGTACTAGGAGTGAAGACTGAATTAGGAAAAGGATAGATAAGCCCAGGGCTACTATATAGAGAAAAGAAATCCCCTTCCTGTACATCATTTAGGGGACAGTATTAATACTGTTAATATGAATAATATAATTAATATTGAGAATACTGACCCTATTATTAATTAGGGTTTTTTTAAAAAAATGAGTTTTCCTCTAAAGACTTCAGGGCAAGAAAGTCCTATTTCACCATTGCAACAACCGTGTGAAGTAGGCTAGCATTAGCACTGGCCACTGGATAAGTATGTGCATTTTTGCTTTAAGTATCCAGCCTTGCTTTATAACAAAAGGGTATTATTCGTGCAAATCAGGAGTTCAGATGGCTTTTCTAGAGACCACCCAGTCCAGCTCCTACTTGGTGCAGGAAATACAGACCTGTTATCAGAAAACACCTCAGATAACAGTGAGCCCATTCAGAAAGAGAAAATGAACAAGTAGTGTGCTTGGCACAGGCAGTGATCATCTTACTTTATAAGGCCAGATAAGGTTTAGTGCTTACAGCCATAGGCCACTGCAAACAACACACATGTAGAAATATGCCTAACAAAGGGACAGAGATATGAGCAACTGGGCTTCCCAGTTCTAATTCCACATACTAAAATTTGCCCTTCCTAAAAATATCCAGACATTCCTTTAAAGTTACCTTGTTCAGATAAATCGAAGCAGAGGCCTCCAACCTTTTGGACTTGTGGGGACATTCGGGATTGGAGGAACTGCTGTGGGCACCACCAGAAAATGCTTCCCATGGGTGGGGTTGTCTGGGCCTGGCTGGTCAATTGGTGCACTGGCCTGAGTCTTGCGGGGTGGTTGATTCCCTTGGGTATGTGCTTTTAAAATTGTGTCTATATTTCACCTGACCACACTGATAAGTCCTGCTTTCTCAGTTGTTAGTTCCAATCTTATCAGCACAAGAGTGCCACGTCGATGTTGTGTAACACCCTTGGGAGAGACAGTGGGTGCTTCCAGAGGGCTCCCCCAGTACTTAACACCTGAAACACCTGGTGCAGCCATGCCTGCCTTCCCTCCAGAAATTCTTTGTGACAAGACAGAAAAAGCTCCGGGACAAACACAGGAGGATTACAAATGGCCAGTGTCTGAATCATTGCCCATTTGATGCTATGAAGCATGGAGAGGGCACCACAAAAGCCCCAGTAAAATAGAGACATAGAAACAGAACGAGTCAGAAGGGGCCTCCCGGGCCATCCAGTCCGATCCCCAGCTCCAGCCGGTCTGCTCACGACATGCCCGCCATGTGCATGTCCGGCCTAATAGAAACAGAGACGTGGTTGGAGATATTGGCCTGGCCAGTCCCCTGGTTCTGAGTATTGCTTTTAATCTTTTTAAAGGTTTGTGTGTGTGTTTCACCTCCCCAAACCCAACCCTCTTGATTTCTCAGTAGCTTTGTTTTAGCTCCAGCTGTGCAGGGTGGGACTACTCAGTTTGCAGCGAGATGGTGTACTTCTGCCACCATTTCAGTTTTCAGAGGGAAATCTTTTACACGGCACTGGTAAAACTTGATTTCCCATGCATGCCGATTCATCCTGCCTTTGCAGCAACCTCTCATCGTATGTGGACACGAGAGGGCAGCACAGCTCTGCATATTCAGCTGCAGATGTTGTGATGAATTGTCAGTCATCTCAGACTCATGGCGACCCTGTGAATGAAAGCCCTCCAGATTGTCTTGTTCCTGACAGCCCTGCTCAGCTCTCATAAATGCAAGACTGTGGCTGCAATTATGGAATCCATCCATCTTGTATTTGGCCTTCCTTTTCTTCTTCTGCCTTTGACTTTCCCCAGCACGATTGTCTTCCCCAGGGAACCTTGGCTTCTCATGATGTGTCCAAAGTAGGACAGCTTCATCTTTGTCATTTCTAGGGAAAGCTCAGGCTTGAGCTGCAGAAGTACTGGAGTAGATTACCATCAGGAATGGCAGTCATTTTTCCTTTCCAAAAGAAACAGTGGCATCTCTGAGCACATGATGACTTTTTACCTGGAAAGGAATTATTTTTTAAATGGCCACAAGATTTTAGATATATTTTTTCTCCCAGAAACCATTGTTTTTCAGCAAATATACCCAAATAGGAAGTCTGAGGCAGTCCCCTGCAGCCAGGGACTCAAGTCCCTCTGCCTGATTCAACCATTCACCTTGGTCTGGGCAACTGGATTTAGCACTGATTCCTTCAAAAAACACACCAACCTTGTGGGAAGAGTTCATTCATAAAAAAGGAAGGAGTAAGGGGAAAGGAAAGGAGAAAGGGTAAAAGGCAACTCAGGAATCCAGAGTAAAACACTAAAATTAAGACCCCAATTCCAAAGAGTGTGCAGACATCACCCAGCAAAAATAGCAAATGTGTCCCTATTCACCATGACCTCCGTCATGGGTCTCCCATGAGCAGAAGTCACCAGACACATTCTTATCCTGAGGGAGACAAAAAACCTGCTCCAAATGTCAGTATTCCTGGGCCAAATGTCAGGCAAGGGTCATTCCCAGCAGCCACGTCCGCAGCCCAGGGGACTAACAGTACAATCTTATCCTTGCCTACTCAAGTCCTATTACATTAACAGGAAGTCCTATTAATGTAATAAGAATTACTGCATAAGTCTGTGTATTTAGGGCTGCAGCCTGTCAAACAAACAACACAAACATCTGTTACATATGTAGGCTATTCTGACACTTTTCCATTATGCCTTTTTTCTTGTAGCTTCGTATGAATAACTACCTCACTGATAGGTAATAATCCAAGTATTAACACCTTGTAAGGACACTTGGTTCAGCCATTCTAGTCCATATATTCAACAAGTAAACTCTTCATTGATAGAGTTTACTGTATTTCCATTAGCTAATTTCATCCCTGTAAACAGGACACTCAGTCAATAAAGATGAGCAAATCAAGGAACCAGTAAATCAACAAAATGAATTAATCTGCGAGTCAGTTAACAAGTCAGTCAGTCAATCAATCAAATATCTCATGGACTGAAAATCACAGAATCAGAATAGTAGAGTTGGAAGGGGCCAGGGGGCCATCAGTTCCCACCCTGCTGAGTAAAGCATTCCTCTCAGATGGCTGTCCAGTTGCATCCTCTCGTGTGGGAGAGCCCACCGTCTCCCTAGGTCATGGGCTCCATTGTTATACTGCTCTTACAGTCAGGAAAATTTTCCTGATAACTAGCTGGAATCTGACTTCCTGTAACTTGAGCACATTGTTCCATGTCCTGCACTCTGGGATGATCAAGAAGAGATCCTGGCCTTCCTCTCTGTGACAGACTTTCAAGTCCTTAGAGAGAGCCATCCTATGTCCCTTCAGTCTTCTCAAGGCTAAAGAGGCCCAGTTCTTTCAGTTACAATGCATACAAGTCAACAAGGGCTTGGGAAAGATTCCAACAGGTTCTCAGCGAAGGGGTGCCAAAGGGCTTGTTCTTTTGGTCCAGCCCCCTTTCTCTTGCACGCTTGCTTGCCCAAGCCCCTATTATCCCCCAGAAGACCCTGAGACCACGACCTCTGAAGTCCCTGTCTGCCCCCCCTTGCCTGCTCCCCCCACTCCAAGTTCATGTACATACTGCTTGCTCATGGAGCCCAGAAAGGTGGCGAGGAGAGGACGCAGCAGAAGAGATGAGTGTCTCTTGGGGCTGCCCACTCTTGCTCCCCACTGACATCCGCCAAACAGAAACATTCTAAAGACCTGGATTCCTGAGAGCCCGGCACAGCCCACAGCCTTGTGTTTTGGGGTGGGTGGCCACACTTGGAATTTTGTGAGGTAGCAGGGCATGCTCTAAAAAAGGGTTCCATGGAGGACATAGCTGGCCACAACACACACATTTCCCAGAGGGCAAACTGGTGATCCTGAAGGAAAAGCACCATCTCCAAACGCCTCAATGCAGAGATGGGGTCTGGACTGCAAAGCGCACAAAAACGCAGATGGCGCCGGGGGCAGCTCTGCACTCTCGCCTTCCGGTTCATGCAAAGAATCCTGAAGAGCACAGGCGCACACAGGAGAAAGTCCCAGACTCCCTGCTTGCCTCAGCTAGCCAAGACCAAGGCAGGAGCTGCAGGACTTTGTGCTGTCTTGCCCCACATAAGATCATGCCCTAAACAACTTAAGAAACATTCTGTGCCCTAAGAAGCTTTTAGGAAAGTAAAAACCAGGAGGGGCAGGAACTCAAGAAAGGCATCTGCAGGCACACTGGCCTTGTTCAGTCATGGGGACTGTGTTGGGAACCTGCGTCCTACAGCTCGGAGCCTGCAGCCCTTGGCCTGCACCCTTGCGGCACCCTACTTTGAAATAGGGCAGGGAGGAATGGCAGCCAAGCCAAGCCACACCAGAGCACAACTGGGAGAACTCCACGGTGGCTGCCTCCAACCTGGTGCTCCCAGATTTTTTGGATGCCAGCCCCTGGCAACTTTGGCCAGCATGGCCAGAGGCCAGGAATGCTGGGGTTCTGGTCCAAAACATTGGCAGGTCAGCAGCCCGGGGAAGATGGCTCAAGGGCTACCAAGCAGGAAGGGATCCTCTGTGGCTTTTTAAAGAACAAGGACCATGCAGCATTTTCCTGGATGACCCCTTGAGTTGCCAAGGTGCCAAAGTCTAGATTCTAACACTTGGTTTTCATGGAGAAAGGCAGAGAAGAATCCCACCCCACTGCCCGGGAGCTGGGGGATAAAAACCTTGTGTTCAAAGGCCATTCTTCTGCTTGCAAAGAAAATGGAAGAAGACACCTTGATAATGCACCCCGTTAAAAATGCCTTGTGCACTGAGATCCAAAATCCATAAGGTTTGTATTTGAGAGGAAGTGACTTTGTGCTTTCCCAGACTGGGCAGTTCCTGACCAGAAGGAAGGCATGTCATTGCCTATAGGAAAACTATCTGGCCTTATAAAGGGTTTTAAAAGGCTTGTGCAAATCTTGTGCGAACCCCCCCCCCCCCGCCTTCACATATCTCAGTCTTTGACTTCTCTTTTGCAGAACTGGGCTGCCTTCTCTGGTTTTCCAAATTGTAAAAAACTTTGGGAGGCGAGGAACCAAGCCATGTGAGCAGAAGCAGCCATTGCCCCTGCATCTAGTTGGGTTGAGTTGATACCTCTTTAAATCATGTCCTGACTTAAATGTAATTTTTGGTTTGGTGTCCTGTTGGGTTGCCATTATAATCATTCAAAGCACATGGACATATAATCGTTTGGCTGTGCAGCAGAAGAACCTGTCTAATGTGCTTAACAGAAATTAACCTGGTTAGAACAGTGCTCTCTTGAAGATGAGAGAGTGCTGAGCATCAAAATCAATGTCTTCACAGCCAAATGACTGCAGGGCTGGCTTTGAATTTCAGCTAAATGCCCTTAAACCACGATCCTAATTGTGTTATATTAAAGTCCCTGATCAGATAGTTCAGATGATGATATGATGGTTGTATTGGATGTGGATGACCAGGAGAACAAGAGATGACATCCAAGTAATTCCGTGGTAGAATTCCCTTTATGGAGGAAATGGCTTGAGGCCCCCCTCCCTTCGTTTAATCATAGGACGGTAGATTTGGAAGGGGTCTGTAAGATCCAACGAGTGCCCTGAAGCGTGCTGGACTACAACTGCCATCATTCCTAGCCAGCACGACTGCATCTCACTCCAGAGGCCCTTAGGGACAGAGTCCTAAGAAAGGAGAGCACAAGGGTTTGGAGCTCAGCATCCCTCCAAGAGAAGGAATCCGCCATGCAGGCAACTGTCCTCAGGTCATACTAGAGTCTCTGGGGCCCCAGCCTGCTTCTTCAGGGTGCTCATCTCACAGCGGGAGGCGAAGACTGAGCCCCGGCTGGGGCAGCCCACGGCTGTCAGGAGAGCCATGAGCCCCGGAACCGGGACTTCAGTCACCGGGACATGAGCGCCAGAGTTCCCCAGAGGCAACAGCCTGGGCTTTGCCTGCCCTGCACACCAGGCGGCCTCTGCCAGTTTTGCCAGGGAGACAGCTGGGAAGCAGGATGGGCCGTGGCGTCTCCCGCTTCTCCTCCTCACCAGCTTGGTTGTCTGCGAGAAGCACTGCTGCCTCCAGGAAGAGTTGGAGCAACTCCGGGGCCTGTTAGCAGTGGCTGCGCTGCTGGATGGCCCCTCAGCGGCTGCCCAACCTTGCCTGCTTCTGGTGCCGAGTCTGACCAGTGGCATCTCCAACCTGTGTCTGGCTCAACATTAGGGCAGCCCCCAAAGTCTACCTGCCCCCCTCCAGGGTTTTTGCAGTCCACCCTCTCCCTCTCCCTCTCTCTTTCCAAATATTTAATCGCCTCCCACACTCTCCTCATCCTGTTCCCTGCTGATAAATTATGATGATATTCTAAGGTATTCATAACCCTTTGCTGAATGATGTCTTTAAGTGCTTCAAGAGTGGACATTTTGCTTTGCAGTATCACGAGTCATCTTCTGGTTGGTAAAAACTCTTTTCCTTTTTAAAAGCCGGAACCTTACAGAGTTTCCTGCAGAAGAGGGGCTGAAGTCATTAGCTGTGAATTTAAAATGAAGCCGATTTACAATATATATCACAGAAATAGAGAATGCCATGAGTTGAGTAGTATTAAAATATTCTCTTGCTCGCTCACTCCCTGGCTTGTGCACAAAGGTACCCAAGCAGGGTTTAGTGGAGTCCTAAAATATATGGCTGCTCTTCCTATTTGGGCTAATCAGTATCTCTAGAATCTGATTCTGGCTCACTCTCAGATGTGATAACTGCTTTGCAAAGCAGGCGGGTCTTGAGCAGGAGCCATTGTAGTTACCGGCTGGGGCAGTCAAACACCCCAAAAGAGGAACAGCATCACCTAAAAGGAGGGCATTGCTTTGCAAAAAAATCAGCCCATGCTCATTCGTTGATATTGATGCAAATTTGGAAATAATAATTATTTTAATTTGAATAAGCCGCCTCACCATACCGACGGTGACCAGATGGCTTCCTGTGCACCTTGATTTTCAGTCCTGGCTGTAGGTGAGCTGCAGGGCTTTTGCATTGCTCAGGACTTGGACCAGGCAGCCGTCAAATAAAGAGTGCCTGTTGAAACGGAGGACCGTCCTCTGCAAAGGGCATGTGGCCTGCCCACAGTAGCAGCCCTGGCCTGATGAATGCCGGCTGCACAAGCCAAAAAGAAAGACAATGGCCTGAAATACTCCTTTGGCCAACAGTGCAACTGAGATGGGGAAAAAGGCACACGTACCTAGAAGTGGATTAAAAATAGCTGTTTGTTTTCTTGGGTACGTGTCTGGCCGTCGGCTGACCTGACCGCTGGCTGGCTCTCCATCCCGGGCAGTGAACTCAGATAATGTTTGGAGTGGCAGGAGAACTGGCTCACCATGGAATGGATGGGTAACGTGCGTCCCTCCTGTGGCCCCTGAGCTAGCCTGGCAGCTTGAAGAACCCCCCAGATGCTGAGTTGGGACTCCCCTGCTTTGGGGAACAGGAGGCTGCAAGCCCTATTTACTCCCTGAAATGGTTTGGCCCACTGCTTCCAGTACCTCCAAAGGACTGCTGCAAACTGCAGGTGCATGGTGGACTCGGACATGTTGCCACCCTGCCTGCCAGCCCCACTGTGGGAAGGACCATCGCTCGCTCCTAGGAGCCCCTGCTCTGCATGCAGACATGGTCCCAGGTTCACTCCCTGGCATCTCCATGCAGGGCTAGGAAAGAGCCCCACCGAGCACCCAGTGGCTGGCTGTTGCCAATCAGTGCTGACAATCCCAGGAAAGATGGACCAGTGGTTAGCACTGGGCATCTCCCTATGTTCTGCCATCCTCTTCCTGCACCCCACGGGATGCCACAAATGGGGAACCCGCCACCAGTTAATCAGCTTCGTTTCTGCAGTAGCAGATTTTAATTTGGCATACAGATGAACTAATTAATAATGGATGCAGTACTGCATTAATCTAATTGTATTATTTTCAGATGTATACATAAGTTTGTGATGCAGCTGCATAAATGCATAGCGTTGCAATCAGATATTTAAAAGAAAACAGAGACACAAATAGGAACTTACACTAGGCTTTTCAGTGTATGGGTGCCCAGCATGTATTAAAAGTGACCAGTATCGCAAGGTATGGGCATCCAGGTCATGAACCCAATATTGCAAAGTTCATTGGCATCCCCTTGTTGGCCTCTGTGCATGCTCACACCCACAAGAGGTTGCTGAGGCTGCCCCTATGGGGCCTTTTCACACCTGCAGCCACCATGTGCAATTTCATACACTTCACCCGAACGATGCCACCTGGTGGAGCTTCCAAAACTGTGCTTGGATAGCCCATTAGAGGACCAGCTGACACATCTGGTGACAATGGCTGGGACTGTTTCATGCGGAAAAGCATCAGCTCTGGGGAACTGCAGTGGAGATGTGCAAAACCATGCACAGGTGTGAGAAACCTCTGGCAGGGAAACATTACTATTGTATTTCAATGTATTTTATCATGTTGTAAGCCGCCCCGAGGTTTCGGCAAGGGGCGGCATAGAAATGTTATAATAATAATAATAATAATAATAATAATAATAATAATAATGATAATAATAATAATAATTCTGTGCTCTCTTGCATATTGGGCAATTCGGGATCGTTAGAAGGAAATTCTTCTTCGCATGGTGCACAGTTAAACTACGCAATTTGCTACTGAAAGATCAAGGTGATGGGCACCAATCTGGATGGCTTTCGAAGGGGAGTATACCACTTAATGGAGGAGAAGTCCATGCCTCCCACATGCATCCATACACCACTTGCTGGCCAAGGCGGGGAGGGGCCTGTGGCTTTCAGGGCCTGTTTGTGGGCTTCTCACAGGGGTCTGGTTGGCCTCTGTGCAAACACGGCTCTGGATCAAAGGCAGCTTTGCTCTGATTCAGCGCAGCCACTTAACCTTCTGCTTACAATGCAGGAGACGTGGACGTGGTGTGGGAATAAAGGTATTATGGGTATGTCCCTATTTTTATGTGCAAAAGGCTGAAATGTGTTTAGGATTGGTCAAAACGCATCCAACAAGGCCACAGGGCCGTGCGTTTTCAGTTCAAGAGAGCGCTTGTTCCCTGACGTTCGCAGTGTCGTGTCCCAGGGACAGAAACAACCAAGCGCCCGGTCATGTGAACCGGTTCTTTGGTGTACAGAGGAATGTCACACTGCCGCCATGCACCTGTGCCTGGAGAACAGTCAGTCACTGAGCCCTCCACCCCCCCGTCCCGAAAACGGGGGCATCGTGTCACAGGAAATGAGCAAAAGGAGAGCAAACTCTCCCAGGCACTCAGAGAAAGATAATGTAATGCTTCCCTCAGATCAATGTGGATTTTGGTTTGTGAGTTATTAGGCCAAGGTCATAAACAACCCCTGAAACCACAAAAGTAAAAAAAATAAAAAAAAATCTTCATTTATCTCCTGTGCTGCCTTTTCACAGCCTCCCCTCCCCAATTCTTTTCAGTCCAAAAAACACCCTTAAACATCTATTTCCTACTGCACGGGCCACATCCTTCTGTGCACAAACAGATCCTGCAGGATCTGGAGCCTAAAGAGCTGATCTGAGAACTCGTTTTTCTTCCATGATCGTCCATAGCAGGGGGAAAGGCCTTTCGGAACAGCTGGAGCAGAAGTGCCACCAGGAAGAAGCCTGGGCCACTTCAGGAGCCCTCCAGGGGGGCAGCTGCTTGATTCCAGGGTCCATTACCAGGCCTTGGTAGCAGCACTTCTGGGCAATTGTGGCAGCCGCCTCTGGATTGCAAGAGAGAGGGAGAGAGGCCCCACTTAGTCTTGAAGCTCACGCAATTACTCTCAGCCTAACTTCCCTCACAGGGCTTGCTCTTGTTGGCTCTTGCTTGCCAACAAGTTGTCTCTGATAACACATAATGACCTTATGAATGAGAGCTGTCCAAAACGTCTGTCCACAACAGCTCTGTTCAGCTCTTCCAGATTCGAGGCTGTGGCTTCCTGTATGGATTCCATCTTGTATTTGGTTTTCCCTTTCTTCTTCTGCCTTTGACCTTCCCTGGCATGATGGTCTTCTCTAGGGACCTTTTTGCCTCCTCATGATCTGTCCAAATCATGTTAGTCCCAGATTTGTCATTTTTGCTTCTAGGGAAAGCTCTGGCTTGATTTGATCCAAGATGCAATTCACAGCGTTCTGGGAGGACAGAACGGAGGAGAGGAGAACCATGTGGGTCAATTGGAGTTCCTTACAAGAGGAAAAGGGCTGAGATAGAAATTTAATAATAAATAAAACTTACAGAAACTTTTCTTTTTTTCTTCATTTATTTCTAAGCAAGAATAATTATACAACATGTGGAAAATTCCAGAATGGTCAAGATTAACTGTCAGTGTAATCCTACATTTGTCTATGCAGGTAAGTTTTACTTAATTCAGTCAGACTTACTCTTTGATAAGTAGGTATGGCATTGCATCCTTATGGACTTACCTGGGAGTAAGTTCCCTTTGAACTCAGGCAGTCTTAGTTCTGTGTAGATACATATAAGATTGTATGGTAGAGATTACTCTTAAGGGAGGAAACAAGGAAAACTTTTGAATGGTTTGGTACAACTTATTTATTTACTTATTTTGGTAAATAGTGTTGCCACCTTGATTTAAGCAAGTATGGTGATCCCTGCTATTTTAATATTGTGATTTCAGGACCTGGGAGAGCTGCCACAGGCTGCTGAAGTTGCTCTGATCAAATCCAAGTGCTTGGTGAGCATTACAGTCACATCTGTGGAATTTAAAAGGCTGTCATTCTAGCTTGTAGCTGGAAGATGCCATTTGCCTCTTCCATTAGGGGAGAGAACAGAGGCCTTTCAGGTCTGGGCTGCTACTGCAGGCAGTAGCAGGCCTGGGGCCTGGGTAGCCCTGCAAATGCTGGCAGAACTGGGGACACCAGTGAGCTCTGGCTGTGGGCGGTATAGCAATGTAATGTAGTTGTAGTAATAATATTAATAGCGGTACTTCATTTCTTTCCCAGCTGCTGGTAGGGAGACACAAAGGTGGGAGGGGCAGAGTACCTTGGCAGGTGCCAAGAAGGTGTTTGCTTGCCTCTGGTCTCGAAGAACAAATAACTTGAGCTGGTGCAAGGCCGCTTGCTAGGATTCTAGGACCTTTGAAGGATGTCAGTCTTCTGAGCCATGGCATGGCCTTCTTTGCTCTGCTGGTTGCTTAGTACCATAGCTTAGTGGCAAAGGCCCTGCTGTACTGTTGGCTAGGAGATGCTGCATCCTACCCTTGACAGCCCTGCTCAGCTCTTGCAACTTCAAGGCTGTGGCTTCCTTTACAAAGTCCATCCATCTCATGCCTGGTCTTCTTTTTCATCTGCAGCCTTTAACTTTCCCAAGCATGACGCTCTTCTCCAGAAACGTTTTGCCTAAACATGTGTTGGTGCTGCATTAAAAGAACACACAGAACAAAACCAAAACAAAATCCTACTGGACCACAAGAAAAGACACCCACGCTCTCCTTTGGACCACCCACCCCATGCCCTTCCGCAGTGCTCTGAGAATTTGTGTGTTTTTCCCTTCCCCACTGAGACACATTCAAGTTCTGCTCCAGCCTGCTCTGTCCTTGAAAATACAGCTGCATGATTTAGTTTCCTGCTTGGACATGATACAATTTTGACTCCTGTGATAGACAGGGAGTGAGCAGAATGCAGCAAAAAGCCGCAAAACTGGATTCTCTTTGAAAAGAACCAGCTAATGATTGCTTTCCTTGCATCTGTCTAGGTGAAAAACACACTTATGCTGTCAATATGGATTACAGGGTAGATGGGTGCCAGGAACTAGCTCAAATGGAGCTTCTTTAAAACATGCATTGATGAAGATGATTATGGCTCCATTTTGCCATGAGAGGTGAGATCAGCCTGTATCCCTGTAGTGCACAACAATGGCTAGAAACATCAGGCAGGTATCTGTCATTTTAGGGAAACTGTTTTGGTCCTTGCATTTGTGAGCCTTAACCCTAACATGCAGAAGGCAAGCTGGATCTGCACAGATGCTCCATTCTCTATTTTCTTACATTTCTCCTTGGTAAAATACTCTATATTCTGCCTCTCCTTTGCTTTTGAGAAAGAGGTTGAATTCCTAGACTCCCTCCCTACCTCCCTCCCTCTCACACATCCTATCCTTTCACACACAGAGACATGCTGCTTCTGATCAATTCACACACATCAGTTCATATTCCTTCACCCCCACATCAACCTGAGTGACTTGAAAGATAACTTAGAAAGCAGTTGCGTATCTGAGGATGCAGTCTGCAGTACATAAAAACATAGGCTATGACAAATGGACAAATCATCCATATGCCACAAAATTCTTCATTGCTTTTATGACAACTCCCTCTATGAATATCATGCATCGTGGGAGTTGGACTACAACTCTCATCATTCCACAGACAGCATAGCCAATAGCTGGGAATCCTGGGAGTTGTAGATTAAAACATCTGGAAAGCAGCAGGTTGATGAAAGATGGATGAGCACAAGGGTGACATGGCAGAGATGCGTCATTTCAACTTTACATTTGACTTTCTGTTGTTATGTGATCGAGAAGGTGGAATCTCTGCTGACCTGCTTTGAACCACCCTGAGATCTACCAGCAGATCCCGATGGGCCTCCTGCCGGCTTGTATGAAAAGCCTCACGGAGAAGCGCCCTGCAGGTGCCAGTGGGAAGACCTAAGAGGATGAGCGGGGCCGTCTCGCTGAGCAATGGCCCTTTTCATCTGATTAAATGAAATCCGCTGCTCTGGAAGCTTTTGAGCCAGTTCATTAAAATGAATTCAGTCCCATGGAATGGACTCCTCATTTGCTGACATCGATTCTTTAATTGCATTTGACCATATGCCCTAGACTCTCTGTTTTCTTTAATGGATGCTCATGCTTATGAATTTTGCTCTGGTGGAGTAATACTTTGACTGGTGAGAAGCAGAGAGAGAAACAGAGAGATAGTCGTCTGGACCGAGCAAAACGCACCTGCAGAATTGGTGGTGCTGAATGTTGGCTTCCCCGAGCCGAACCGCTCCTGATGCAGGAGCAGCAGCTGGTGCTCGGCACGGGTCTGCCGACATATTCCCTGCTCGGCATGTCACCCAGTGGGGCTTGGAACAGGATCATGATGGGCTACTGGGAGGGGCCCAGTAGAGGAGAGGATTGTGGGTAGCTCAAGGCAGGTACGAACTTCACAGAGAAGTCTCTTCTCCTGGAATCATGTGTTCCTGAAAAGCCCAGTCCAATGGGGGGGTCACTCCGTGACCAACCTTTTTCAGTCCGAGGGCCAGATTCCATGTTGCAGAAGTGGGATTCCATTGCAGTCCATGCCCAGGGACACAGGCTACAATGGGTAGGGCTGAGAAACACAACTCTGTCAAGCACCGTTGGTACAACTTACTGGAGAAAACAAGTCTACTCAGGAGCAAGCATGAGCAGCATGCCTACTCAGAAATAAGGTAGACAAGCTTCCGAAGTTCTACTCGGAAGTAAGCAGGACTACATCAGCAGCACCTTCAAAGAGCATACAAAATATTAAGTCTCGGTATGTCTATTCATGAGTAACTATGAGCCGCAGGTCTACCCACAAGTAAACATATCTATAGCTTCTCTATAGGCTGAAATGGCTGTTCCTGCCTGGGGCTGGGGCTGGTTGAAATCTGGATGGGTGACTTAATGTTGGGAACCATCCAGACAACTTGGGCTATGGGTGGCATAGAAATTTGAGGAGGAGGAGGAGGAGAAGACGAAGACGGAGAAGACTCACCACCACCATCATGAGCAGCCCCTGGATGTGTGCTCACAGCTCTTGGCTTGTTGTAAGGAATCAAGAAAGAATTGCTTAGCAGTGCTCTTTCACAAGCATCCCAAACATCAAGGCTACTCAGATTTATGAATGGGCATCATGGCCACTCAGAGGTAAGCAGGGCAAATGCTTGCATGACTTCTCAGAAGGCAGTGGGGCCGTTTTCTCTGCAGTTTTCCCCCTTGGCTGTGCTTTCTCTCATTTCCCATGGACAGCTGAACAGGAGTCCCTTCCAGAGCTAAGCAAAGACAAGCAGGTACAGGTGCTCAGGAGATACAGGCCTTGTAAGGCCCCAGGCTGGACCTTTGCCATCCATGCTGTCGCTTTCCTAATATAGTTGCCAGATCATAAGTGTTGAGGTTCTGGGATCGATTCTTAGGGCTTCAAGGCCTGATAAACAGACTGTTCCCTCATGTGGTGCAGTTCCCATCTTCAGGGAGCAGCTGGTGTGGTTCTTTCCCATGGAATGGGCTTCCATGGGAGGTGGTTGAGGTCCCATTGGTGAAGGTGTTCAAGGATAGGCTAGACATGTACATGATGGGCATGTCATGAGCGGAGCTGGCTGGAGCCGGGGGTCAGACTAGGTGGCCTGGGAGACCCTTTCAGACTCACTCTGTTTCTGTGTGTCTATGTTTCCATCCCAGCTGTGAAGGGGATCCAGGGGCTGGAGGTCCAATTCCATCTCTGAGTCAGAGTCTCCTCAGCCAAGGATCTGACCAATCTTATGGCGCCTCAGATGCTATCTAGGGGCTGTTGGATTCCTTACTCAGACTTAAGGGTGCAATCCTAAACACATCGGGGAGTAGATACTTTCCAACTCAGAGGAATTTATTTGTTTGCAAATGGGCTTGTATATGATGATGTTGTTTGGTGATTAATGTATGGATTTGATTTAAACCATCTAAAGCCTGCAGACACACTTTTCCATAGCAAAACTATTGAGCACTTGGTATCTGTTATGTATTTAAAATATTTATATTTCACTCTTCCATTGTAAAAAGAATCTCTTATAACAGCTTCAAACATACTGTAAACATGAAAAGCACTCCACCAACAGCAAACATATACAAATGCAAGTGTTCTGGTGCTGGTGTATCATTGCGATTGCTGTAGAGACACATCTTCGTTTTGCATCGCTCTTCTTGGGAGTGAGCTGCTTTGGGCTCATGATGCGCAGTTCAGAATAAGGAAGTGTGGAATAATGCATGTTGGGGCTAAAAATTCCAACTCACAAGTATACCTGGGTGGGATCTGAGCTAGCAGTGACTGAGCAAGAAAGGGATCCTGGGGTAGTGGTGGAGAGCGTCATGAAAATGTCGGCCTGATGCTCAGCTGCTGTGAAGAAGGCAAATTCCATGCTAGGCATAATTAGGAACCAAGTAGAAAATGGAACTGCCAACTAACTTCCCATCATCCATGGTCATGGTGCCATGAGGGTGTTTTGGTCCATATCTGGCAGATACCAGATTGCGGTGGAGCTGGCCTAAAGGAACACATTCAATACAACTTTTCAACTTGGCAGGCCAAATGCCTTTGAAGGAGATGCATCTTGACCAGTTGGCACAGGACCAGATAAGCTAAGATGGAGCAAAGGAATTTTCTAGGCTGAGAGTTCCATGAATTAAGGTGCAGCCACTGAGAAGGCCCTGTCCCATATTACAGCTAGTCACGTGTCTGCCACTGATAGAGTGCAGAGAAGAACCTCTATTGCAGATCTTTAAAAATGAGTGGGCTTATATGCATGGAGATGGACCTTATCACTCGCTCCATCCAAAAAATCATTAGAGATCTGCAAGCAAATGCAAATATATAGACTCTGATGCATCAGGCACACGTCAAGCGCACTGTTCGGTCACGATAATCACCTCTACAGTCTTTGGCTTGCTGTTTACCACTCATGATGGGTTCCTGACTGCTCCCTCTGTGCAGAGGGCTACTCTCAAAGTCATCTTATTCACATGTTTGGTTTGCAAAGCAGAAGAAATAACCCCTGGACGCATTCAGAGGGGCTAAAACAGAAGAAAACAAAAGTCCATCCAATGCCTGCACCCAGAACACTGCTGCAGAGGCAGAAATATTGAAGTCTATTTCTTAAAAATATTTTGTGCTGTTTGCAGAGGTAAGAGGAAGTCGAGCAGGCGTCTCACGACACTCACTTCCTTCCTGGGCAAGGGTTAGGAGGGAGCGTCCAAAATCAAGGGGGAGGCAGCGAGGAACAGAAAGCCCCTTCACAGTCTGACGGAATCTGACATGGGCCATTGAGCTGCCCAAGTGGCGTTTACAGCGAAAGATCTGGAAAAGAAAATAAATCTCCAAGCATGGCAGCTTGCTTTAATTAACAACATAATCAAGCTTTTGGCTCGGAGGAATGGATCTGTGTTTCAATGGTGGACGCAGCCCCTGTGAATGGAGCGAGGACCAGCCTGGCCTTGCTGGATAGAGTAACACGTGAACTGGGACCATGACACCAGCCTGCCTTCTGTGCGGACGCCAGAATAAATCCAAGCTGGGATCGTTCCATACCGCTCTCCCTGCTGAGCATCACACACCAAATTCCTTTGTCGGAGCAGAGGGGGGCTATCTGGAAACCTGGAGCAATGTCTAATTGCTGAGAGGGAAAGAAAATTGTGGTTTGGCTTACGACAGCATTTTTAAAATTAGGGGTTTTTTACATCCTGGAAATGGCACATTGCTCTGGACAGAATAAATACATGCTACTGATAAAGGCATGTTCCTAAGTGCTCCACAAAGAGTTCTCAATAGCTCTTACAACAAGTCTGTCAGAGCCCACTACAGGGTGGCCGTACATTAAGAACAGTCCTCTATTAAAGAGCTGCTAGAGGGCCAGCTTCTGTCAGAAGGAATTTGAGGGGCTGCCCTGCCCAATTTTGGTTCAAAGAATTCTGACACCTGTCACCCATCACCTCTTGGCACCTGAATAGCCAACTGATCAGGCAGGCAAGGAGGACACCTGAGCATCGTCTTCTGCACTTTAGTGTGCTGTTCTGCATCTCCATTTGTATTCGTTTCTAATAAAATTCTGCCTTGCATTTCTAAGCATATATCAATTATCTTACCCAAACCACGACCCTCTTTTCGTCTCTGTTTTGGTGCTGCATGTTCCTCTGTTCCTGCAATTCAAAGGTGACCTTCTCCTTCCCATCCTCATGTTTTACCTTTTTGCCATGAAAACAAGAACATCTTCCTACTCAGCCCGCCACCCTTGTTTCCCCAAATGCACCAGAAATGCAGCATTTCAGAGCTTTATAAGGGCAACCTCTCTGTCAAAGCATGGCAATTTGCTAGGACCGGAACAACTTTCCTTAGCTGGACAGGCCATTACCAGGTAAGAAGGGCAACATATTTGATGGTTTTCTGTCCTTCCAGTCATGGGAGCTTGGTTGCTATGCTGTTGCCCCACAAGCCTGGAGGAGCGTATTTTTTCTTATTTTTGGCTCGTCCCAAAGAGTGAGTTTTCTTTTTAAGTTTGCTTAATAATATGTACACATTTTTGCACACTTTTGCTTATCCATGCATGTATCTATGCAATGTTTCCTTCAAACACATGTTGGTTTGCATGTAATTCTCCCTGTGTACATCTTTTCTCATGTACATATTTGCATGCAATTTTGGGACGGGAAAAGTCCATTGAAAATCTGGAGAAGTGCCAGTTTGGAAGGACAAAGGAGTTTTGGTTTGCAGGTAGGTTCAGAGGTGCAAAATTAGGTTACTTGAATTGCAGTGTGAATGGAACCACTGTCTCCCTCATTGCTAGCTGCTCCAATAGGCACTGAGGGGACCAGCTCCCATCCAGATGCCCACACAGAAAACAAGTTCAGGATAATACCTTGCTGATGGTTCCCAGAACCCCAGAGCAGCCCTGCACTGCCTCTTTGCTCCTGAGCAATGCCCCTGTGGTTGTTTGGTTTCCTTAAAAATAAGTCTAGGGAAAGTAACAGACAACTGCATGTAAAGGGGAGCTTGGCCTGAAGGAATTACTGCCATTAACAAGCTAGTGTGCTGCACTTTGTGTAAGCAAAGGCCGGAGAATAAACTGCTGTTGTTTCTTCAACCTGACTGACACATTTATTGATCACTTTTTCCAGCAGTTCATTTATGAAGGGCAATTGAGCTGGGCTCTTGGGATCGAATAGCCTTTTAACAAAACCCTCCAGCGGGGCAAGGGTGTGCACACACAGTGTTCAGTAATTTACTTCTGAAAAATGACAGATGGGTGGAAAGGAAACAGGTCCAGCTCTTATCCCTCCCTCCAGCAGGAAGCACAGGATGGGTGAACAGCTGCCTGAGAACTGCTGGAAGCTGACAACGGGCAGGGCAGCCTGAGAATCATGAAAACCAGGCATCGCTGGGGCATATAGGTGGAAAGGCGCTGCAGCCAGAATTCACCCTTCCCCATCCAACATGGCCGGATGGTGCTGAAGATCCATCTCACCCTACATCCTGTTTCTGCCACAGGCTGACCACATCCTTCTGGGAAAATTACTTAGCCCCGATGTACACAAGAAGCAGAATGAGATGGTAAGGTAGATCGGACTGTACCATTTCAGACTGAAGGTGTGTGTGAGAGAGCACACTTTTGAATACTTCCTCATATCCTTCAGAATATAGGAAAAGAACCCAATCAGGGCAGGCTGACCAGGGATCTTCCTCTGTAAGGCATCTGTTTATTTTTTCCTTTTTAAAAAACTTAGCAAAGCAGTAAAAGTGGTCTTCCCCTTACACCTTTTTTGAGGCCTTAGAGGTTCCATCTGCTCACTATTGCCATCCCGTTTCTGCTGTGTGTGTTATGTTTCTGCCATCTCATTCTGCGGTGCTAGGAACAGGTAGGGCCCGCAGGTGGCTTGAAGAATTCCTGCTCTCCAGGCTGAATGGGATCCTGGACTTCTGCCACAAGTCCTCCTCAACACATCTGACAGGTTTGGCAAAGGTGGCCACCACAGCGGAAGTTACTCTTTCGGATACCACAAGATTCTCTTTTAATGCTCCCTGGTAAAGGGGTTTGCCAGGTTTTGCATTGACCAGAAGGGGCATTAGGCAGTGGAAGGGAAGTAAGGGAAGAATCCCCGAAGAGAAAGAACGCAGGCCGGCCCTCCTCCGGTTGGGTCCTTCCTGCCTCTCCAACAGGGTTTTCTGCCATCAACAGCTTTGCAGAAAGGCTGCTAATGAACAGCTAATTTAAAGGTTTTAGTTAATGCATTTTATGACTGTACTGTTGTTTTCCTTCTAAGCTGTCTTGGTAGGATTTTACCCTGAAAGATGGGATATAAATAACTGTAAATCAATTCATAGCACAACCTAGGCAGTGAAACTTGTCTCTAGTCTCATGAAAAATTATTCCCTGTCTCTGCACTGAAGCTCCAGCAACAGCATCTGGCCACTTGCATACATTTCAGAAGCCCCTTGCCTGAAAAATAAAATAAAATTAAGCTGAAAACCCAACAGACTCCATCTCAAGTCCAACTTGGTTGTTTACCCTGCTGTCCCACATGCTTTGGCGTCTGACAAAGATGGGCTTGGAAGAAGTCAAGGTTTAATGAGTTGCAGCTGGTGCAAGCAAGGGCTTCATGTAATCACGGCTTCCTTTCAAATAATCCCGCACTGTCCTTCCTGTACAAGCACCACCTTCACAAGCACGTCAGGGTGGGGCTGGTCTGCAGCCAGGGCACGCTCCGCACATTAAGAGCTTAGCATCACCTGCAGTGTAGCGACTCCAGAGCAGAATAGCAGGCCGGGCTGCACGAAGGTGCCCCTCACCGATCACCAAGAAGGAAACACCACCAAAAAAGAGGGCAGTGGCATAAAATTTGCAGAGGTTTCTAAAGTGCATAGATGCCATTTTAGAAATTACAGTTCAAGCAGAAAGAAAGAGGGGACATCTTATCCCAGAGTGGGAAGCAGCATCTTGGCATATCCATTGGTCTGTGGCAAGAGGTGAACAGAAGTGCAGGTAAATATTTTGTCTGCTCCAGAGGCAAGCTGAAGGCAGGTCTCGATTGACCGGTAGACCTCTGGGTGATCTGGTCTGGAATTATTTAACGATAGCAGCAACAAAATGCCACCAACCCTTGGTAGGCAGGGCTGAAGGAATAAAGCTGGAACCAAAGGACAGGCCAGAAATACCAACTTAAAGCCCTTACTGCCAGGAATTAAGCTTTAGAAGAGGCAGCCCAGCCTTGTAGAGGGAGGAAAAGCTGCACAAAATCTGCCAAACCATCATATGCTTAGTGCCTGGGGTGGGGGAGGGATGAGGTCAGGGGATGGACGTATGTCCACTTGGGGCATGTCCAAGGGGTAGCCCAGGGCCTCAAAAGCCTGAGGTTTTGCACCTGTGATAGCTGTTGCATGCAGTGTTGCCACAAACAGCCCTAGTCTCCCAAAACAGTTCTTACCAAAGTGCAAACACACAGACAAACACAAAACCATAAAGGTCCACTGCACTGCAGTGCAAGCCCTTCTCAGTGCCACCTCCTCCAGCAACTGCATTTGTGTGTGACACGACACCACGTTCTCAAGACAGTGGACGCATTATGAGCAGGCTCCTCAGTAGCAGCACATGTCTTTGCGCATATAGCGCGACAGTGCTCCTTCACAAAAAAAAGGGGTGATAGTGTCGCTTTCCCCAGAGAGGCGGAGCTCTGGTTGTAACGTGCATGCAAAATGGGTGAAAAGTCTTTGGTTGGAACTGGAGAGGCAGACGGATCCCCTTGCGTGGTTTCAACAGTCAGTCCTGACAACTTGGCTGTGAGTAAGAACGAAAAGCTGTGCCCAGAGGAATTCTCCTCAGATCTTTGGTGTCTCTGCACATGTGTGTGCGCACGCACGCACACACACTTTTTCTCTCTCACACAAACACAATATGGGGAGAAAATTAAGATCCATTCAAGTCACAAAAGGATCAATTAATCCTTCGGCCAAAACACTGTCAGAGCCAAGTTGAATGTTTGGTTAAAACTCTTAACTAGAGAAACCAGTGTGGTTCTCCACTCTTCACCCTCCTTTACTTAATATAAAACCCATGATGGTTTTCATAAAGCACATCTTCGGCTAGAAAGACATCAAACCAAAAAGCCTCCAAAGGGGAGGGTCAAAAGAGTTAACGCATCTAATCCCCCTGCCCTCTGCCTTTCTCTTACTCTTCTTCCTCCTCAGCGAAATAATTAGCAGTGGTTTAAGAAGCCTCATGATCTCTTTTATTGGCACAATAATTATATAAAATATATCTGGAAGACTATTTACAAACTTCCCCATAACCATCAATCACATCCTTTCAGAAGAAAACGGAGGGACTTAGCTAACCTCAAGAATTTGCTAATGCAACAAAACGATTTAATGGCGGAGTCGTGTGTTTGGGGGTGGGGAGGAGAAAGAAGGGTCCTTTTCCCTCTCTTCCCTCACTCCCATTACTATGGAATTCATAATAACATCAATAATTAAATATAAATTGGATTTAATATTTTATGCTGGCGACATGCAATTTACACTCTACCCAGGAATTCAAAAGGTCATGTCTGATATAAGTGAGGGAGCCCTGGGCTTGTTTGTGTCCCTGGTAGCTGATTATGTGCTCACTCAGGGTTAAACCAGATTTGGCTGAATTAAAAAGCAGTCCTGAGGAGGGACATCTGGACTATGGCTGTAGGAATTAACTCATCCCCCTTTCAGTATTTCTCTAACTTGAAGTGTAATCCCTGGTGGATGCAGCGAGTTGCAGGACTATTCCTGTCTAAGCACATGTATGCAGAGATCAAACCAGTCAGTCCTAGAGGAGATCAACCCTGACTGCTCTTTAGAAGGCCAGATCCTGAAGATGAAACTCAAATACTTTGGCCACCTAATGAGAAGGAAGGACTCCCTGGAGAAGAGCCTGATGCTGGGAAAAGGGGAAGGGGATGGCAGAGGATGAGGTGGCTGGATGGAGTCATTGAAGCACTCAGTGTGGGCTTGGGTGGACTCTGAGGGATGGTGGAGGACGGATGGCGGATGGGTGTTGTTCTACCACCACAAATGTTCTCGGTGTCATGCAGGTGGTGGTTGGGCTGCCCATTTTTGAAAAAGGATGGAAAGAAGACACTGAGGTCCTTGTCAGCACGGCCGGGCGGTCCAGCCAGGCCTCATCAAGACACTTGGTCACGTGGAAGTAGGTCCTGCAAGGATCGTGTCCCAGGCGACATAGCACAGGGCTTTGAAGCTGAAATTTAGCAGGGATTAAATAGCAGCTTTAGCTGTGTTTGAGTTTGGGTTGTATTCCCACCCTGCTGCAGCATCACACACTCAAGCCAAATAATACTCCGGATGGTTTCTTTTCTTTTTAATAATACTTTTGAGTGTTTCCAAATATAACAAGAACAACATTAAACATGTAGCAAGCTCTGCTTTTGAAAATTGATAAAAGATTCATGTTTAGAAATGACATTAAAAAAGGAGACATTAGTGATAGAATCAGAGACTAGTAGAGCTAGAAGGGGCCAGAAGGGCATCAGGTCCAACCTACTGCTCACTGTAGGACACTAAGTCCCACTGTCCCACTCAGATGACTGTCCAAATGCTTTTTGAATGCTTAGCCCACAACATCCCCAGGCAATAGGTTCTGTTGTCATAGTGCTCTGACAGTGAGGAAATTCTTCCTGGTCTAAATCTGGTTTCTCTTACCTTAAGTCTGCTACTCTGTGTCCTGAACTCTGGAATGTATGAGAAGAGATTTTGCCCTTCCTCTTTGTGAAAACCTTTCAGGTACTTGTAGAGTGTGATCATATCACCCCTCAGGCTTCTCTTCCTGAGGCTGAGCATGCCCAGTTCTCCCAATCTTTCCTCACTTTGCTTCCAGGTCCTGAATCATCCTTGCTGCCCCCTTCTGTACCCTTTCTAGCCTTTCTGCATCTTTTCTGAACTTAGGTGCCCAGAACTGGACACAGTGCCCCAGGTGAGGTCTGATTCGTGATGTGTACAGGGGAACTAGTACTTCATGTGCTCTGGAGTTGTGCACTCATGTCACAATACACCTTGGCATAAGCTGTTGGGGGTTGTTCACACAACAAGCAACACATGGCATCCAACAAACAACCTGGGTCACCATGGGGGACACTGAGGCAGGGCTGGTCCCCCCCCCCCCCCCCCCCCCACTGTGATCGCACATGGTTTTTGTCTCACTCTGCCTTTTATTCCCCTGCCTCTTCTCTCCAGAGGCTGAGACCCCTGTTTTGACTGCCTGGGTGGCACCTTGCGCAGGCTGTCAGAATTTTGTGCAAAACAGAAGTTTAAATAGGTTTGTAATTTTTAAAAAATGTTGTTCACAGCAGGTATGCAACTGCAGATCTTAGGGCAAAAGTGACCTCAGAGCAAGAAAGAAGGAAGGAAAAGGAACATTTTAAGCAGATGGGGAGGAGAGGAAGTTGGAGAGCCCAGGATCTGAGACACCCTGAGCAGTCTCCATCTTTCTTCCCCCAACCCACCAAAGGACCCTCGCCAGATGGGTTGAAAAGTCCACCTAGAAAAAATCTCCAGGGATGGAGGACAGGAAGGCAAATTTTGCCCCCATCGTTCTTATAATTCCGATGGCTTTAGCTCGGCAGGGCACAGAAATTTTGGGAAATTCTGAGTTGAGGGTGAGCAGTTAATAGGACTGTGTAAGCCTTGCCGGGAAGCACGTCTAGTCTCAGATCTGCCTTTTGTTATAGGTTATTTCAGCTTGAGATGGGATGTCCAGTTTAATCAGTGAAACATTGGAGGATATGCACTTCTTATTTTTCGGAAAAGGTTGTGAAACCGAGTCAAACTTTTCTTGTTCTTTTTTCTGTCCCTACCCCACCCCCAGCTTTGTTTCCAGCTTCTCCACCCTGCCCCCTTCCTCTTACAACCTTTTTCTTCTGCTTGGTGTTCAGATGAGGAAGTGCGTGGAAACCAAAAATAAATGCAACCAATTTTTCTTCTTCATAGACTCACCTCTCAGCACTCATGCTGGTGGGCGGCCGGATGGAGGGATGTGTAACAGGGCTGTGGGGATGAGCGAGAGGCATTTTCAGTTGGGTTGACTGGGTGGTGGGGTGTGAACTCTGTCCGTGTAGGGGGGGGGGGGGGGGGGGGCTTTTGTCCCATAGTTTGCAGCTGCAAGGCAGGAAATAAGGTTTTGGATGAAAATGTTTCTCTCATTCCCAGGCCAGCTTAAAATAGAAAGGGAGAGGTGTGGGTGGGGGAAACTAGAAAATGAAAACAGAGGTGAGATGTTTGCAAGGATGGAGAAGAAAATGCTGTAGACAAGAGTTTTTCAAAAATGTGCATAATTGCCAGGTGTCTTTTTTTTTTTTTTTAACAAAAGAGAATCGTCTATTTGAGGGTCAGCCCTGTCTAAGTCTGGCATAAAGCTGAAGATCCATCAGAAAGATTGTCTGCCTGTGGTTAGCACCTGGAGAGCCAGCAAGCAAAAATATCTGTTGGTCATGATCTTCCACAGTTTCATGAGATATGTTGTATTTTATTTAAATCTACATTATCTAAATTTGTAGCATTTGTATCAATTAACGCATGCCAATTTTATTTTCTTCTTTTTTGGAGGTGCATTTATTTATTAGTGGTGTTGATCATGCACTCTCTCTGGGGCTGCCCTGGAAAATGGTCTGGATATTTCGGTTGGGACAAAATAGAGCCAATTAACCTATTAACAAGGACTGGCAGGCAAGATCATATCACACCAGCCCTTTATGATTTACATTGGCTACTGATTGAAGTCTGGGCCTGCTTTAAGGTGCTTACATTAACATATAAAGCCTTACACAGTTTAGGACCTGAATATCTGAAGGAATGTCTTCTCCCATATACCTACCCCAACCTTGCGATCATCCATTGAGTTTCTTCTCCATGAGCCACCTTTAAAAGATGCAAGGAAGGTGGCTACAAGGGGAAGGGCCTTTTTGGCTGTGGCACCCCTACTGTGGAGTCAGCTCCCCAAAGAGGTGTGCCTGGTGTCGAGTTGATATGCTTTTTGGCACCAGACTAGAACATTTTTATTTTCCCAGTATTTTAACTGTTAAATAGGGAAAGTCATATCTCATTTTATATTTTATTTTGTATCACCCTTTTATCACCTGGGATTGATTACTGCTTTATCAGGTCGATTTATGTTTTTACTTGATCGTATTGGAGAGTGTTTGCTTTTGTTTGTTTGTTTTGGTATTGTTTTTTCATGTTGTAAACCATTCAAAGAGCCTCTGGCTAAACAAACAGTATATAAAAGCTTTTATAAATAAATAAATAATAGTAATGAATTGACTTGACGTTTCAACACGGGCTTTTTAGCTTAGAAAAAGTGAAGTGCGTGTGTGTTTGCATGTGCACGGGGTTGGCAACATGATAAGAGATGTATAAGATTATACATAGTGTAGTGATAGGAAGAAGCCTTCTTTTTCTCTGTTTAATACTGATGAACAGCGAGAGACCCCGGACAGATAAAAGAAAGGACTTCTTCAAATGGCACAGCTGGAAGTTGCTACTACAAGGTGTGGTGACGGCCACCGACTTGGATGTGGCCACGGCCATGAACGAGGGTATGTATGTTTGCTCATGTGTCAATATCAGTGACTAATGCGCCATTGCATCGCAACCTTTTCTGTATTTTACCATGATGTATTGCTAATGCCTGGCAACACACGTATATTGACATTTGCGGATATACACATTATTTTGGTGGATGGTTCTAATTTGCTCCAGCGTGTATTAGAGAAGACTGCGCTTGAGACAGAGTAAGTTGGACACGTCAATGGCCACGATTTTAAAAATCACACTAGTATGAACTTCTTGTTTATGGAGAAATGTATAACCTAACTGTGGAAAACTTCCTGTTCACCGTTCATTAATTGACTAGAGGTTTTATTCCTTTTAATCCAATATGGCCAAGCTAAATAGGACCCAGCGGAGTTGAACATCCTATATAGCTCTGGAGGTCATGAACCCGCATGTGGTGGCTCCAAAAGAGAGGTTGGCGTCATGCTTAACCTTGGCAAGGTATGGAAACTGCAGCGCTTTTCCGAGTTGGGATTTGTTCTGAAGTTGACGGGAAAATGGAAGCACAAGTGATCTCAAGTTCCCTGAGCAACATTCTCAAGGAGCATGAAAAAAACATGACAAAAAGTTGCAATGAACATTTAAAAGCAAGAAAAACATGACAAAAACGTATTGAACATTTAAAAGCAGTAACTGGTTGCTTGCTCATTAGAACTCTACAAGTTCTTTTTTTGTCACAGTAGCTTGAGTATCTCAACAGAAAGGTAAATTTCAATTAATTTCGTGATTAATTAAATAAAAACCCTTCATAAAATGAATTTATCTTGGCATGTTGTAATTTAAACTATAATACTAACAATAAAACAAACAAACATATAAATAAAATCAACAATACATAAACCAAGCCAACACACAATGTATATACTTTGGAAAGTGTGGGAACAGAAAGCTCAGCTTGCTTTCGTTTTTGTTCCCTGACTTCTTAAAGTATTGGAAGGTACCCTTAAAGAGATAGTACCCATTTGAAACTGGCTAAATGAATATGACCTCTACCAACGAATCTTGGTAAACGCAATTTTGTGAAAATGAGGAGTCCTAGCCACTCTTAGAACCACAGTTCCCAGAGGTTGTTGCTTGGACAGCACATGCTTTGAGGCAGCTTTTAATATCTTATCTATAAGAAGCTGGAGTCCGTTGTGGTCTCTGTTACACGTACATCCTGCCTTTCTTTGGCCCTGGTGGGATTCAAGGCAGCTTTTGTGGCATTTGCTGGGTGATTTGCTGACTTTATAGCCCTAAACCATCAGCGAGGTTACTGCATCATGTAATTCCTGCCTGGAATTACTTGTCCGGATTGTACAGGTTTCGTTTGTTATGCAAGATCAAGAAACACTCACATTCCCTTCTACACAATGGTCGAATCTATAAGGCTCTACACTTCCTTGCACTTGCTTACCATATCGCTGGTTTTGATCAAGCTGCACAGCAACCTTCCCCAATGTGGTACCCCCAACGTGTGTTGTACTGCAATTCCCATCATGGCCAAGACAGGGACTGGGGAGGCATTAGGTTGGGGACAGCAGCTGTGTACAACTTTCTGCTGCCTTTCTCACTCCCATAGCAGTTGGCTAAGTATGAGATGCATAGCCTGGTTCCTTTAAAATTTAGAGGAGGTCAATAGTGCTTCTGTAACCCCTGTGACATACAGGTGCAGAAGAGCAGAGCTGTAAGACATTCAAATCAAAAGTGGGAGAGCTGAAGAGGCAGGCACTGCTGGTGCCCCCAAGCCCTTGCTGACTTCTCTAGGTAAAATTCCTACATGTTTGGGGGGAGGGTGAAGCTACGTAATGGATTCATGCATATACAGTTGAATTGGCATTTTATTCTGAGGTTTTGAAGACAATGGACAATGCATATGCCGCTGACTCTTCTCTGTTCAGACCAGCTGCAGAATCCATTTTGGATTCTTTTGTTTGAGTTGGATTTAAAAGGACACGTGAACTTTGCAACTCTATAGCCAGTTTTCTTTTGCATTGGTGCTGTTGCTGCACTTTGGTGCACAGGTTGTAGTATTTCGTTGTTATTGTAAATGTTTGTGCTGCTTTGTTATAAAACGGTTGATCAGAGGAGTTCCATTTTGTATGCTAGGTTATGTTGCAATGTTCATTAGGAAGCAACGAGTCCCATAGGCTCGACCAGGGTTGCCCTTACTCCAAAGTATGCCAGCATCGGTTGCCCTGATTCAGCACTGATGTTGCTCCATTCCAACACATTACAATGCGTTTTGAGCATTGTGACCCTACTTTTTCATTCCATCATCCACTCAGTGATGGAATCAGACTTTTTTTAGGGATACGCAAACATTTTGTTTCGCTTGTGAAAGTGCACATGAGTGCTAATGCACATTGGCATGTTATGTACAAGTGTGTATTCATAACAATGCACAATTGTGCTACTGTACAGAAGCACAAATGCTAATTTGTGCAAATGCCTTCCACTGAGAGGAAAGCGATCCACAAGCCTAGGGATTTGCCCAACTTCAAAAAAGCTGTTTTGCTCTGGAATCTGTAGATTTAAGAAATTAAAATGCATTTAGATATATTGCAGATTTCCTTGATGTTCCTAGCAAAGAGCAAAGCAGAGAGCTGGTTGCAGGGTGGCCATCTTCTGGAGCAGAAGATAATCAGAATCAGAATCATGTCTGCTTCCACTTTAGTCCTGCAATTTTTAATATACTTATGAACTTCCTAATGCAAGGACTGAGAACCTCTAAATGCTGGACTTCAAAGCCCTCCAAATGCTGGACTTCAGCTCCCATCATCTCTGACCACTGGCCATGCTGGCTGAGGCAGAGGCGAGTCGGAGGCCAACAAGATCCAGAGGTTCTCTACTACCATTTTAATGCTAAAGATTGGAGCCATCCTGTTCATGCGCATTCTACCCAACAGTAAAACCCAGTGAGTTTCAAAGGATTTAAACCCCAAGGAAATGAACATAGGATCGCAACTGTAGCTCAGAAAGCAGAAAAGAGTTGCTGGAAAGTTCTTCTGAACAGATGGGACATACTTCTGCATAAACATACTTTGGATTGGGTGTTTGTTCACTACCAGCCATCTGTGGAGGTAAGGAGAGGAGAAAAAACTGATGAAAACGTTCTTCAGACTCTTTCAAAGCAAGCTAAAGAAAATGTATATAAATGCCTCATTGGCACAGACGAAGGGCGCCCCTTAAAGCAAAACAACTTGGTTTCAAAGAGCAATCTAAGTCCCAATTGCTTTTAATACCATATTTTCATTCACCGCCTCCCTGCCCCATTCTGGATACAACTATTTCAGAGGCCCACTTGTCTGAAAGATATAACTACTTTGAGTCCGATAGTCTTTCAGCCCCACCCCATTCCGAGTCCATTGCAAATACCATAACATGGTATTTCCAACCAGCTAGTTCTGAACTTCCTCAATCTGAAAACAGAATCCATGGCTGTGCATGGAACTTCTCGGGCGGCTCTGCAAATTGGGAATAGTAAGAAAATCTAGAAGGCAGTTACTCTAATTTTTTAGTTTTTCTGATATAAACACAAACTTGATATCCATGTCAAATTCCAGAGAAAAGTACAATTGTTGACTTTTAAGACACAGCATAAATGAACAATAAATGTATTCTCAAGTCCCTTCATGTAATCTGGAGATGAAGGGGAAAATATGTCCCCAGGTGTACAGAGAGCCTCGTTGCCATATTATTGATATGCTATTATTTTCCATCTTTATTCATCCCTAGATGCACTAGGAATAACTCCCTCCAGGCCATTCATAATTGAGAAATGCTTTTAAGACCTTTAAGAGATGAATACTGCATTTTGTAGGTGCCTGTTTTATTGTCTCCAGGAGTCACTTTGATAAATGCCTTGGCTCATATCTTTTTAAGGAACTTAGCAGGAAAGGGAATGGATGGAAAAGGAAGGTTTGAGTCACTCAACTGGCAATCAGTAGTGTCCCAATCAATTTGAGGGGGGGATGCCTAAAGAGATCAGAAAGCCATTACAAGATTGGCCTATTATGATCAGCGGGATCAAAGGGCTCGTGCCAGGTGTCTTGTGTGGCCGTTACTCTCTTCAAAGTAAGAGAACAATTAGCTCATGTTGTGACCATCCAGATTCAGGCTAGATGTCAGGAAAAGCTTCCTCACCGACAGAGCAATAGGACAGTGGAACCAGCTGCCCAGAGAGCTGGTGGGCTCTCCCACACTAGAGGCATTCAGAAAGAACCTGGATACCCACCTGAGTGGGATGGTGTGGCTTGGTGTCCTGCACCAGGAGGCGGTTGGACCCAATGGTCCTCTTGGCCCCTTCCAACTCATGATTCTACAATTCGATTATTCAATGATTCATCTGCATGTGGATTGTTAGAGCAAATGAATTCTCTGCTTCAGGTGGCAGATACCATGGAGGGCAGCAGTGAGCAACTGTATGTGAGATGCAGGTTCCGCCTGATACAGTGGAATGCCCTCTCCCATCGCCACTGTTGAAATAAGATGGAGTGCATAGAATTACTGGGTACATATTACATCTAGCCCCACCTATTCTGTTCTTGGTCCCTGTACCCTGAGCTCTGTCCACTGTTAGAACGCAGCCTCCAAGAGTCTTTCGACGTTGGAATTCAGCCCCTGGACCAAAAGAGTTTTGCCATTCCTGAAAAAAGTTATAGAGGCAAGAAGAACAATTCAACAGAGGAGGGGCATAATGGAAGTAAGAGAGAGGCCATATGGGGGCATTCTGGGATGGAATCCAGATGGAAGGCCCTGGAGAGGTAAAAAGCAGTTGTTTCAGGAAGTGGGAGATAGCTGGCGAGCACCGCGTGATGCCGGGATAAGCAATGGTATTAGAAAGGGCTGCATTGGAACAGAAGTGTAGAGAGGGACAGAGAGTCAAGGCCAGGGATGGCTTTGAGACCTCTGCAGGATCCAGGAGTCCACAGGAAGCCAGAGAGTGGATCTGAGGAGGGGAGCTGCATGGTCAGAACGAGGCTTGCTGGTGGAGCCCTGTTCCAAGGGATGTCTGCCAGGCCATCTCATAGCGAGCCCTTTATTTTCCCATTAGTTTTTTCATTGTTTTATTACAGTTTTTGAATGCTGCTTTGGGACGGCTTTCTCCTGAAAGGTGGCTTCTAAATATGTCAAAGTATATGAATAGTAAAGACAGCCTCCTGCAAACTGTTTGTCTCATTAGGGAAAACTTTCAAAACTACAATAACCTTCACCAGATGATTTCTACAAATCTGAAACCTCTCTTGAGGGGCCAAGAGGCTCCTGGGCCTCTTTTATGTTGACTCGCTGGGAATCCTGGCAGTACCATAACCAAAGTTAAACAACTTCCATGTATTGCTTGTGCAATCTTTGGCAACAGAAACCAATTACAGCGAACTGCTCCAGAGCTCTTACCTACCCAACCTGATCTGCCTTGTCATGTCCCATTAACTTTGGCGTCAACTTTAATCCTGGCCCCTGAAGTACATAATGAAAGACATTCAAATGTATGTATCAAAATGGCATCCTTATTGATTTATTAATGCTAGGGAATGCTGTCCTAATTGAATTGAGATCCAGGAAGCAAGTTAATGTAGCTAACAGTGCTACAGGAATTCAGTCTCCCCAGCGCCTAGAGTTACGACTTTTTTTCTGTCTTTGTTGTCAGTTGGATAAATAACAAATCAATGTATGTTCCAATGAGCATTCTTAAAAGGCAGAGGCAAAGCTGGGCGAATGAGCAGGATGTGGAGCAACCGAGGGACGGCTGGACAAGTTTCCTTGGGGGAATAAAGGGCATTGTTGAGAGTTTTGGGAGGGGCTTGCAGCGCCGTCTCTATAAAAGGAAGTGCCAGGATTTGCTGGACTTCGCACTGCATAACAAGTAGTGTTAGTGTTCAAGCAGCCTGAACTGAAGCCCCCACTCCCACTGTGACCATAGAAACACAGGGCTAGCTAGGTGTTGAGGAAAGGGATCCACACATGCCACGAGGAACTCTGGTCCACCACCAGTGTAGAAATACATTTGGAGACAACCCAGATCTCTGTTGCCTGAGATGAAGGATCACATGAAGAAGTTGACCAGAGTCATGGCTGAATCTCATTTCAACTGTGGTGATGGCACAGCTTCCCCCACCACATGTGGCAGCGACAGAGCGACCTCGGGAGGTGCTGGGCCGGCCATCTCTGCTGTATTCACCGCATATACCTCCCTGTCGTCCCACTGCATCCTCCACCTGAGGCAGCTGCTTCGTTCTGCCTCATAGTTGGGCTGGCCCTGAATCAATGAAGCTGTCTGAAGTCAGATCACTTGTCCAGGACCACACAGAACCAGGGTGCTTGCTGGGTCCTCGGCCCAGCTGTGAACACCCTGGATGGCCTTCAGGAAGCCCCTCCATCCATCGCTTAGCCCTTTATCCCTAGTAAAGGGAAAAAATATGCCAGTTTAGTTTAGAAGCCCGCCTGAGGATGACTGAGATAGCGCAAGCAAAACTGTTTGAAAAGGCAGCTCTTCCCAACCTGGGTCCCTCCAGTTGTTCTGGATGGCAATGTCCATTGGCTGCAGCCAATACGCAGTGGTTGAGGATGGTGGGAGTTGTAGTCACAATCATATAGAGTGTGTAGTTACATAGAGGAAGGCTCCTCTGAAGCACTCTATAGATGCAAAGAATTATTGGGATGTGGTATAAGTTGTCTAGGTGAGAGAGGAACTTTGGGTAGGACAAGTGGCTGGTGTTACCGGAAGCTCTCCTATGCAGTGGACTTAGGCCAAGTCGAAGGCAGAGGTCTCAAGGCTTCAGGCAAAAGGGGTTTCAGTCATGAGTTCCTTTGGATCGAGTTGCCAGGGAAGAATAGGGATAACATGCCAGCTTGAGCCAGCATCATATTCTATCTGTGACCCGAGTAATTTGGCTATCTGTATGGGTCCAACACCAAGGAGAATCCTAAAGCGTGAGAATTTATACAAGAGAGTTACGGTCTTTCAGAGGAAAATGACAGGTGGCAGCTGAATTTGGGCAGTATAGAACTACCTGAGTTTGATACCACAGATACTGGGTGAGAAAGGGGCTCTGTCCCCAGAAGTCTGCCAAGTCACATAAAGTGTTGAAAAGCAAACAGTGGCAGCAACTCCGGGAGAAGAGGCTCAGAATGTTTGTCACGGGGCACAAAAGTAAAGGAGGCACCAAAAATGACAAAACTAAATACACAAGAGTTTCCAGGCAAGCTTTATTACATCACCTTCCCCCATTCACAGAATTGCACTGGGGGTCCAGATGTCAACCTCTTCAATCTCCTGTGTTTCCCCACTTCTTCTGTCTTTCCTTTATCACAAAAGTTCCATTAAGGAAAAGAAGCTGGAACAGGCAAAGCCGAAATGCCTGACTGGGGGCGGGGTGATGATGTCCGTGGGTGTGGCCACCTGGTTGGGGGCAGGGTGATGATGTCCGTGGGTGTGGCCACCTGGTTGGGGGC